>NC_080197.1:26543771-26846801 GCF_030028045.1 Hippopotamus amphibius kiboko | reverse complement strand
TATGTGAAGTGTCCAGAATAGGCAACTCCATAGAGTTAGAAAGTAGATTAGTGGTTGCCTAGGTCTAAGGCGAGGGGACATGGGGAATGACTGCCAGGGACTGAGAAGTTTCTTTCTGGGGCAGTGAAAATACTGGAATTTGATAGTAGTGACGGATGCTCTACTTTATGAATATTCTAAAAACTGCTGAATTATACACTCAAAAATGGGATGATTCATGGTATGTGAAGCACACCTTAATAAAATTATTTAAAAACATCTTATCTGTTGGGTTAGGTTGCCTAGGAATTTCTAATTTCCTAGGAAATTCTCCCCTCGCCCCCCACCCCATGGTGTGCTTAAGTGGAAGGAGGCGATTCCTCTGCTTGAGAAAGCAAAGCTGTGACATGGGAGGTGGTGCTGGTGGCTGGAAGGAAGCCACAGAAATCCAGAGAGAGAGGGAGAGAGAGAAATAATTATCATAACAAGGTTTGGGGAGAGGTTTACAGTTTTCAAAGTTTTTCTTAGCTTTCAAAAATTTTTCTTGGCCATCATTTCATTTAATCTTCACAGCAACACTCATTAGACAAATGAGGAAACTGAGGCTCTAGAAGGGCAGTGTCATACAGTCAGTGCCAGAGCCCTTACTCTTTCCCTCCCCAGGATGGGCAAGAGCCCAGGGATACCTCCACCTGGGATGGGGCAGGGCCCTGGACACGCACCCAAAGCACAGAGGATCAGAACACCTGTCTTTTCCATGAGTTTGTGGAGGAACAGCTTGCATCTGGAAGACAGAGAAGCAGCGGTCAAGGCAAGGCAGGGCTTTGCACAAGCTGGGACGTCTCAGCCTGGACCTTGCCCTGTTCCCACCCTGAGAGGCAGCAATGACACTGTCTCCATGATGCTGGCCATATTCTGCGGCTCCACAGCATCTCAGAGGAAAGAGGCCTCTTCCCTCAGTGTCTGGGGCCATCAGAGATCAACTCGCAGTGGTCATCCATGTCCTCCTCACTCCCTCTCTCCAGGTACATACTGTTTGTCCCCTCCCTTCTTCTCTCCCAGTAAATGCAAACTTCATGGTTTTGTTCAAATATTCCCTCTGCCTACAACCTCCAGAGTCGACACTCCCAGTTTGACACTGTTTTTGATAGCTGCCTTCCGCACCCAACTGGGAGCTCATGAGTGGTGGAGGCCAAGGCTGGGCCCAGAGTAGGCATTAAAGAAACGTCTAGAATGTAAACTTGAAATGAATGAATGAGGTGGAAAGCTCTGCAGGAATTCAGAGGCATTTGCATGGGCAGGAAACAGAAAGGGAAAGAATGGGACAGGCATCCCAGGCAGGAAAAACAGCCTGTGCAAAGGTATGAAGGCGGAAGAGGAATAGTGGGTCCAGGGAGTGAGAATCCTAGCATTGTTGCCCTAATGGGTCCACAGCAGAAAGGAGAATAAGGGGAGCTTGGAAAGGAAGGGTGGGGCAAGATTTCAGAGGGCTACAGGCTGAGGTGCTGGAGTGATTGGGAGCCACAGTGAGTTCTGGAGTGAGGGGATCTGATAAAAACCAGGTTTGAGATAGCTTATCTGAGGAGGTCCAAACCAGTGATGGGGCTGCCATGGCCACCAGTGTAAGGTTCCAGTCCCCGTAACCCTCTCCTCACCTGCCCCTCCTCACCTGCAGGTGTTGAACAGAACCTGATGGGCCTGGGTCCTCAGGAAGCTGGCCAGGCAGGTGATCCAGGCTGCAGAGGAGACAGGAGAAGAGTGAGTAGCTGAACCCTTGTTCTTATCCTACAACTCAACAGAGGCGAAACCCTGTTGTTGGGAGACCTTCCCAATTTGCTATTCAAGCCCAGGACAGTCCTTTGCTCTACTTATGGGTAAGCACCAGCTTGGAGTGAGTACCAGAACTATAGTAAGCCTGTTAGTGACCGGCAGTTAATAAAACACTTAAAAGTGACTCAGGAGCATGAAAGTCTGAGATGTCCTTACTAATGTCCATCCTCAGACACTGAGAGCTTCTCAGTAGAAGAGTCCTTGTCTGGTTCACCCCTGGGTGCCTAGCATTGCCCTGCATTGGGGATCCAGGCAAAAAGTAGGGGTTCAGGATGAGTGAGTGGGTAGAAGGATGCATGGGCAAATGGAGGAATGGGTCATAGAATGGCTTGGAAGATAGATGAATAGGAAGATGGATAAGAGGATGGGAGAATGAGAGGGGTGTTAGAAGGATGGATGGGTTGATGACTGGACAGATGTGAATATTAACAAATAAAAGGTATATGTGAATTGATGGATGACTCGGTGAATGGACTGGAGGGATGGATGAACTAATGGGATGCATGGATATTCCAACAGGTGGATATGTGGACAGATGGTTGGATAAATGACTGAGAGGATGAATAGTGGAGGTGGCTGGATGAACATAGAAGACTGAGCTTTAGGGTGTGGTCAGAACCATGTCCTTGAAGGGAGGGTGAATTGCCTTGAACCATTCCCATGACGTCAGGGGCCAGGCTGGTGGCAGAGTAGAGGAGGGCTGGCAGTTAGCTTCTCCTCCAGACAGCAAGTCCTCCTTCTAGTCCCTCTCTCCAGCCTCCAAAGAGATCCTCACTGCAACGACATCCCTGACACCTCTGAAGGGAAGACCTCCAGAGCTCAACCTGGAGCCCGACTTGAGGCTGGGCCTTCTTCCCAGACCCATGTTGATGGCCAAGGCAGCTCTTCAGTGTATACGTACACATACATCCCAGCATGCACTGGGTCAGGCCTAGGGCTGGGACATTGATGCGGATAGGCAACAGGAAGGCGTCACCTGCAGAGAGCACAGGGCTGTCATGTCACTGCCAGCCTCTGGGACGTGGTGCCTGCAGACACCCGGGGGAGCATCCCTGCACCCTGCCCTGCCCCTTGCTGGATTGCCCATTTGACATCTCTGAGCCTCAGCCTCTCGCTGCCCACAAAGACTTCGGGGCTCCCCTCTCCCGTCCCTTCTCACTCGTGTTTGACAAAGGATCCTCTGTCATCCTGCAGATGTTCCGGCCTCGTTGGATGATCCTGGCAACGACAAGATTCACAATTGCATTTTACAGTTTACAAGGAGCGTGTTGTCCCCATGTTCCAGATGGAGAAACTGAATTGCAGAAAAGTTTGCTCAAGACCACAAGGCTGTGAATCGGGGACAGACCCAGGTCTGGCTGACTCCTGATGCAGGTCTCTTTAGAGGAAAGCACTGTTTGCTGTGGCACTCACGGGTGGTTGTCATCCAAAAGCCACTCCCTCCTGTTACTGGCAAAAGGGTGATTTTGGTCCCTTGTCTCTTTCTCCCCTGAGTAATTTAGATGGTCCTGATTGGTCTCATCCTGTTGTATCCTCAGTCCCCTTGCTGTTGGCTCAAGGATGGAAAAATCTGCAGGGGTGAGGTCCGGGGGTGGATACCGGGGTCTGGGGCTTGGGGGAAAGGTTTTCTCATTGCTAAGCTGAGACCTACAGGATGCAATACCCACTCTGCCTCCACCGTGTATGGCCATGCTTCTGTGTGATCACAGAGACGGTGGTAGCCATCTTGTGACCGTGAGAGGAGGCCAAAAGGGAGAGCAAAAAGATGGTAGGAACCTGGTCTTGGCTGGCAGGGCAGAACCTCAGAATTAATGTTCTCTGCAGCCACCCACATCTTTTAGCATGTGAGATAAATTTTATTTAAAAAAATTTTTTTAAATCGAAGTATAATTGTACAATATTTTATGTTATAGGTATCTAATATAGTGATTCACAATTTTTAAAGGTTATACTCCATTTACAGTTATTACATTAGCTATATATTAGATCTATTATTAGTTAACAATATTAGTTATTATATTAGCTAATATATTAGCTATATTCCCTGTGTTGTACATTTTTTTATTTCTTAAGGTAATTGTCTCCAAACATTTTTTTATTAATACTCTCAATGCTATATATAGGAGTATATATATATATATATCTCCAAGTGTGCTAATATATTACTTACCCTTTCAGATGTACAAGCTTTATTTACCGCTTCCTGAGGAATATGCATTAAAAGAGCATGAGCTAAAGAAAATACATACTGAAGTTCTAATAAATTTCCCCCTTATCCCAGTGGATCGTTTTATATACCCTCTTGGGATATACACCTGTTCTGGGGGCCCAGAGGCAGGCATCGTTCTGAGCTGGAACTTCCACCCCCTGCAACCTACAGATAAAGACGGCAGAGATGCGTGTTTCCTTGTTTACTGTGTCTCCCTCACGTGAACTCCACGGGCAGGGAGCGTACCCGTCTGGTGCAATGCCATGCTCCCAGCACTCTGCTCAGTGCCTGGCGCACAGCGGGTGCTCAATAAACACATGCCGAAAGGACACCCGGTCCGCCAGTTCCTGGCTGGGAGACTTTAGGAAAGCCACCATCCGATCTCTCTGACCTCAGGTGCTGCATCTGTAGACACGGCCGGTAATGCCCACTCGCTGCCAGGAAAGGGCCAAGGGGCAGCATTTTGTCAACTGTCAAGGGTGGGGAGAGGGAGGGGGTGCTGTCCTCACCTCCTGGGCCTGACCTCTCTGGGCGTGTGGGCCACATTTTCGGGTGGGTCACACGAGTGCCTGGGGTTCCTTGAGGACCGGGGCATCGATATCCTTCTCTAGGATGGGGAATTGGTGGCGGGACTCTCTGGGAGCTGCTGAGGAGGAAGTGGCTGTGGCTGCCGTCACCTCCTAGTGTTCCCTGGAAAGTGCCATGTGGAATCTTCCCCGGGTCAAGGGGAGCTGTTGGCACTGTGACCTCATAAAGCCTGTTGGGGTGGTTTGCCCAGCCTCCAGCTTGGCCCTGGAACTTCCCCTCAGAGGAACAATTCTGACCAGTTTCCTTCTTTGAAGATGGGGAAATTGAGGTCTTGAGAAAGGGAGGGCCATGCCAGGGACACAGGGGCTGGACAGGGGTGAGGCCTGGGGTGCCAATATCCAGGTCAGGTTTTCTTGCTCCCAGACCCCTTTTTGCCCCAAGCTTCCCCACTTCTTAGGCTGTACACAAATTTATTCTGTAATGCCAAGCTTCTCCCTGGTGGACATTTTACATAATTCAATGTTTATGTGTTGTTGTCTTAATAAAGTTATACTTTTTACTGGTGAAAAATGAAAGCATACAGAATGGGAATGTGGGGCTGTGGTTTTTCTGTCAGTCCTGCCTGTGGAGAGCCTATTTGGATTGTGGAGCTAAAATGAATTCACTTTTGCCTCCTGGTGGCAGTTGCTTAAATTGCAGGCTAAATACCTGCGGTAAACAGAGTAACTGTCCTCCAAAGAGGCTCACTTATTAAAACCCAAACATATAAATATGTTAGGTTTCATAACAAAGGGGAACTAAAGCTTGCAGATGAGATTAAGGTTGCTAATCAGCTAACCTTGAAATGGGAGAATATCCTAGATTATCCAGGTGGGCCCAGTGTAATGCTGGGGGTTCTTATAAGTCTAAGAGGAAGGCAGAGAGGAGAGAGGTGGCGGCATAAAGAGCCTAACTTACTGATTCTGAAGATGAAGGAAGGAACCATGAGCCAAGGAATGAAGGTCAGGAAGTGGATTCTCTTCAAGAGTTTCTAAAAAGGAACAAAATCCTGTAAATACCTTGATTTTAGCCCAGAGAGACCCATTTTGGGCTTCTGACATCCAAAGCTGTTAAGATAATAAATTCATGTTTTAAGTCACTAAGTTTGTGGTAATTTGTTATAGCAGCAATAGGAAACTAAGACAGTGTCCTGAAGAGTATTTGGTGAAGGGGAAGCCCTGAAATGCTGCTACCGTCATTGTTACAAAGGCCTTTCAATGGTATGTTCATTTATTCACTGAACAAGTATTTATTAAGCACCTGCTATTTATTAAACACGGGGTGAGGAGAAGCAGCTCCTATCCTCGGGGTGAAGGGTAAAGTGGCTGCAGAGCAGCCTACACGTAGCAGGTACTCACGAGCAGTGCTTGCCTTTGCTGTAGGGAGGAGGGGCTGGTGAGAATCTCCCTGCTTTGTGTCTACTGGCTGTCACCCAATGCCCCCTGGTGCTTGAAATGTGGAGGAAGAGGAAGTGTTCATGCTGAGAGCAAACACTGAGAGTGGCTTTGGTCAATATTTGTGCTGCTCTCCACGGAGTCTGCTGTTTGCCTCAGCTACAGTGAGGACCAGCAGGGCTGGTCTTAGGCATTAGTGGATAAACTGAGGCCAGAAGAAGGATGTAAGGGAGCATGCAGCTGGTTCTGCTCATTCCTCTTTGCCTAAGGAATGGGGCAGGGGAGCACGGGCTGGGAGGCAGGGCTGGTCCAGGGAAACTCTGGCCTCTCAGGGGAGAGCCTAATGGTTTCTGCACTTCTTGTCAGCTCTGTGGGCACTAGTGTGGTCCCAGCACAGGTGGCCCTGGCCTCTGAGACTGGTATATGGGCTGGTGTGGAGTCAATGGGAGCCACGGAGGACTCTGGAGTGGGGGAAGACCCCTGGGCCTCTTGTGCCTGTACCCCAGGTGAGCTTGCAGAGGAATGGAGGGGCCTTCCCTGTAGTTCTGCCATCACCTCCTGTACACAGGTGTACGTACACACACAAACGTATATATGCACACCCCCAATGTCAGGAAACAGTCCGCTATACACACATGCACATACATGTACAGACCCACAGACACACTCAGTATACCAAGCCCAATTAAACATATTGGGCACAAAACTCCCCACCCCTGCACTCATGTAGGTTCATGTCAACAGGCATGTGACACCATAAACTAAGATGGCAACACCTCAGTTTCATGTGCACACCCACACAAAAACACACACTTTCCTCTGATGCTAGTACTCAGGAGCTAGTGCATGTGTGTATGTAGGACGATGCACACACAGCCACACACATATATAAGCACACAGATACCCCTTAGACATGTGCATAGAGACAAACTCATTCAGGGGCCCACACATTTCCTCTGGCCCCGTATAGCCAAGGTGGAGGCTGCACTTTGTGACACAGAAAGAGCTGATGGGCTCAGTCCTCTGTGAGTGGGATGTGCGTTTGGAGAGAGGCTGAGTGTTCACTAGCGGCACTGGGTCCTCCACACCCTCTCCTCTGTTGCCCTTTAAGTTCGGGCTCCATGTCCCATGCGGGCGAAGTGTGTGACCAGGAACAGGGCTCAGTCGGTGACTGGAGCTGGGGCTCAGGTAACCTCCTGCTCCTCCTGGGAAGAGCTGTGTTTCCACATAGAGGTACAGATGGAGAGGTCAGCCATCCCCCTGACTTTTTTGTTTTTGTTTTGTTTTTATTTTTACTTTATTTTTTATTGAAGTATAGTTGATTTACAATGTTATGACAATCTCAGCTGTACAGGAAAGTGACTCAGTTATACACATATAAATATTCTTTTTCATATTCTTTTCCATATTCTTTTCCATTATGGTTTATCCCAGGATATTGAATATAGTTCCCTGTGCTGTACAGTAGAACCTTGTTGTTTATCCATTCTGAATGTAAAAGTTTGCATCTACCACCCCCAGACTCCTAGCCCATCCCTCTCCCTCCCCACCCCCTGCCACTACAAGTCTGTTCTCTACATCTGTGAGTCTGTTTCTGTTTCATAGGTAAGTTCATTTGTGCCATTTTTAGATTCCACATGTAAGCGATCATCCCCCTAACTTCGAGCATCCCCTTCCTCCTGGGCCTGGTCTAAGGGTGATGAGAAGACCGCCTGGAGGCAGCCCTCCTTCTAGAGATCTGCTGGTCTCTGAGGACCGAAAGCTGCCCGGCCCCAGGGTCTTGTAGTGGCTGGCAGCGGGCTCGCTACGTGGCAGCCCCACTGCACATGTAGGATCAGACACTTTGGCAAAGGCCATGTTTGCAGGGAAAACACTCGCAACCACAAGCAAACCTGCCCCTCCCTGGGTCCACCCCCCCCAATGGGCCCTGTGCACCGGGGAACCTCATAAAGCAGTTTCCACACCTGCCCGGGGCTGCGGAGGGCTTGGCTTGGGCTGAGAATCCACCTGCCCTAGGAATTGCCTAAGGTAGGAACGGAGATGGGGTTGGCACTCCTCCAAGGAGGAGCCTTGACTTTTCCATCTGTTCAGTGGGGATGCTACTTCCAAAAGCCTGCTGCGGAAGGGTCTAGCCCTGGTCTTGCCGTGGGACACTGGGCAAGTGCCGCCTTGCTGGGCCTTAGTTACCCATCTGAGCTGTGGCCCCCGGTTCCGCCTGACTCCCTCTCTCCGAGTGTCTGAGCTGGGCTGGGTTAGGAGGGGAGGGAGGCCATGTGAGAGGCCTACACGTAGGACATTGCTCACCTGGTGCAGGATGAGATGAGGATGGGAACCACCCTGGGTCCTCCCCTGGCTGGGTTCGGACAGCCGGACACCAGGCCGGGCTGGAATCCTGACATCAGGTGACACAGCGCTGGGCCTCGGGGTGCTGGGCCTGGGCTCCCTCCAAGGGACAGGCAGCTGCCCTCAGTCTGTGCATCTGGGAATCTCTCCATCCTCCTCTGGCACGGCTTGGGTCCTGCACTGTGCCCTAGTTTGCTGTGCGGCCCTAGGCAAGGCCATGTCTTCTCTGGGCCTTGGAGGCCATTTGCAGACCAGATGTCCCCGTGGTTCCTGATGAAGCAGGCTGAGAAGGGGATTCTTCCCAGTGCAGAGATGCAAAAACTGATGTGTAGGGGGTTGTGGGCAGGGCTGGGATCGCCACTCACGGCTTGTGACCTCCAGGCCGGGATAGCGTTTGAGCAGTCCAGGGTGGGACCGTTCTGGACAAGTTCCCTGAAGCTTGTCCCCACCCCAGCCCACAGAACCTGGCGGGCAGGGGCCAGGGCCGCCATGGCTCAGGAACGCGGGCTGAGCCTGCTGCTGGCACTTCTGCTGCCCGTGGTCAGTGCCTCCAGACCGGGCACCATGGTCAGACTCAACAAGGAAGCGCTGAGCTACGGTAAGAGACGTGCCACCAGGCTGTCCTGCATGAGCAAGTGCTCGTGAGTCCGTGTGTGTACTTGTGTGTATGGTCCTAAGTGTACGCGTGTTTCTATGAACTCAAAGCCCCACGGGGACCTGGAGTTTATCTCTTCCACTGCTGTGTCCCTGGACCCTGGACACTGCTGCTCAACCAATATTTATTAAATGAATGCGTGAGTGGGAGTACACGCCATGCCCCGTGTGCACATGTGCTCCCTTGCCCAAGTGATGTGAGGATGGGTCGGTTTGAGCAGCTCCTTTTGCTTGTGTGCGTCTGGTATGAGTTTGAAAATCCATGGAGATGTGCCCATGTGTGCTGGGGAGGGTGCTAAACACTGGCGTGTATGCAAGGGTGATGGTGCAGGCCTGGACACGTGTGTACTGCTGCGGCTGTGCACCCTGGCGTGTGTATGCATGGGGGGCCTGCGTGCGAGTGTGTGCTGGGGAGATGCTCATCTAGCGCTGTGCTAGGGAAAGTCCAGGAGCTGGGCCCTCCCTGCTGGGCTCACAGTGAGAGCCAGCCCTTCTATGGGCCCTTCTTGGGAGAGGCCTCCGTCCCATGTCTCTGTCCCCTCCTTCCAAGTCCTGGACAGTCCTAGGGCAGAGGGCAAAATGAGGACATCTAGGCCCAGGGAGGGAAAAAAGCTGTCCCCCAGCTGTCCCTGGAGAGGCTTTCGGGATTCCACCAAGGCTGGGTCAGAGGTGAGAGATCAGAAGGTCTCTCCCGCAAGGCCAGACCAAACTCAGATAACAATGTGAGAAACTCAGGTCAGACAGTGGAGGGGACTCTCAGGGGTCTCAGGCCACAAAGCAACAAGGCAGTGGCTCGAGGAAGCAGCAGGGTCCCTGTGGGATTCACACAGCCTTCCGGAACCTTGTATCCGGGCAGATGAGCAGACAGTGAAAGGGGTCAGTGATCCGTGTTAGAGTGGCACATGGATGACTGCAGGCAGGGAGAGGACGCCCGCTGCCCTTCCCTGGCTCCCCCCCCTGCTGTGCTGTGCGAGCCTCCTTTGTCCACAGTCAGCCCTCCTGGGTGCATCTGCCTGTTTATTCTCGGTGGAAACAAACTGCCGAGAACACGCTGCACACGCCTCTTCCACGGCCGGGCTGGTGGCTTTTTACTGTGTCCTCCCCCTCCCATCCCGCAAGCCCCAGGGTTCAAGCCCGTGTCCGGGGAGCACGTAGATGGAGACCAGAGGCCTGGGTGTGAATCTCACCTCAGCCACAGTCAGGCAGGAGAGGGGCCTCAAGGAGCGTGGAGACTGCCACCTTTATGCTCTAGGGTCTGCGAAAACTGAGGCCCAGAGGGGCACAGGGACTCCCCAGGTCCCACAGCGAGTCTGAGGGAAGTTTGGGCCTCTGGGCTTCTCCTTTGATGTTCCTTTCCTGCCACAGCCTCTCATTTTAATTCTGCTTATGTTTAATTGTTTAAGTAGCACAGCTCTGTCAGCCCAGCAGGTATGGGAGGAAGTCCAGGGCCTTGAGGGCCAGGTGCCTTGGCCGGGATTTGACATCTCCTTGCCAGGGTCCTCATCTCTTGGTAAACTGGGCCTAATGTTGTACTAACGTCATAGAATTTTAAGGAAAACAAAAGAACTTAGAACAGTGCTTGGCACAAAGGGAGCCCTACAGAAGTGCTAGCCAAAAACAAGTAGCGAGGGAGCTGACATTTATTGTGAACTGAGTGAGTCTTTACAAAGATCCCATGTGACAGGCACCATTCTAATCATTGCAGGTTAATAGGTGGGGAAACTGAGGCACAGAGCATCCACACAGATAGTGAATAGCAGAGCTGGTATTTGCACCCAAAATTTTGAGGGATTCCAGAGCCGTCAGCCTCCAGGTGAGGCTGTCCCTGCCCCATCCCCACAGGGGTTGGGAAATGCTCCTTCTGCCTGGGGCCTTGTGGAAGGTTCCTGAGGAAGCAGGGGTCTGATCAGGGCCTTGCAAAAGGGCAAAGGGTGTTCCTGTTTTTGAGGAGAGCCTAGACATGTAGGGTTTGGTGAGTCAGAAGCGAGAGAGGAAATGCACGTCTGGGAGGGCCCGGTGGGGTCATCCACCCAAGGTGGGCGCATGGGGAGCCAAGTGGCCCCCCGAGCGTCCGTGGACAAGCCCATCCCTTCCAATCTCTGAGTTCTCTCCGCCCAAAGTGTGGGGCAGATGGTGGGTGGCACCGTCTCTCTCGGTGGCTCCTGAGGACAACCTGATCTCACCCTCCTCTGGCCCCTCAGTGGCTGAAGCCGGGAAAGCTCCTCTCCAGAGCGCCCTGCAGGTCACTGTCCCGCATTTCCTGGACCGGCGTGGAGGGGTGTTCCAGCCCACCAGGTGAGTACGCGCACCTGTAGGTGAGGGCTCCCCCGCCAGCTAGATGAGTGTCTCCCTCATCAGGTTAGATGCCCACACCTATCAGGTGAGTAGGCACAAGAGGACTGAGGAGATGGGACCAGACATGGGGGCCTGGTGACTCTTTATTTTTTTATTTTTTTAAGAACTTTTATTGAGATACAGTTAACAGACAATAAACAGCATATATTTAGAGTGTACAATTTGGTGTCCCAATCTCCCAATTCATTCCCCCCCCAACCCTCCCCGCTTTCCCCACTTGGTGTCCATGTGCTTGTTCTCTACACCTGTGTCTCTATTTCTGCCTTGCATTTCCTCTTTCATAGTTAGCATTTGCCTTAGGTATGGAGGTGCCCCAATATTGGGTACATATATATTTATAATTGGTATCTCCTCTTCTTGGATGGATCCCTTGATCTTTATGTAATGTCTTTTCTTGTCTCTTGTAACACTTTTTATTTTAAAGTCTATTTTATCTGATATGAGTATTGCTACTCCAGCTTTCTTTTGATTTTCATTTGCATGGAATTATCTTTTTCCATCCCCTCACTTCCAGTCTGTATGTGTCCCTAGGTCTGAAGTGGGTCTCTTGTAGACAGCATATATATGGGTCTTGTTTTTGTATCCATTTAGCCAGTCTGTGTCTTCTGGTTGGTGCATTTCGTCCATTTACATTCAAGGTAATTATTGATTTGTATGTTCCTATTACCATTTTCTTAATTGTTTTGTTGCTGTTTCCGTAGGTCCTTTTCTTCTCTTATGTTTTGCACTTAGAGAAGTTCCTTTAGCATTTGTTGTAGGGCTGGTTTGGTGGTGCTGAATTCTCTTAGCTGTTGCTTGTCTGTAAAGCTTTGGATTTCTCCATAGAATCTGAATGAGATCCTTGCTGGGTAGAGTATTCTTGGTTGTAGGTTCTTCCCTTTCATTACTTGAAATGTATCATGCCACTCCCTTATGGCTTGCAGAGTTTCTGCTGAGAAATCAGCTGTTAACCTGATGGGAGTTCCCTTGTATGTTATTTGTTGTTTTTCCCTTGTTCCTTTTAATAACATTTCTCTATCTTTAATTTTTGTCAGCTTGACTAATATATGTCTTGGCGTGTTTCTCTTTGGATTTATCCTGCCTGGGACTCTCTGCACTTCCTGGACTTGGGTAGCTATTTCCTTTCCCATGTTAGGGAAGTTTTCAACTATAATCTCTTCCAATATTTTCTCAGGTCCTTTCTCTCTCTCATCTCCTTCTGGGACCCCTATAATGCGAATGTTGGTGCATTTAACATTGTCCCAGAGGTCTCTTAGGCTGTCTTCAGTTCTTTTCATTCTTTTTTCTTTATTCTTCTCTGCATCAGTGATGATCACCATTCTGTCTTCCAGGTCACTTATTCGCCCTTCTGCCTCAGTTAATCTGCTATTGGTTCCTTCTAGTGTATTTTTCATTTCCGTTATTGTGTTGCATGTCTCTGTTTGTTTGCTCTTTAATTCTTCTAGGTGTTTGGTAAACTTTTCGATCTTTGCATCCAGTCTTTTTTTAAAGTCCTGGATCATCTTCACCATCATTATTCTGCATTCTTTTTCTGGAAGGGTGCCTATCTCCTCTTCATGTAGCTGTCTTTCTGGGGCTTTATCCTGTCCCTTCATCTGGTACAAAGTCCTCTGCTTTTTCATTTTCTCTGTCTTTCTGTGGCTGTGGTTTTCAATTCCACAAGATGAAATACAGCTGATACTGCTTGATACTGCTGTCTGCCCTCTTGTGGAGGAAGCTATCTAGGAGCCTCCTGTGTGCTTCCTGATGGGAGGGACTGATGGTGGGTAGGGCTGGGTGGGTGGAGCTCGGGCCTGGTGACTCTTAATTAGTAGATTTCTACACCCAGGGGCCAAGATTGTGGCTCCTGGGTCCCCAGGGCTAGCAGGACCTTGGCTACTTCCTCCAAAAGCCAGCCACTGAATCTAGACACAAATCTGAGCCTAATTTACCCCTACACACTACCCCCCCCACCCTGGCCCTGTCTAATACAGAGAAACTCAAAGGCAGATGTAGGTGGGGGCACCTTAAACTTAGACACTCTCAGGGGCTGGGCTCTCCCCATCATGTGGGAACAGAGACTCACTATAGCCAGGACTATGTATTTCCAACAGAATCCATATATATGTGTGTATATGTATTGTATATGTATAAGAACTCATATGTATGTATGTATATATATGTTCTTATAAAAAGCTGTATATGTGTTTTGACTGTTGCCAGCAGTAGTTTTATTTCTTTATCATTGTCAACATCATCATCAACAAAAAACATGCAGTTTCTTCCTTCTGAGTACGTGGCATTGTCAAATGGGTGCTACATGCTGCCTATGGTACTGTTTATAAATGCAGTATACTGATACAAAGTTAAAGCCATTAAAAAGAGCTTAATAACAGCTTCTTGGAGATAATTAATCTGATCTGGGGTGTTGGTGGAATCTATGAAGAGATTTAGAAACATCACACAAACTCAAACATTCAGTAAACGATTTATTACTTGAGAAGGGGTGAAAGCGGAAATTTTCATGTGTGACTGAAGGGTTTTCTCAGTTGCTCCAAGCTGACTTTCCTTGTGCTATGATCTTTCAATAGTGCAAAGCATTGTGAGCTGCATTGCTCTGTGCATTGTCGTAGGAGATCTCAGAACCATATCTGTATATTTAAAATCTATTGGGACTTCCTAGGTGGTGCAGTGGTTAAGAATCCACCTGCCAATGCAGGGGACACGGGTTCGATCCCTGCTCCGGGAAGATCCCACATGCCGCAGAGCAACTAAGCCTGTGAGCCACAACTACTGAGCCTGAGCTCTAGAGCCCGCACGCTACAGCTATTGAGCCCACATGTCACAGCTACTGACGCCCGAGAGCCTAGAGCCCATGCTCCACAACAAGAGAAGCCACCGCACTGAGGAGCCTGTGCACCACAATGTAGAGTAGCCCCCGCTTGCTGAAACTAGAGAAAGCCTATGTGCAGCAACGGAGACCCAACCAGCCAATAAATAAATACATACATACATACATACATACATAAATAAATAAATAAATAAATAAATTTACAAAAAATAAAATCTATCAAGTTTTGAGAGTTTCCTGGTGGTCCAGTGGTTAGGACTCAGCTCTTTCACTGTTGTGGCCTGGGGTTGAATCCCTGATCAGGGAACGAAGATCCCACACAGGGAACTAAGACCCCACAAGCCGTGCAGTGTGGCCAAAAAATAAAAATAAATTAAAAAAAATTAAAAACTAAATCAAATCTATCAAGTTTTGAGTGATGACAACTAATAAAAAACTTTTAAAACTTTCAAACACTGGGTGCGTGAAGCAACAACTGGCTTGGCAGCCCCAGTTTGAGACCCTAGTGTAGGGCTGGGCTTCCGCTCACGGCGTGGCAGCAGTGCCCAACAATCTGGGATCCCTAAACGGTGTGCAGTCTGGCCACACAGAGCACATCATGTGGTTGTTTGAAAACAGTGCCAAGAGTCCTTGTTTGTAGATGTGGGAACACATCCAGAATGGTTGTCGAGTGAAAAGAAGCAGGTTCTAGGTCAGCCTGTGTCCTAAGGGGAGTCATGGAAAGATGTCATCCAAGTGCTAACAGTGAGAGTGTTTTAATGTGAATTTTAAAATTTATACCACCATTTTTTTTTTTTGGCTGGCTTGGGTCTTCGTTGCTGCGCATGGGCTTTCTCTAGTTGCGGCGAGCAGGGGCTACTCTTTGTTGTGGTGTGCGGGCTTCTCGTTGTGGTGGCTTCTCTTGCTGCGGAGCACGGGCTCTAGGCTCTCAGGCTTCAGTAGTCGTGGCATGTGAGCTCAGTAGTTGTGGCTTGCAGGCTCTAGAGCACAGGCTCAGTAGTTGTGGCTCACAGGCTTAGTTGCTCTGTGGCATGTGGGATCCTCCCAGACCAGGGATCGAACCCATGTCCCCTGTATGGGCAGGCAGATTCTTAACCACTGCACCATCAGGGAAGGCCCTAAGATTTATACCACTTTATAGTGCCCCCCACAACTAACTACTGGGCAGGAAAAAAGATGACTTTCATTTAGGAAGAAAAGAAATCATAGGTTAGTTGGAGAGTACTTAGCAATCAGAACAGGCAGCTTTGAAGGGAGTGAGTTTCCCATTGCTGGAGGGGTACAAGCCAAAGCTGTACACTAGAGGGAATTTCTGCCTTCTGTAGATCCCAAAGTCTTTCTTTCCCTATCTTTCCAGCTTTCCAAATCCCCATCAGAAGCTAAAATCCCTCCAAGACCTGAGTAATCATCTCATCCAATTCATGCCCAATGCTGGGGTCCTCTTTGCGTCTTTTCCCTACTGGCTGGTTGGCTAACCTTGGCTTGCATGCCCCCTGTGATGGAGAACTCACTAACTCTTCCTCATCCCAGGGTTCTAGCTGTCAGAAAGTCCTTTATAAACACCAACAGTGTGGGTAGGCTCAGGGCACCCACCCAAGAGTTGATTGCATGGTTTAAAGGGGACCATCCTGTCACTTTGATTCCTACCCTTCAGGATTCAGATTCTGAATGTCCATGTGCCTCACCTTCAGCTGAAATTTATTGCTGGTTTTGGAATACGCTTGTTTGCAGCCACCAATTTTACTTTCAAGGTCTTTCGGTAAGTGAATCTCCATGTTGGGAGCGGGAGAATTTTCAAGCACCCTCTGAGGGCAGTGTGAGGGGAGGGGGTTTAGCAGCTCCCAGGATCCCTAATCAGACCTTCTGACTCTGTCTAGCACCCTCTCTCCAGTGCCTTCTCTCCCATCCTCCAGGGGGGAGTGAGACAGTGAGAGAATTTCTGAGAATCCAGACCCTGCTCAACAGCTAAGCAACTGGGCAGAATCATTTCACTTCTCTGACCCCAAGTTTCCTCCTCTGCAAAAAACAAAACAAAATGAAATTTTGCAGCACGGCTATGAAGGTTGCAGTGAATGGATTCATTGCTGTGATTGAAAGTATATTACCCCTTTCACAGCGCAAGCCACATAGTAAGTGCTCAATAAAATATTAGGATTATTTCTGTGCACCAGTCACTTTACATGCATTTAATTTTCAAACTAGGAGCTGGGCCTTCTTATATTAACTCTTCTGACGTGACACTACCTTTCAGGAGTGCTCACTGTGGGCCAGGTTCCAAGCAGGATATTTTCACATGATTGTCTCCTGGAAAACTCAGCACAGCAGCCCAGTGAGATAGATACCACCAATCTTATGTCCATTTTACAGAAGAAGAAACTGAGGTTCAGCATGGGGAATGACTGGCCCAGGGTCTCGCAGTAAGAGGGTACACGGAGGCAGGGTTCACAGTCATCTGCTGCAATGTCTGTGACCCTGAGTGGAGTCTGGGGGTGCACCCGGCCTGCCCCAGGTAGGGCCATCTCATATTGAGTGGGGGCCCCACCTGTGTTAAATGGTCAGCAGGCTCGGGCTGGCGGGCGGGTTTGCGGGGTCTTGCATCGGTCCGTGTGGGCTTGGTGGGCAGTGCCGCTGGGGCTCAGGACTGGCATCCCTGCAGTGTCCCAGAGCCCCTGCTCCTGATGCTACCCACGACACTGCTGGCCGACACCACCGTGGAACAGGGCTCCATCGGGACCCCCGTGGTCAGCGTCTCCGGCTGCTTCTCCTTCTTCGACAAAGCCCTGGTGCTTGATGGCCGTAACAGGTGGGTGCTGGTTGGGGGCTGGGCTGCAGGATCCCAGACACTGAGGCTGTGGTACCATTTCTTGAACTTCTTATTTCATCTAGCACCGCATCCACCCACCCCTCAGTATCACACCTATTTTATGGCTGAGCACACCGAGGCTCAGAGAGGGGGAGGAAGTTGCCTGAGGTCACACAGTGAGTGTGTGGCCAGAGCCCGTGTCCCCACCCCTGCCCCGCTCCACGTCACAATGCACACTAGCCATTAACATACTACGTGGGGAGGGAGTCTGGGCTGGCAGCCACTCTTAGGGACTGCAGAGAGCTTCCCCTCGCTGCAGAGATGAGCAGTCTGGGGCCCAGGGAGGGGCTGGGACCCACAAAGCTCTCCCCATGAGTCAGGGGGCTGCTCCTGCTGGTATCTAAAGCTGCAGCCGCTCCACCCCAGGGTGCCTGCTGTGTGCTGAGCGTGTTCCGGCCCTTTCTGTGCATCACCTCACAGTAGTCCTACCCGGTAGGTGGAAGCGTTTCCCGTATTTTATAGGAGAGCAAACGGAAGCACAGAGTGGGTAAGTGACTTGCCTAAGGTCACACAGCTGGCAAATGCGTTCAAACCCTGGCTGCCCGGCTGACCCCACTGCTGTGAATTCCTCCTTCTTGTGTCTACACCTCCCGCCCATGGGTGGGGGCTCACTGTGAGGTGGTTGAGTATTTTAGAGGCTTAAAAGGGTGTGACTTCTACATAAAGACTGGACTTTTTCTTCAGAAGGGCTTGGGTATAAATCTATTCCCACTTGGGTCATGAACAGCCCGTGTAACTCACGACCCCCCACAACCGCTCACGGTCCTCATGGGCAGGGGCTGCTCATGGCCTATGGACGAGGAAACCGAAGGCCAGAGTTTGATGCCACTGAGAACATAGATGCCGTCCTCCCACCTGCCTGAAAGGCCGTTCAGTGAGGACGGGCCCCGGCTCAGGTCAACACTTTAGGAAACCAAGGAATCGTGAATTCCCGGGGCTCCCCTTAGAGAGACACTGACTCAGAGCCACCTCTCAATGAGGAAGGGACTTTGGTAGGTGTGTCACACAGAAATGGGGCCCACGCAGGTAGCACACCCGGGCCTCAGGCCCCACCACCAACTCACCGGGCTCAGTGGCCACGAGGACAGCCGGCCAAGGACGTGGCCGGGTCTGGCTTTGGAAACACCCTCTATCTCCTCCCAGCCTGGCCCCATTCTCTTGTCTCGGCCACGTCCAAACCCTGAGACCAGTAACCCCTTCTTGGTGGCTCTGTTCCTCCTCTGTGGGGACAGTCGTGCCGGTGCTGTGTCTGGCACGTGGCAGGGTGTGGAGTGGGAATCACCGGCCCCTTGGCTGAGGGGACAGACTTTGCTTTGGGACCCGTGGCTTTGTGGAGAGACAGGCCCCAGTGTGCTGACCTGGAGCTCAGGGGCCCTTTCTGGTCTCTTCTTTAGCACAGCCTCCGCACTGCTGGCCCCGCTGCAGAATCACATCAAAGCTGTGCTGCCGAACAAGGTAAAGGACTTCCTGACAGAGCCCGCAGGAAGGAGGGCATTGCCCACCTGCAGGCGTGGGAATGAACGGGGGATCCCAGGCCCCTGGGAGGTGGGGTGCTAGTGCTTTTTTTTCCCAGTAGAAGACCTTCATGGGGCTCCTCCAATTTCCCCGTGAGGGTAGGGAAGAGGCTGGGGCAATGGTCCAGTGCAGTGATGTGGGGACCCAAACAGGGCATGGTTGTGGAGCTGCAGGGAAGGGAGGCGCATCCATTTGGACCAGCACCAGAGCTATGCTGGAGGGTGGGGTGGGGCTAGTGCTTTTGGGACCACGTGGCTTATGAAAAGAGAACAAAATGAGAGTGGGTGAGGCCCTGGGCACCAGAGCCAGATGTGACCTGGCTTCTACCCCTGGTCCCCTCCTTCCCGGCTGTGAGCCTTGGACAAGTCACCTAGCCTCCCTCTGCCCCTCCTTCCACATGTGTAAGGCAGAGAGAGTGAATGTCCCTGGTCCCCGGTGGGCAGGCTGCGGGGGTTGAGGGCATGACCACCTGTGAGACTTTACAACAGTCTGGGGAGAGCGAGTGCTGCTCTTACCATTGCTATTTTAGCTCCTGTCATTGTCTGTGGGTGGCTGACTTGGTGAGCGATGCCCCAGGGGCCAGGGTCCCACTGTCCTGGGGGAGCCAACTTTCCCTCTCTGCCCCTTCCTACCCCACCCCCATCTCTTTTAAGTGGCAGTGGTGGAGACAAAGTCAACCCACTGTACACCGTCCCACATGCCCAAGAGACAGGCCTCAGCATCCCCATACTACAGATGAGAACACTGAGGCTGGAGGGCTGGAGGCAGTACAGCCTGACCCGGCCCTCTCCTCTGCCGCCTGGCTTCGCCTGGCCTAGCCTCACCAGCTCTAGCCTGGACCAGCCGTGACAACCCTCGACCTTGCAGTTTCCCCTCTACCTTACCTTCTGTCACACTGACCCCAGCTTAATCCACTTCTCTGGCCTCCTGGCCCAGCTTACTGACCACGGCCTGCGTCCACTCCAGGTAGCACCCTTCCACCAGCTGGGCCTCTGGGCCCCGATGCAGCAGGCCACCAGCCTCAGTCACCTGGGCCCTGCTGTAGCCACCTCTGCTGTGTCCCATAGCCCGTGTTCTTTCCTTGACACCTGCAGGCCCCAGCTTCTCCTCTGAATCCCCAGGGCCCAGAGCAGGTGCTGGAAGATGCCCACTGGCCAGTGGAGGAAGGAATAGCCCACGGGCCTTGGTGTCTGGGTTGGGAGAGGCTTCCCGACAGGGCTCTAAACCCTCTTAGCATCTCCCCTCCAGCCCCGAGTGCCGCCCTAACCCGGCCGCCTCTGTCTTTCTGCAGCTGTGTCTGAGAATCTCCAACCTGGTGCAGGGCTTCAATGTCCACCTGGGCACTTTAATTGGTAAGACCTGGGAACCCAGGGGGAGGGGGCTGGGGCCTCTGAGATCCTCTGGAGCCCCCATCACCCTTCAAAGACCCCACCTTCATCACCTCCACCGGCATCAGGGTTGACATCTGGGAGGTCAATCATAGGATGACTGAACAATTATTGGTGGAATTCAGAACTCTACAAATTCTAGAACAAGTCTTTGAATGTTTAGTGTGTGTGTGTGTGGTGGGGCGTTACATCTCACTTTGCAATTGCCTCCTCCTCTGCCTGGAGATTCAGGGACCCCTTCCTCCCCTGGTTTTGCTCCCACATCTCCTGCATTCTTTGCTGGACTCTTCCTGATCCCCACAGTCAGGGCTCAGGCCCTTATATTCCACCTCCTCCTGGACACTTCCTCCTGGAGGTTCCCACAGGCTCCTCCGACTCAGCATGTCCTCAAGAGAACTCAAGCTCTTCTGCTCCCAAGTGCCCCCGTGTCTGTTTCCCGCCTCAGGGGCTGTGCGCCACCCCACAGGGACCCAGAGCCAAGGCTCCCCTCCTCTGCATCTTCTGTCACCTTGTTCCATCCCTGATTTTTCCAGGGCTCCTTGTTATCTAGGGAGTACTAGGAGTGTACCAGGGGAGGGCCGCTGTCAGGCTAGTCCCCCCAAAAGCAGACCCTGAGATGATGGTTCAAATGAGGGGTGGTCCTCGGGAGCACTGATTGGGGATGGGGCTGTGAGACAGGAAGAGAAGGGCGCCACCGGGGGCTCCTGGAGCTCACTCCCACTGGGGTCCCTTGGGGACTGAGTTGAACATGCCTAGCGTGGCTCTACCTGAGGGGCAGGAGCTGGAGTCTGTGTCCACCAACTCCCATCAGTCACTGGTCACCTCCCCACCACCCGCACGCCTTCCTCCACTGCTACTGAGAGAGTCCCAGGGGCTCCCAGTTTAGAACATAGTCTGCTTAGAACTACGTGTTCTAAACAAGGCTGGGGCAGGTCCTCAACTTGCAATATGGAACTAAAAGCTACAAAAGTAGGTCAGCTTCGTCTTTTTAGGGGTATTTATCAATACTGAAGAACTACACTAGCAATTACCCACCCATTTCCAGACTGACTGATCAAAGAATGCATCCTCTGTTGATTAAGGGGGTAATATTTTCTCAGTGAGCCCAAAGCATAATCCAGGGTGTCCTCTATTTTTTCACAAACCTGTTTTGAAGCTGCTCCTGTTTGAAGTGCTCCTCCTCCTACTCAATGGCTTTGCCTGGGATTCTGGTATTTCTCCTGTGTTGCCGTCATGGACTTTGTGAAATCCAAAGCTGTAGACTGTTGGCAGCTGCACTTGGCAATCGGTTGGCTTTGCCCTTGAGTCAACAGTTTGCCTCTAGCCCTCACACCACCTGGGATAGATACACGGGGGAAGGCGTGTGGGGATGGAGGCTGTGGGGACAGGTGTGCGGGGTGGAGTGCTGGCGTTAAGCCAGGAGGATGTCTGGCAGGGTCCATGTTTATCTGTGGTGGCTTCTTTAGCGAATGTTTTCATATCCTGGTAGCTTTGGCTTTTTTGTGCAAACTTTTAACAGTCCTATGAGGTAGCGTCATCACCCCCAGTTTATAGACAGGAAATCAGAAGTTCTGAGCCTAAAATCCTCTGTATGGTACCAGAGCCCCACGTGAATCAGCTCACCTGGGTTTTCTCCTCCTCCTCACATGTCCACCTACCACTCTGTCCACACTTCACAGCCCAGCTCAAAGTCTGGGGAACATTACTTGACTTCCCCCACTCTCCTCATTGCCCCAACCCCAACATTACCTTAATGTCACCTTGGTACCGAGAGGCCAGGGAAAGTGAACTTGGAATCAAAGGACATGAGTGTGAATTCTGACCCTGTTTCTTACTTGCTGTGTGACCTTAGGGAAGTCACTCCATCACTCTGAGCTTAATCAGTCCATCCAAAAATAGGAATCAAAACTTCTACTTCTCCCACATGTTGCTACAAGACAGCACAGGTTACGTGCCTGATGTGCAATGAACTCAATGAACGTCAGTCTTTCCCTTCTTCCTCAGAGCGGTTGTTTCCATCAAGAAGCCTTGTAGTTGGGTTCATTCCGAAGACCAGCTCTTGCCCTAGTCTTTGAGGAATTTTGAAAAATCTAGTAAAGGAAACCTGAGTGTCTAGCCCTAGGGGACTGTTTACATGAGTCGTACACATGGAACGTGGAGTGACAGGAACCATTGAAAAGCATAGTTTAAAGGGGCATTTAATCACCTAGCAACATGCTTGGCAAAATACAATCTTAGAAGAGCTCATATTTAGTGTTATTGGCTCCATTTTACAGGTGAAGAAACTGAGACAGTCTATCTTGAGACCTTCTGCTTTTTTATTTTAATCTTTTTATTTTTTACTTTTATTTTTTAAAAATTTATTTATTTTATTTATTTATTGGCTGCATTGGGTCTTTGTTGCTGCACGTGGGCTTTCTCTAGTTGCCGTGAACAGTGGTGGCTACTATTTGTTGTGTCGCACAGGTGGCTTTTCTTGTTGTGGAGCACGGGCTCTAGGTACGCAGGCTTCAATAGTTGTGGTACATGGGCTCAGTAGTTATGTCTTGTGGGCTCTAGAGCACAGAGCACAGGCTCAGTAGTTGTGGCCCACTGGCTTAGTGCTCCGCAGCATGTGGGATCTTCCCAGCCCAGGGATTGAACCCATGTCCCTTGCATTGGTAGGCAGATTCTTAACCACTGCACCATCAGGGAAGTCCTGAGAGCTTCTGCTTTTAACTAAGCTATCATGCCACCCTGTCAAGAAAATGAGGACACAAAACTGTATATAGCTTTGCTCCAGTTTGAGAGAAAGTTTATTTCTATATAAGAAAATACTGAAAAAGAAATAAATTTGAGATTCTGAGTTACATTTTTCCATATGTTAAGAATTTTCTATATATCCACAATAAATATATATTGTTATTTTACTATTTTTAATGTTTTTATCCATTTAAAAACATATAGTGATTTTTTCTATGTCCAATTCTATGAGTTTTGATGAATAAATGCGTATGGCGATGTAACCACCACCACAGTTGAAATAGAGAACATCCCACCAGCCCCCCAAATCCCTTTGTGATGCTCCGCTTATCCTACCCTAATCTTTGACACCACTAATCTGTAGAAATGGACTCATAGTATCAATATATTGCTTTCACAATCACAAATTTCCAAAATCTTAGGGAAAATAAAATGAAATCCAGAAGAGACAGTAGAAAATCAGGCAGAAATCTGAATGCACTCACACACACGCACGTGCACACACACACACAGAGTCTTCTGAGCCTTTGGGGAGCTAGCCTTATTGGAACTGAGTCCTTAGCTGGCCTCTCTGGGAGCCTCTCGGAGGATCTGTGCAGGGGCGGGCGCTGCTGTGCTCCTGCACTGGACAGGTGTGTGCCTTCTGAGCTCCTGTAGGAGGCAGTGTGGTTAAGTGGAGAGAGAGTAGCTTTGGAGTCAGACAGACCAGGTATACAATGCCGAGCATGACTGAACTCACCAAACTAGGGGGGTGTGTGTGTGTGTGTGTGTGTGATGGGCTTCTAACCCTACAGTGGTCTGGACCTTGATAAACGTGGGCTCCCTTCTTTTTCTCTGGTTCCATCTTGCCTTCATCGGGGGGTATTTGTGCCTGGAATGACCTTTCTCCTTCCCTCTAATTTGGGCTCTCTAGTCTTGCACTGATTGGGAAAGCAGAAACCAAAACTGTTAGAATTATGTCTCAGCTACGAGTCAACAGCTCGTGAGCGGCTGAATCTTGGGTGTGAACTTGGCAACTTAGATTTGCTTACTCGCAGGGCCTTTTCCCGTCTCTTTTCTTGGCCTGGGTCTGGCTAAATGAGGCCCTGGTGGAGAATGCCAAGTACGCCATCTTTGGTTCTTCACCCTGGGTCCCTGTAGGCCTCAGCCCTGTGGGTCCAGAGTCCCAGGTTCGCTACTCCATGATCGACCCACCCACCATCACTGATGACTACATTTCCTTGAATATCAACGTAAGTGCCTCCTTGTCAGCTAGGGCTGGGGTCTTGTTGCCTCTGGAGTCCTTGGTGTCCCGGAAGATTCCTAAAGGAGCAGGGGAGTGGAGGGGAGAGGAGCTGGGACGGCCTTCCAGGTGGGAGCATGGCACGTCGGCAAGGGTGCGAGGCGGACGACACGCGGCATCTTGGGGTGGGCGGCATCTTACGGCCCAGGATCTGCCACGGAGCCACCTGCCTATTTAGGCCCCTCTGCTGTTCTCCCTTCCTCATCCCCAACCCCACAGGCTGTTCTCTTCCTGCTGGGCAGACCCATCGTCCTGTCCGTGGATACCACTCCCTTCGTGCTGCCTCCGCACGTGGGCACCAGGGGTGCCATGGCAACCGTGGGCCTCTCCCAGGACCTGTTTGACTCTGTCATCCTGCTGCTGCAGAAGGCTGGTGCACTCAACATGGACATCACGGGGCAGCTGGTGAGAGCTCGTCCTGCTGCCCAGGGCACGTGGGGCAGGCGCGCCCTGCGGCCCAGCCTGGGGAGACCCGGCCGAGGCCAAGTCGTGGGTGGGTGGGGCAGTTGGAGCTTTGGGGCCACAGGGTGAATATGGAAGAGTTCAGTGGGGGTGGTGGGGAGGCAAGAGGTGGTCTAGCTTGGGGAGTGGCTGTCCTAAAACCTGTCATGTGTTGGGGGCTGATTTCAGAAGTCGGATAATAACCCGCTGAACACCTCCGTGCTGGGCCAGCTGATCCCCGAGGTTGGTGGTGTTTCTGGTCATTCTTGGGGCTGAGACCCGGCACTGGGGTGGGAGGCTCTCTGGGCTGTGGGGTCTCTACTGGCTCATGTCTACTCTAAGTGGGGTCCGGCATCTGCTCTTCCATCTGCACCTCCTCCATTCTTGGGGTGGGCCCTCCTTCTGCCCACACGTCAGGCCATTTTCTCCTCTGCGCAGTGCCCCCTGCCTGCACTGTCTTTTCTGCTTCCTTTCCCTGATCCATCTTTAAGTCCAAGCTCAGGGATTACCTCCTAGTGGAGGACTAAACCCCCCGTCTGGTCCAGGAGCCTCCTTGCGCTCCCACACCCCTGAGCTGCCCTCCCTCCTGGCACAAATCACACAGGCTGTGCCTGTTTTCATGTGACCACCCATCCGACTGGGTGTCCCTGAGGGCAGGGCCTAGGGGTGGACCCACCTCTGGGGCCCTGGCACTTACAGCACAACAGTGGCTTGATCAGCATCCAAGGAATGATGAGTGAAGAGCCTACCCAGACTTTGCCCCCAGGTACCCTCCTCCCTCTCGCCCCCTCTGCTCCCCAGGTGGCCCGTCAGTTCCCCCAGCCCATGCCCCTGGTGCTCAAGGTACGGCTGGGTGCCACACCCACAGTCACACTTCATACCGACAATGCCACACTGCGGCTGCAACCCTACGTGGAGGTCCTGGCCCCGGCGTCCAACTCAGCGTTCCAATCCCTCTTCTCCCTCGATGTGGTGAGTGAGGTGGGTTGGGTGGGGCTGGCCAGGGGGGCGGGCAACTCTCAAGGAGACCTCACTTCCTCCTGCACTCTCCTCACTTGCTCTGTTCTGCCCACAGTGGTCTCCTTGTTGTTTCTTCGATGTGCTAGGACATTCCTGCCTCAGGACCTTGCATGTGCCATACCCTGTGCCTAGGACGCTCTTTGCCTGGCTCTTGGCATGGCTGGCTTCTCCTCATCTTTCAGGTCTCAGCTTAAATGCTGCAGCCTTCCTCTGGGCAGCCTTCCAGGACCACCCTGAGAAAGATGGTCCCCCCCACACGCCACTCTGCCTTCATGGCACCCACCACTCTCTGAAAGGATCCGGTCTGATTACTTTGGTGGTTGCTCACCACCCCCACTGGACTGTGCTCCACAAACACCTGAATGAATAGGGCGGTGGGTGGGAGACGGGGGTGGCTGGTGGCTGGTTGAGAGCTCCCACATGGCTCTGTGCCTTTGATGCTGTTCTCCCCATATACCCAGGTAGTGAACCTGAGCCTCCAGCTCTCTGTGTCCAAGGTGAGGCTTCGGGGGACCACATCTGTGCTGGGGTAAGTGAGGCCTCCTGGACCCAGCAGCCTCAGTGTGTTCCTCTGTGCAATGGGCCTGCAGTCACCCGTCACACTGTCAGTCAGAGCAGCTTGGGATGCAGCAGGTGTGGTACGCAGGTGGTGGGCACGAAGCCCTGTTCCTAACCCCTCTGCTTCCCTTTCAGGAATGTCCAGCTCACTGTGGCCTCCTCCAACGTGGGCTTCATTGATGTGAGTATGGGGCTGGGGCCTCTGGAGACCCCCTCACAAGGTGGGGCAGGCCTTGAGCCCTGGGGGGGGAGTGTGTGCGTGTGTGCTCACATGCGTGTGTGCTGTGATCACGCTTCCTCCCTGGCACTTGGGGACAGAGGTCAGGCGGCAGCCCGTGCATTGGACAGTCAGTCTTTCCCAGGCTGTGTGTCTGCTGGGCAGCCGGTCAGTCAGCCTAACTCCTCAGTGGGGTCAGTCCGCCGGCCGGTCACTCTGCCCGGGCGTCGGTGGCTTGTCAGCCCTGCGCTCAGCCCAAGAATCACTGAGGCCAATAGTAAACGATCTGTAGAAGCCAGTGTCAGACGGTGTCAGCCGCTCTTTCAGTCACATGACATGACTGGGCCACCAGCCACCGTGCATCTTTTTGTCGAGTGGCCCTCCAGTCTGTCCACGGTCAGTCAATCTGTCTGTCGGTCAGTGCCAACAGGGCAGCTGGTCCACCTGTCGGTCACACAGTGACTGAGTGTCAGGTAATCAGGGGCTGGTCTCTCAGCCTCCCCTCAGGCCAGGGTTCCCGGGGGCCTGATGCCGACCTGACCCTGGGGGTAGCTGGGCTCTGCTTGAAGCCTGGACAGAGGTGACCTGCCCTCCTCCCATCTCCTGTGCCTCTACTGCCTGATGGTCTGTCTGTGTGTTCCTGTGTCTCTCCTGGCCCCTCGCTGGCGCGGGCCTGTGGTCCCCATCTCCCCGGCTCCGTGGCTGCAGATGGACCATGTGCAGGCACTTGTGGGCTCCGTGTTTGAGAAGCCCCTGCTGGACCACCTCAACGGTGAGCTCTGCCCTCTGCCCCAGTGTAGCCCCTCTGGCCTTCTCCTGCCCCCCATGCCTGCTCCAGCATCGGTCTCAGCCCCTTCCCACCTCCCAGGCTCAGAGGCCAAGAGGGTGGCCTTGGGATTCCAGCTGCCTACGCGTGCATCTTGGCTTGGCTGTTTAGCAGCTGTGTGGTCTTAGCTAAGTTCTGTTCCCTCCCAGATCCTCAGTATTCACTTCTATAAAGTGGGTATAATAATAGTGGCTCCCACCTCCCGGGTATCTGTGGAACTCGGTGTCACAATGCACATGAGGACTTCAGCGCAGGGCCGGCTCTGGGTGGTGCTTCGTTACTGCCTCTGGGATGAACTTGATTTCTCCTTTCCCTCTTGCAGCGCTCTTGAACATGGGGGTTGCCCTTCCTCACGTGGTCAACCTCCAGTATGTCACCCCTGAGATCTTTGTCTACGAGGTGAGAGCCTTTGCGTGTGACCAGAGGGGTCTCCTGCATCTTTGGAGGGAGCTTGGGCTCAGGGAGGGGGGGGAGGGGGTCATCTCTCTCCCTCCCTCTCTGCTGGTGCACACAGTGGGGTCCAGGCTCAGCCAAGCCTGGGAGTGTCCCATGCACAGACCACACCATGAGTCATCAGCTGCAATGAGATGGAAAGTTCCAGAATTCAAGAGACATTGGAGCAGGGGTTTCACCCACCCTTCAGTCCTCATCAAATACCACACCAGGCCACACTCAGGGGATTTGGACCTTCAGTTGTCCCATGGCTCTGTGCCCTGGGATAGGCACGGCCCTCTGGTGTCTGGGGGAGGATGAGAGAGAGGGTCCTTCCAGTGTTGCACACAAACCTCCACAGGCCAGATGGTGGGAGGGAATCCTGACTCTTCTAAAAGGGATTTCCCTGGATCAGAAATTGTGGGTCCGGGGTGAAATTCAATCACCACTGCCCAGGGTGAGATCCTACAACTTCTTTTTGTTTCACCTGAGATATAAAAGGATAATATTCTTCCTAATTCACTCAATAAGACATGTATGGGACAGAAAGCTTAACCAAGGTCCTTCAAGGCTAGCATTTGTGTCATTCACAGCCCCCTGTGGGACTGGCTGATGTCTTTCAGGGAGGATGCCCTCACTGCTTAAGAACAATGGTCCCAAGGCAACTGGGTGATCTACCCCCCTAAGAAGTAACAGTCAGCACACGTTGAAGTGGGGCTTTTAGTGGGAATTTCCCCAAGACTTCTCTGATAGGGCACGGTTGGTGGCTGACCCATCTTGGCACTCCCAAATCCAGCCACCTGGGGCTGATGTCAAAGGTCCCTAGACCAGCACTGCCCGACAGAACCTCCTGCAAGGATGGAAATCTGCAGTGTCCAAGGCGGCAACCGCTATCAGCCACTGGGCACATGGGACTGTCGGGGGGCACCTGAAGTGTGGTCAGTGCAACTGAGGGGGCGAATTCTGAATTTTACTTAATGGAAATGTACAGTCGTCCCCCTTATCTTTAGGGGATACATTTCAAGACCCCCAGCAGATGCCTGAAACCGCAGATAGATAGTCCCAAACCTGTATGTATTGAATACTATGTTTTTCCTATACTAAGGTGTGGGTAGCATACACAGTGTAGATCCGTTGGACAAAGGGATGACTCACATCCAGGGTGGGACAGAGCAAGATAGCATGGGATTTCAACACGCTGCTCAGAACAACATGAAATTTAAAACCGATGAGTTGTTTATTTCTAGAATTTTCCATTTAATATTTTTGGACCATAGTTAAACTTAGGTAAATGAAACCATGGATATGAAGAGGAAACTGTAATTAGCCAGATGTTAATGGCCACCGTATTGGACCACATATGAACTACACAAGGGCAGGGACTGAGTCTGGTTTTTCCTATGCTGGGTCCCCAACACCTGGCACAGGGCTTGGCTCCTAGTAGAGGATAGATGAAGATTTGTTGAATGAATGAAAGAATGAATGAATGAGAGACCAGCAGGCCCCCAGGAAGTTTCTGCAGTGCAGTGTAGAGAGCAGGGGACATTTAAGGGGGAAGTGCCTGGTTCTGCTGGGGAGACTTGGACGTGGAGAAGAAACTCAGTGGTCTGAATTCTGGGTCATAAAACAGAGATGGTGCTGACCATGTATGAAGCACGAATCAAGCTCCAGCCCCACACTGAATGCTCCGCCCTCGTGATCTGGCTGCATCCTTACAGTAGCCTCGTGAGATGGATGCTGTTACCACCCCCAAGTGACAGCAGGAAACGGAGGCCCAGAGAGGCAAACGACTGTCCTCAGGACACCCACAGCAAGAGTGGCAAAGCATGAACTTAGAGCCAGGCTGATGGGGTTGCTGGGGAGGTCCTGCTGTCCTCGTGTGGCCTCTGACCTGGCCCATGCGTGTCCTTGTCCTTCAGGGCTACATTGTGGTGTCCAGTGGACTCTTGTACCAGCGCTGACGTGGGACCACTGGGAGAGCTGCTCCAGGGACCCTTTTGCCTCGAGCCACTTGGGAAACTGAGGCAAAGCCACATTTAGTCATCACCAGCCAGCTGGATGGCCCAGCCGGGCTACTTAATCCCACTCTTCCCCCTTCTTCCCCAGCCCCCTCCTTCCTTCATCCCTGCCTTATGGGGAGCAGATAGCTCCTCCAGGCTGTACAGAGCTGTCTCCTCCTGCATTAAACATCTTCTCTTGAGCTGCAACTTCCAGCCAGGCCTGGCAAACTCTTTGCATACTGGAGGCCAGTTCTCTACGTGGAGGTCCTGGTCCTGTCTGTCCTTGGAGCCCCCAGTCTTGTCTGTCCTTGGAGCCCCCAGAGTTCCTGGGAGAGGAAGGGATGTGACCACCCTCTGCTGACCTTATCTCGTCAGCATCACCTCCTAGCCCAGGGGAGCAATGCAGACAAGCTGGAAGTTATGAATGCCATGGTGGCACTTTAGGCACTGTGCCCTCACCTGGTGGCATTTCCCCTCTACGATGTCACGTTGTATCTTGTTCCTAGAACCTCATGAGAGCCCTGGCAGTCAGGCAGGACGAGGGTGCAGCTCCATCTCACAGATGCGGAGATTAAGGCCCAGCAAGGAGAGGAACGAGCCCAGAGTCTGAGAGCTGGGTGACGGCAGGTCCCTAGGACTGCCGCCTTCCTAGAATCCAGACATAATACGTCCAGTCCCCTCTTCCATCACCAGCACCCCCACCTGGGGTTTGTCCCTGGGTCATGGGCCTTAGGTGACGGGAGCTCACTGCCTTCTCAGGTGGCTTCTCCATCTTGGTTTACTCGGGTTGCAGGCGAGTTTTTGTTCAGAGGAGGCAGGATCTGCCCCCTGGGCCTGTGGCCTCACTAAACGTGTCTAATTCCTTTTCCCTCTGAAACCTCTTCAAACCCAGAGGGTCACAAGCAACAAGATGGCCTGGGGAGGACTGAGGGACGCAACACTGGCAGGACGAAGCCACGTGATTTTCTGTCCCTGATCAGCTAATCGCTCAGCCAGAGATAGTATTCCTTCCTGCCTAGATACACAGGATTCATGTTCTGTTTACGTTTCCCTGGGGAGCAAAGGTGCCCGAATTTCCACCATCAGTAAGCAAAGCCTTTGGTACAGCGTGACACTAGCCTCCCTCCCTATCACGGTTATAGGTTCATCCCTGAAGGCTCTGTGACAGGCCGAGGGGACTGGAACCAGCCCGGGGGCTTCGTGGGAGAAGATGGGGGTGGTGCTGAAAGATGGAAAGGGCCAGACTGTAAAATCCAACCTCATGATTTCACCCAGGACAGCATGGCTTTTATCTCATTTGATTGCTTAGTTAATGAACTCATTAATCCTACTTTTATTGGGTCTTAATACAGGCTCAGCCCAAGGCTAGGTGGTTTGGAATATGGGAGAGACAAAAATTTTAAGACACAGGCCCAGCCCATGAAGGAAGTTAATAACCTAGCAAAAGATCAATATGTGAGGTCTATTCATTAAGCGATCAGTCCAGTGATCCAGCCACTATTCCTTTCTTCCTCCCTTCTGCTCTTCCTTCTTTCCACCCACCCACCCACCCATCTGTCTGGCCATCCTTCCATGCATGCATCCATCCATCCATCCACACAGCTACCCATTTATCCACTGATGTGGTCTAGGTCTTATTTGTACCCACGGTGTGCCTGATTGTATAATATACATTCTTTTAAGAGGAGGGCAATGAAACACCTGAGTCAAGCTCCCTGCCCAGAGGGAAGTCATGGTCTGCCTGAAGAGAGCTGGCCCAATCCCTGAGGGACCCCGCTCAGCCATTCAGTTAGGAGCCTGCTGGGCGCTGGCTGCCGAGGGGCACCGGTGAACATAGTAGTCTGGGTCCAATCAGAAGATAGAAACCGCACAATATCTTAAACAGGGGATGTTCAATGTGAAGGATTATAACTATGGTAAAAGAGTAACTGTGAGCTCTAAGGAAACTCTACATGGTTCTCCAGGGCTGAGTGAAGACCCAAGGAAGGAAAAACTCGGAAGGGCTCAGACCTGGATGGGGAGGGTGCCGTTCAGCTTACTGGGTAGCAGAGAGGTTCGCTACCAGGTTGGAGCTGGCCTGGAGTGGCTGGGTAGACAATGGCAATGGAGACCTCCAGGGAATTCCCTGGCGGTCCAGTAGTTAGGACTCTGCGCTCTTACTGACGAGAGCCTGAGTTCAAACCCTGGTCAGGGAGCTAACGGGGAACTAAGATCCCACAAGCTCCGCAGTGTGGCCAAGTGAAGGGGGAAGGGGAGAGGAAAGGATGGAGAGGTGGGAGCTGTGACTCGCAGATGTGACTCTTGAGGGCCAGAGAGCCACACACCGAGCAGCTGCCAGAGGGACTGGGAGCACTGTCGTGGGCCAGTGGCCTTCAGAGTGGCTGGATGGCAGGAGGGGTGCGGGTGTGGTGAGGGCCCTGGCTTGTTTGGAAAGGGCTGCGGAAAGGCTGTCCCCAGGCTGAGGCTGAAGGTTGCAGAGGGGTTGAGTCTGGCTCTGTGGCTGAGACAGGCTTCACTGGATGTTCTCCTACGCCGCTCACCTCCACCCACAGGAAACAGCAGGAAGCCCCCTCCTCTTGCCTGCCTCCCCGTGACGTGCCCTCTGGTTAGCTTCGGGCTCACTCTAAAGGAGACAAGCTGAAATGAATTCTGAGTTCCGTCCTATATACAGACCTGTACTGAGGGGCGCTTTCACTGCCGCGTCCTCTCAGGTCTGGCTCCTACGCAAACCTCCAACCTCCCACTTGTCCGTGTGAGGCCCACCCTTCACCTTGAATATGCACCTTGCACGTTTCCTCTCTAGGCCTTGGCTTTTGCCCTGGCCCTTTGCTCCACCTGGGCCTCCTGAACCTGAACTGGTTTACCCCGCTCACCAGCTCAAATGCAGTCTCCCCTGGCCACGTGCAAACTCCTCTGCCCTGGTGACTCTGATGTCCTTCAGTTTCCAATGACGGTTGCTGGTGTCTGTGGCTTCCCTCCCCACCACACCCGTCTGACCCTGGCAGAGCCCAGCACACAGCAGGTGCATAATAAGCGTGTGGTGAGTGAACTGCTTGCATGTGTATATGCCGGAGCTCTGGCCCAGGCTGACCCAGCCCTGAGCTCGGGAAGCCACGTCGAGCCCCATCCCCATAGGCTGGGCTGCTGGACTGGGAGTCACCCTCCTTGGGTCCCCAAAGCATCTGCGGGGAAGGGAAAAGATGGCTCTGAGCTTCAGGGTCCCAGTCTTCAGCAGCTGAGAGGTGGGGCACGGGGTGGGGGGGCGGGAGAGGAAGTTTCCCTGGAGGAAGGAGCTGCAGCTGGTCTTGGAAGGATGGCGGGGTTTGCAGCTGTGGCAGGGACCAGGCAGGGTGATGCTGGGGCACAGGGGTTGGGGGAGGGAAGGGAGGCCCGCAGGGAGGCGGTGCTCCCTTGGGTGTGCCTTGGCAGGTCTCGGCCTGGGCTCTGGAGCCGCTCGGATCCAGATTCAGCCCCTGGCTGTGCCCTCGCTTGCTGTGTATCTTGGGCAAGTGGCTTGATTTCTTTGAGCCTCAGCTTCTCTGTCGTAAAATGGAAAAAACCCAAAGTGCCCCCCTCGTAGGGTAGTCCTCAGGGTTGTATAGACTAGTGCGTATCAGACACTCAGCACACTGCCCGGCATAGGTCAGATGCGCAGTGAAGGGGCCCTCTTATTACTATCATCACATCATGACAGCTGAGTCGGGGGTGCGTCCAGCGGTTCCAGCTACAAGCCAGCTGGACCAGTCTTCCCCCAGAACCCCAAAGCTGTGTGATGACCCAGGGCCCCGGGAAAGACTCTCTGTTTCCTTAAAGTAATTTATTTTTAGGGAGCTTGCTTCCTATCCGGCCTCTGGAACTTGGCTGGTGCCACTTTGAACTTAGAAAAACAGGGAATGGCATGACTGTCCTTTTCCCTCTTGGCATTACTATTATTATTCTGCCCTCTCATCCTGAAAGAGGATAAAGCAGTGGCCCAGGGAGGTTGACAGCACTACCCAAGGCCACACAGCTTGTGAGGGCAGTTGTTGGGACTGGGGCGCAGATCCCAGAACCTCACCCACTCCATCTCCCGCATGTCCTTCCTACCTTTCCCGCTTCCCCTCAACACCCAGGATGGCCCTGGGGGAGGCAGGGTCTGCATGGGAGGCACACTGGGGCAGATTTGCCTGGGAGGAGGAGGCGGGGTCTGTCGGGGGAGGATCTGTAGGAAAAAGTGATGCTATCTGTAGTCTGGCTCCTCCAGCTCAGGGCCCAGGCCAGGATGGAGACTGGATGGGCTGATCTGGGTCCCTCTCTCCCCCATTCCAACCTGGCTTCAGCCCCGCTGACCTCAGGCAGGCCCTCGCCCACGTCTGGCCTCAGTGACCCCAGGGGCACAATGGACACAGAAGCTTCCTTGATCTTCCAGACCTGTGGGCTCCCTGCAGGCAGAGAAGGAAAACCCCAGTTCTCCAGCAGCCCCCTGGGACTGTTCATCACCCTGAAGGTGCCCCAGCCATGCCCTCTGAGGGTCTCGTGGAGAGCAAAGCAGAGACTGGGCACTCTGAGGCCCCGGGTTCTAACCCCAGCTCTGTGGCCAGTTTGTCACGGGGCCCTCCGGTTTCCCTGCCTTCATTGCCCTCCAGATCTCGACCTTGAGAGGAAGCCCCCGTCCCAGCATTTACCACCCCTGGCATCTCCTCCAGGAGGGCCTCCCCTGAGGATACCTTACCTTCCTCCTTGCCCTCTGTGAGTCTCAGAGCGGGCGCAGTCTTGATGGTCCAGCCCTTGTCTCGCAGGCCTTTGCACTCGCTGACTCACCTCCTGAAACACCCTCCCCTGCCTTGCAGAGCTGGCTTTGCTCACCCCTCAGAAGTCAGCTCCAACATCCCCTGCTCCAGGGGTCTTCTGCTCTGAAGATAACCCCACTCTTCCCTCCCTATCCCATCCCCTGATTCACTGGCTTCCACCACCCTCAGCTCCCGGGGACTGACCTGGCTCTGTGTTGTTGACTTGCAGAGGCCTGTCTCCCCTGGAGGCTCCAGGAGCCCTCTCAGGATAGGCACCCTGACTGCCTTGCTCACCACGGCATCCCTAGCACTTGCACAGGCCTGGAACACAGTGAGTCCTCAACAAACATTTGTGAAAGGAACGGATGAGTGCCAACTGGGTGTTCAGAATTATGGGAGGCTCTGAGCCCAGGAGAGGGGAAGTCTGAGTCCCGATGCCTGCTCCGGCAACCGCATCCCCTCCCCAGGGCCCGCCCCGGTGCAGCTACCTGGGCTCTCCAGCCACCCACGTCCTCTGTGCTATTTACATTGGAACAGACTGAATCGTCACGTGAGCATCGAGGCTCCTGTTCTTTGGGCCTCTAGATAATTATCTGGGCCTTATTAAAGCCTGAATTATCTAAGCAGCTAATCAGGCTCCCAAATATAAGGGCTTCCTCGTCCCAGGGTGGGGAGGTAGGGGCCAGTCATTGGCAGGACCTCCCCAGGCTCGGCAAGGTAAGGAGAGGCTCTATCTGTGGAATTCTCCCCAGATAGTGTCTTATTGAGCCCTGTCATTTTACGGATGAAAACACTGAGGCTCAGAGAGGGCAAGGGACTTGCCTGAGGTCACACAGCAACTGGGTGGCAGGGCCAGGGCTTGGATCTGTGTCCTGACCCCCATCCAGTTCTCCTCACCTGATAGGAAGCCGCCGGACATCGCATCCTCAGATGCTGTAGGACCTGGGCAGGACCAAGGAGACAGCAGATCTGAGGTGCCTCCTTGGGCTTCATCTGAGGCTGATGGGAGACAAGGGAGGCTCTGCTTTGCAGGAGCTCAGAGATGAGCTGAGGCAACTGCGTGGTCGTGGTAGGGGGCGTCTAGGAGTATTTACTAAGCAGAGAGAGAGGAAAGGAAGGACTCCAGATGGAGGAAACTGTGTGAGCAGAGGATGGGGGTGACGCAGCAGGAAACACTTGTCTTGGGGTGGGATGGATTAGGTATACACTCAGGTTCAAACTGTGGTCTTTGAGACTGGGGGCGGTTGGAGGTTGAGGGGAGGCTTCCTGGTGGAGGAGGCAAAGGCTGAAGTTAGGACTTGAGGGATAAGCAGGTAGTAGATAGGTGGAGGGAGGGTGTTGTAAGTGGGAGGGACAGCTCAGGCAAAAGCACAGCGTAGTCAGAAACAAAACCCTGGCATTGACCGTTAGTCTCAGAAACACCCGCGTGCCCGTGTACCCCATTCCACTTATTATTCTAAGAGGGCAAAAAACCATGCTCTGAGTGTCTGACACCTGACATCAGTTCTGGCCTGGGAATTGGGGAAGTGGGGTGGCGTTCAGTCTTGGGACTCAGTCTCCCCACCTGGGAAATGGGGTGGGGCTGGAGGAGACCTTTACATAGCCCCTTCCAGCTCTGCCACCTGGCACTGAACCCCACAGTCCCCCACGGGGTGATCTTCAGAGATGTGGCACTGGGTGTGCTGTGCCCAGTATTCCCATGCCACGTGTGTGTGTTCACAGGGGTGGAAGAAACACCCAGACTGATTATTTTCAAGCCCAACTTAAAAATTGAGTGGGATGAGAGACACATAGATCCTGCTTTCACTTAGCAAACATTGATTATAGGCTCGAAGGTCTCCATGGCTTTTTATGTGCTGGCTGCCTCGCATCCTTTAGGTCTCAGCCTAAATATCCCCTCTCTATAGAGTCCTTCCCTGACTCTCCCCATCCCTGCCCCCCATACACACTCTATCCCGTTCCATTTCTTTTCTTTAAAATGAAGAGAAGGAGCAGGACAATCTTTGCTGTGTGTACCTTGCAGCCCGGCTTGCCCGGCACATGGTAGGTACTCAGTAAATTTGAGTTGTGTGAATGAATACAGGCAGGCAGGCATGGGCTCGGACTGGAAAGGTGGGCCCCCAGTAGGCCCCTGTCTCTGTTTGTGGATTGGTGGAGCCCTCAGTGGCCGAGTCCGCTGTCAGTAGGAGACCATCTGGAACCCTCCCCCTCCGGTGACACAGGCCAGTGCCAGGGGCCGCCCCCTTGATTCTTTTCAGCCACAGCTCAGCCCTGAAATAAACACTTGGCCTCTGGGTGGGAGAATTTCAGGTCTTGGTAAGTAGTCAGTAGGAGGAAGGGGGGTGTCTGTGGGCCCAGGGCTGGGATGGGGCTTTCCTGGGAATGTTGAAGGATCTGGGATGGGAGATCATTATTCGATTCTCTACTCACCAGCTGTGAGACCTTGGGTCAAGTTCAAACCGTGCCTCAGTTTCCCTATTGGTGAGGCGATGTCTCAAGAGGCCTTAAGGGGCTGTGAACTGAGATTTCTGCAAGTGAGGCTGAGCTTGGAGGAGGTGGGGGATGCTACTGCGTCAGGGTTGGGGGAGCAGAGGCTTCCCCCCTTTTCACGCTGCAGTGGGAATTCCTGAGTCAGGACCAGGTTGGAATCCCCCCTCGGGCCCCAGGTCTGCCCTCTAAGCCACACCTGAACTCATGAAAAATTGCAGCTAAAGCTCCCACCAACCCCATCTCGCAGGCCGATCAGAACGCATCATGCCCACAGATGAGGAAACTGAGGCTTAGACAGGAAAGTGACCTGCTCAGGGTGACCCCAGTGTTTAACATGGACACTCTCAGGCCCTTCTGGAGGAGGCAGGCGTGAGGTTTGCTGACCTGGCTGGAGTCCAAAGGCTCCTGGACTCCTGAGATCACCCAGGGGGCTCAGTCTGCTCTGGAGCATGGGAGGACCCCAGGGGAACCAGGGCCTGCTGGGCTGCATCCAATTCAGGCTCCGTGGCACAGGTGAGGCCATGTTGCGGATCCTGTGTCTGGCGCTCTGCGGCCTGCTGACCCCTGCACGAGCGGGCCCTGGGGCACTGCTGCGGCTGGGCATGGACGTCATGAATCGCGGTGAGCTGGCGCCGGGCGTGGGGCAGGGGTCGGGGAGGTATGGGCCAGGGGGTAGGGGATCAGTAGTGACTGCTCGTGTTTTCATAGACAAGTATTCTGTGATCCTCAAAATCAACTTATAAGCAACGTGTTATTCTCTTTCCATTTTACTGAGGGGGGGGAACTGAGGCCCAGAGAAAGTAAGGTGACTTGCCCAAGGTCCCCCCCACACGCTGGAGGCAGAGCTGGAAATCCTACTTCCTTGGAGCCTCACCTTGGCCCTGATGGCAGGCGTTGGCATCCACAAGTGGGCTGTGGGGGTGACAGACATGAGCCAAACCCCAGCTCTGCCAGTAATTTACTGTGTGACCTCAGGCAAGTCACTTACCCTCTCCGTGTTGCCATTTGCCCATCTGTAAATGTAAAATGTAAAGAAATGTAAAATAGGGTGAACTGTCCTTTTGGGCAGGATCAGATGAAATGTGAGATTGAAAGGCCCTGGGGGCACTTTACTAAGAGGTATTTTCCACCCTCAGCTCTCTGACTCTGAGAGATGTCACATCCAGGTGTAACGGGCTAATGACTGCTCATCAGCTCAGGATGTGTCTCCTCCCTGGGAACTAGCCTATGACCATTATGGAGCATTTCTGGCACCGTCTCATTTGGGATTGGGGCCTGCAGACCTGGGGAATCAAAATGTCTTGGCTTCAGGCCCAGAATCTTCACTTTAACAAGCTCCCAGTTGAATTCCCTAATCACCCAGGTCTGAGAGTGGCTGGGCCACAGGATAAAGTCGGCACTGTCGCTTGGGGGTTCAAGGCCTCCATTATGTGCTCCCTGAAACTGCTCCAGTTTCCCTGTCCTGTCTCTCCCCACTTCAGCCACGCTGTGTTTCTCACTCCTCCCTCATCATGCCACCTCCTTCCCCTCTTCCGCACCTTTGCACTTAGCCCTCTGCCCTGAGTGGCCTCCTTTGCCTCTTTCCTTCCTGGTGAAAATCCCTATTCCTCCCTCAAGGACCGGCTGGCATGTCACCTCCTCCTGGAAGCCTTCCCCAGCTCTTCCTTTTCTGGCCCAAACCCCTCATGTGGTTCCTCCAGCTGCCTGCACTTCTATGGCTCTCATCACCCATTACTGTCATTACTGGTGACTCTGTCTCCCCTGTGAGGTTGGAAGAGGGCAGGGGCTGGGCATGTCTCACCGCTGGGATGCCTGAGAGACTGGCCCCGGGCAGGGAAACAGTGAGGAGCCCAGCTGACGGTCTTTCCCCTTCTCCCCCTCTCCAGAGGTCCAGAGTGCCATGGATGAGAGCCACATCCTGGAGAAGATGGCAGCTGAGGCGGGCAAAAAGCGCCCGGGGATGAAACCTATCAAAGGCATCACTAAGTGAGCAGGGGAGGGGGATCGGGGCGGGGGTGGCTGCTAGGGCAGAAGGTGGTTGGCAGTGCTGTGCCCAGGGTCTTAGTGGGAGAGCTGGTGCAGGGCATGGGGCCTCTTCCTGGCCTTGCTGCTGGCTTGCTATGTGACCTTGGGCAGGTCACTGCTCATGCATGGGCCTCAGTCCCCTCAGTCATCCACTGGGGACAATTCTAGTCCTGCTGTGAGCAGGCCCATTGGGAGGAGGAAGTGAGGTTGGAAAGTCAAACTGCAACTCCCCACATGCAGCAGGAACCCACTGAATGTACATGAAATTAATGAAAAATCCTCCAATGGCAGAATGGAAACAATCCTCTAATGACAGGGGCAAGTTGGTTTCATTGCAAGTGTCAGATGGGATTGATTGGTAGGGGCTGCCTGGAATGATGTACAGGGAAGGTTCTGAGGCTCTTTCTTGATCTGGCAGGAAATCGGACTGTGATCAATTAGCAATGTCTGCCAAGAGCTCAGGATGGGCAGGTGAGGTAGACATGCCAAAATTTGTTATCCTAGATCTTGACTGGTGCTTCTCAACCAGGGGTGCTTTTGCCTCCAGGGGACATTTGACAGTGTCTGGAGACATTTTTGGTTGTCATAACCTGTGAGGTGGGGAAGGGGTAGTGCATCTAGTGCCTGTAGTGGGCAGAGGCCAGGGAAGCTATGAAATATCCTACAATGCATGGGACCGCCCACAGCAAAGAATAGTCCTGCCCCAAAATGCCCAATAGCATCACTGTCGAGAAACCCTGATCTAAGCAAACCTCTCCTTTTTGCCAATGGGGAAACTGAGGCCCACAGCAGGGAAGGGAGCAGCCCAAGGTCACAAATTAAGACACATGTCATCTCACACATGAGAGATTTCTGTGTACAAATTGGTTCATATCCAGCCTTTTGTTTGCGTTTCATGGCAGACCCAGAGGGAGGTTTATCCCTATGACCTGGGGTAGGGGATTTACCCAAGGCCTCCCAGCAAAGTAGTGGAGGAGTGAGTTGAGGGCCTGGGTCTTACCTGCCCACTTCTCATCTTGGATGTCTGCCCCTCCCAGTCTGAAGGTGAAGGATGTGCAGCTGCCTGTCGTCACATTGAGCTTCCTGCCTGGAGTGGGCATCTTCCAGTGTGTGTCCACGGGCATGACCATCACTGGCAAGAGGTGAGTAGGCCGAGGAGGTGAGAAGGAAAGGACAACAACCTCTTTGTCTCGCCTTTACATGCACCTTTATTGAGTATCTACTGTGTACCTTCTGGGTGCTGTGGTCCGAGATGAAGCAAACTTGGTTCCTACCTTTGATGGGAAACAGACCTGAGCACAGGTGATTGCAGACTGAGGGACTGGCCTGGGACAGAAGAAACACTGGCAGAGTGCAGGGAGTGGAGATCGGAAGAGGCTTTTGGGAGATGATGACAGCTGAGCAGAGCAGGGTTTCAAAGGATATGTAGGAGTTCAGCAAATCAAGAGGGGAGAGGAAAGGCTAGTCGTGTGACCTTAGGTAGGTCCCATCCCTCCTACTGTCCTGTGGGGTGGTCCCCTACCCTTTCCCCCTCTCAGAGCTGCTGAGACTGTGGGCAAAGAGGTGACAGGAACAGCAGCCACAGTAGCAGTGTTGCCCATGATGCCTGCCTGCCCCTCCTCCAGCTTCATGGGTGGGAACATGGAGATCATCGTGGTCCTGAACATCACAGCCACCAACCGGCTTCAGCAGGATGAGGAGACGGGCATCCCCACGTTCAAGAGCGAGGGTTGTGAGGTCATCCTGGTCAGCGTGAAGACGAACCTGCCTAGCAAGTGAGGGGCCCTGAGGCTGGGGTGGAAGCCTGGGTCCACCTTGCCAGCCCGGCCCAGCATCCCACTTCCTGAGCCACTGAACTTCTTTAGCCATGTCCCTGCATGTCCGGTGCCTAACTTCCTGCCCTCTGTTCCTCTGTCCCCGTCCTCTGTGTCCAGCATGCTGCCCAAGGTGGTCAACAAGTTTCTGGACAGTACCCTACACAAAGTTCTTCCTGGCCTGGTGAGTGCCCAGAGCAAGCCTCCGCCCCTCATCCGCGGCAGCGCTGAGACCGGGGCCAGCGAGTGCATTTTACCTCATTTGCTGACCCTGATTGACTGATGGTGGCAGAGGAGGATTCTGAAGCTGAGTCTGGCTCAGTGGGAGAAAGTACTGCGATCAGCTAGTGACGTCTGCCGTGAGCAGGGAAGGAGGAGATGGCAGCCTGCCCAGCCCAGCTTGCCAACCCTGCTGAGAGTACCAGTCGTTGCTCATCTTGCAGGCTGTGGTCAGGAGATCTGGATTCTAGCCTGGGCTCTGCCATTACTTCCTGTGTGCCTTGTGGCCTTGGTTTCCCCCTCTAGTCCCTGTCCCACCAGGGCCCTTGAGACTCCCCATGGAGTAACATTCAGGTGTGAGGAGTGAGGCCCTCCATGCAGGGACCGCCCTCAGCCCAGCGCCTTCTCTTCTTCCAGATGTGTCCAGCCATTGATGCGGTCCTGGTGTATGTGAACAAGAAGTGGGCCAACCTGAATGGTGAGCAGCCCTAGTCACGCCTTGCTCCCGCATGGGGACAGCAGGATGTCTGGACTTTAATGCCCCACTCCCCATTCAAGTGCCTGCTCCCAGCACAGCCTTGGGACGAGAGGAGGTCCGAGGTCATGGAGTCAGCCCGTTCCCCCCACTGTCCAGATGGGGAGCCTGAGGCCCTGAGGGACTCTGGAGTCCTTGCCTCCCAGTCTTCCATCCAATGTTCTATCCAACACCCCCCAGACTCCAAGGACAGCATCCACAAACCCTGCACCATGAATAATAATCCCAATAGTAACCCCACTCTTTCCTTTGCCACGGGGATCTGCTGCCTCCATCATCACGGGGTCCACAGAGCTCCCCAGGTGGGGGAGAGGAAAGTCCAATGGCTGGGACTGAGGAAAACTGGTTCATGTGCCCAGCAGTGTGGCCTGGGACATCACTTCACTCCCCCAAGCCTCAGTCTGTGCATCTGTAAAATAGAGCCGATAATCCTGACCCCGCCAATCTGTTGTGAGAACAGAGCTGGACAACCCTTAGTGAACGCTCAAGCTCTGTGCCTGCAGAGTGATGTGAGGAGGCACCATTGCCTCCATTCTGCAGATGAAACTACTGAGGCCCAGAGATGTAATCTGCCTTGTGTAACACAGAGGGCAGGGGGTCCTGGCGCCCAGGCCAGGCTCAGGTGGCAGCTGGCTGGTGCCAGCTTCTCTGGCTGCCCCCGGGTTGGTGCCTCTCTGAGTGAACCTTCCTCTTTGCACAGCCCCCATGCCTGTGGGCCAGATGGGCACTGTCGAATACGTCCTGACGGCCCTACCTACCACCACAGCCAACTACATTCAAGTGGATTTCTGTGTAAGTGCCAGGGGGCAACGTCAGGCGGGGGTCTCACCGTCTTGAGGGCTGGGGGCTGCTTCCGCCAGGGCAGGAGGCTGGGCTGGGGCTTCGGAGGGTGGGAGGGCCCTCTCCCTCCTTCTGCTCTCAGCATGAACTGCGAGTCCTGAGCTGATTTCCGGAATGGCTGACTCCACACCCACGCCTTCTCTCAAGGCTGCCTGCTCCTCCCGATGCGTGCCTCGCCCAGTTGTACCCTGTCATTGTACAGATGAGAGCACCAGGCCCAGCGGGGAGGCAGGATCTGGCTAGGGCCTCACTGTGAGTGGTAGCAGAGTTGGGTCCTTACGCAGGACTCCAGAGCCCCCGATGACTAGGTGAATGTATCTTCCAGGAATGGGAAGAAAAATTGCAAGGGGTCACCTCCGTGTGATGTCTTCCCCTAGTAGGGTTCTTACAGGTCCCACGTTGTTTTCCGTTTACCTCTTTCTTCTGAGGATAAAACAGGAAACACATTCTGTATAAACGAGGGCTCTAAGCAGTCACAGTCAGATCAATTGAAGTCACTTATGCAAACCTAGGAGGAACTGCAAGTGGTTCAGTGACTGACTCCCTTATCCTCTGGGGCCTCAGTCTACCCATCTGCACACTGGGATTGTTGAGCCACTACAGCCTGCTCTGGCTCCACTATCTTATGACTTGCTTACTTGGGGCTGGTTTGAGCACTGTTAGTTTGGAGGTCTGAGACTCGCCCTGAACCACAGTCCTTCATGGCCAAGGCTGAGTGTCTCTCCCCTGGCTGTCCCACAGCCTGTGGTGCAACGGGAAAAGGGCAACACCATCCAGCTTGCTGACGCCGGGGAGGCCGAGCTCCCCAAGGACTATGTCGAAGGCTCCTCACAGCTGCTGCTCTCGGCCTCCTTCCTCACGGCAGAGCTTGCTCTTTTGCAGAAGTCCTTTGATGTGAATGTCCAGGATACGATGGTGAGCTGCCCAGTGGCCACACCCCCCACAGCTGCATCTGCCCCCTGTAACAACAGTCTCTGCATGGAGCACACATTCTGAGAATTATCCTGGTGTTGTGGGTAACACTAGGACTGGGAGGGGCCAGGACTGAGTTTCTATCATCATTTCACCCCACCATCCACCATCTCTCTGTCCCCCTAACCATCATCTATTCATCCATCCATTCAATTGTCCATACAACCAGGTATTTATCCATCAACCTACAACTCTCATGCATTGGCCATCCAGACACCTTCTTTTTATCCAGTCTATCTCACTACTGTGTATTCATGTCCTAGATGCTATCCTTCCAGCTAGCATCCACCCAACCCTTCATACCATCCACACTTAGAACAGGGCCTGATACTACTGAGTGAGTGAATCTGTGTGTCTGTCATTTAACACCCAAACACCCGGATACCCACCCATCTACCCATCCAACTCTCCATTATCCATCCTCCTACTTATCTACTCATCCATCTATCCATCCATCCATCCATTCATTCCCCACTGATCCCTCTATCCATCCTCCCATCCATCAATCCATTCATCATCCATTCTCCCACCATTCCACCATCTTTCCCTCCACCTATCCTCCCACCCATTATTCCCACCCATCCACCTGCCCATGTATCTATTATTCATTCTCCTACACAAACATCCAGCCAGCCACCCATCCATTCACCCACTCACCTGTTTATCCATTTTCCCCATCCATCTATCCATCCATGAATCCATGCACCCACCCCCTCTGATCCATTGCATCCACCCATTCTCCCATCCATCTGTCTGCTTTTTCATCAAACAAAATTTTGTCAGCATGTAATCTTGTACACAAAGCTGTGGGCATTGGTATCCCACAGTCTCTGGGCTACCCAGGAGCTCATTATCTACTTAATCAAAGGATGATAACTGTTTTGATGAAGGAATCTCAGAGGGCAGGCCTTAATGAGTCAGAGGAGAGGTTTGTTAGGATGGCTCAGGGCAGCCTTCAGTAATCTTAGCCTTGACTTTTATTTGGTAGATTGGTGAGCTGCCCCCACAAACCACTGAGACACTGGCTGGCTTCATCCCTGAAGTGAGTGTCCCAACTACCCATGATCACCACGCCTGCCCTGCCCTGTTCCCCAGGTGAAGGGACAAGAGATTTTCAATACCACGTCTCCCTTGTCCTGTGTGGAATCATCCCAACTTCTCCATAAAGTACTCTTTGGGCCCTGCACAGAAACAGCCCGGCTTTTGTGCATTGTACTTTCTATGTCCAATATAGAAACAGCCAGATTGTCTGTTTTGTTTCTTTTACTTCCTGATAGGCACATCGCAGCCCTTGCATATCGTGCTTCCAAGGTAGAAGTCACCTATTTCATTATGGACTCCTGGTTTCAACTGAAGCCACCAGTCTGAGGGTTGGCCCTGAGGGGAGTTTCCTGGTTTCTGTAGGTGGCTGAGGCCTATCCCAAGCCGAAACCCCTGGTGACTCAGATCAGGATAAACAAGCCCCCCAAGGTCACTATTAAGACAGGCCAGAGCCTGCTGCACCTGCACGGCACCCTGGAGATGTTCGCGGCTCGGTGGCGGGGCAAGGCTCCTGTGTCCCTCTTTCTCCTGGAAATTGTGAGTGGAATCTGTTTCCCAATTAGGCCCAATCTCGTGGATTTTTGAGGCTGGAGGGTAGGTTTTAGCCCATAATCAAGTAATGGATTGAAGGGTTCTTAGTTAATCTCAGTTGTGTGATCCTAACCTCCTAGGCACTGTCACCTGCTGTCTGATTTTTGGCTCTGTAATTGAACCTTTTTTTTCTTTTTAAAGATTATATATTTATTTATATTTTTGGCTGCATTGGGTCTTTGTTGCTGCGTGCGGGCTTTCTCTAGCTGTGGCAAGTGGGGGCTACTCTTCGTTGTGATGCACGGGCTTCTCATTGTGGTAGCTTCTCTTGTTGTCCAGCATGGGCTCTAGGCATGTGGGCTTCAGTAGCTGTGGCATGTGGGCTCACTAGTTGAGGCTCGTGGGCTCTAGAGCACAGGCTCAGCAGTTGTGGCGCACAGGCTTAGTTGCTCCACGGCATGTGGGATCTTCCCAGACCAGGGATTGAACTGGGGTCCCTTGCATTGGCAGGTGGATTCTTAACCTTTGAATGACTAGAAAGATCAACAAAAGAAAGGTCAAAAGTTTAGTCCTTCCTATCTTTCTCCTTCCTCCCTCCTGCCCACCCCACTCCTTCCCTTCTGCTTCTCTCCCTCCCACCAACATTCATCAGCACCTATATGGGCCGTGAAAGGCTCATTCAGGGAACTATAGGAGCCTGGAGAGATCCTAAATCTAGTTTGAGGAAATCACAGAGGACTTCCTAGAGGAGGTGATGCATGAGCTCTGTTTTGAAAGTTGAGCAGGAGCTGGCCAGGGAAAGGGTTGATATTGGGGAAGCTGGCGATGGAGGGCACTCCAGGTAAAGCTGAAGGATGTGACCTGGAGCAATAACACGGTGTGTTCAGGGACCTACAGACACGCCAGGATTTTTGATAGTGCTATCCTGGGCTAGGTACGGGGAAGATGAGGACCCTGTGCTGGGTGCACGGGGGGACTGCTGGGTTCAGTTTCTAAGGGTGGGATGGGCAGAGAGGAAGACTCCTGCTTTGTCTTGGCAGTGGTGGTGGTCCTGGGAAGGTGGTAGTGCCCCTGGTTTTACCAGCCCTGATGGGGGACCCACTGCCTTCTCCCTGCTTCTACCCGTGTCAGCACTTCAACCTGAAAATCCAGTACTCAGTTCGCGAGGACCGGCTGCAGGTGGCCACCTCTCTGGGCAGGTAGGAGTCTGCTGCCCATGCTGGCTTCCTTTTACCCCTGCATGGGCACTACCAACACCACTTGGTTTCCTGCTCCAGGGTCTCCCTCTGATCCATCTAGCAAGGCTCACACTGCCAGGCTGCTCTGGTCACTATGGCTGTTCTAGAGCCCTCAATGGCTCCCCATTGTCTGCAGGATCTTTTGTCGAATCTTAGCCTGGCACTCAAGGCCTTTCTCAAATTCTCCCATCACTGCTCCCACTATTTCACTAGGCTCTTGCACAGTGAGTCTGATCATGGAGTTATGTCCCCTTTTCCATTAATAGGCTTTTACCCATGCCTTCCAAATGCCATCTGCCTGTCAGCACCCACCTCAAATGCCACCTCCTCTGGGAAGCCTTTCTTTATACCAATAAGAGTTAATATTTATAGAGTTCTGTCTATATGTGAAGCCTAGTTTTACAAGATTCTTTCAGTTAAAACAGACAATTCCAACTTTAACTGGTTTAAGCCCCAAAGGGAATCTTTTGACTCATATAATTAAAATATCTAGGGGTAGATCTCCCTTTCTGGGCATGGCTGGACCTAGGTGCACAAAATTCTCACAACCTGTCCCCCTCCTCCCTTGGCCTTTGCTGTCCACTTTAGTGGACATTCTTAGGCAGCCTCTCCCTAATTGGTGGCCAAGTGACCCCAATAAGAAGAGAGGCCTCTTGTTTAATAGTTCTAACAAAATCCCAAAGGCTGCTTCTCATTGGTCTAGCACGGATCACATGACCAACTCTAAGCTAATCCCTGTGTCTCCAGAGACGGAATGATCTGATTGGCCAGGCCTGGGTCATGTGCTCACCCTGGGGTCTCTGGGTTCCACCCAACCTTAATGCCTTGGATTGAGAATGGAAAATGGAGGGTCTGTTACTGGAATAGAGAGAATAGATGTTGGAAAGATAGAGCCACCAGATGACCATCCCATGGCCTGTTCTGGTGCCAAGATGTATTAGTGCCCACCAGAGGCCATGCAGGGGAGGGGGCTGTCTGAGGGGCCCCTATTCTGTGTCCTGCAAAAATCTGGGACTGGCTAGTTGAGCTGTAAACCTCTCCATACCTGGCCTTGGGCAGGAGCAATAGACAGGCCTGGGGTCCCAGAGGGAGGAGTCAGGGCCGATGAGAGGAGGCAGTGGTTGGAGCTGTGGGAAACAAAATGGGCTGTAATGAAAGATGGTAAGTGCCCCATCACAGGTAGCATGTAAGCAGACTTAGGAGCACCTGGTGTGAAGGCTGTAGAGGGGACTTCTGCATCAGGGAGGGGTTGAGGATGTTTGAGATCCCTTTTCTCCAGGGCTCTGACTGCCATGCCCCCTCCTTGTTTCCCTCTCTTCTGCAGATTACTGAGCCTGTCCCGGGGGTCCTCATCGATTGGCGCCTTCAATGTAAGTGTCCCAAGTGCTTCTGCCTGGTTTGGCTTAAAAACAAGAAACTGGACCTGTTTTCCCTTGGGACTGCAGGGAAGGGCTCCGAAATGGAGGCAGAGTGAATAGAATAGGTCATTGGGGCTTGGGGCTCCTGACTGACTCTGTGACCTTGGGAAAGTTGCTTAGCCTCTCTGAGTCTCTGTTCTCTCTTCTGGGTAGAATCTGGACATCTCCCTTGATTGATTTTAAAAGCATTGTCATGCATAGCACCAACCTGGGCTGGCTTGGTTGGCCCAGCTGTTATTTTTTTTTATCTCTGTAGCCTCAGATCCCAACACAGAACCTGACATAATAATCATAATAAGGGACTTTCCTGGTGGTCCAGTGGTTAAGACTTTACCTTCCAATGCAGGGGATGCATGTTCGATCCCTGGTCAGGGAGCTAAGATCCTACATGCCTCGTGGCCAAAAAACCAAAACATAAAACAGAAGCAATATTGGAACAAATTCAATAAAGACTTTAAAATTCGCCCACATCCAAAAAAAAAATCATAAAATAATCATAATAATAACAACAACAGCACTACTTACTGAGCACTTACTCTGTGCTTTACTCAAACCCATTGAATCCTCATGCAAGCCCTACGAGTAGGTGCTATTATGTTCCTCTTTCACAGATGGGGTAACTGAGGAACAGAAAGGCAGTGAATGAATCACTCATGAAAGCTACTGAGTTTTCTGTAGGATCAGGGGTGGGTCCACAGGCCACCCAGTGTCTCCTGCATTCCTCCTGCATTCACTGTGACCAAGGCCCACATGTTACCTGAACAGGGGCCAAGCAGAGGTGAAGGGCATCAGCCTACTGTCTAACAGTCAGACGCAGTTTTGATGTGATTCAATGTCTCCAATATTCATTCCTGTGGTCCCCAAACCCAGCTGGAGTGAGGGCTGAAAAAATCTGTTGAACTTAATTGAATGATGGCATGAGGGTGTTTTCTCTCTTTCTCTCTCTCGCCCAGGAGAAGGCACTGACTGATTTCATCACCGATTTTCTCCAAGAAGCCTACATCCCAGCCATCAATGGTGAGGGCTCCAACAGGGTTTGATTTTGCTGGTGCCAGGAAGCACTCTGAGTAGGAAGGGATGCCACCTGATGGTCTCAAAGCCCCTCCGCTGGCCTCAGATGAGGGAGCCTAAAAGGGAGTGGATAGTCATTGCTGAATCTTTGAGGCTGATGTCATCTTAATGTCATCTTAAGGGGACAAAGACCCTTCCCACAATTTGCACTCTGACCCTTGACCCCACACCCGGGGTCAGATCTTGACCCAGACCTGGGATGCAAATACATGGTGATTCTGCTTATGCTCTCTAGGTCTGTGCAGCTGGCAGACATCATGAATCAATGACTGCACTATTTCCCACTATTCTGCTCCAGGCAGCCACTCCTCAGTCGATTGCAGAGCAGGCAGGCTGAAATGACTCCCTGTTTTATTTCTCAGATGTGCTCCAAGTCGGGCTCCCACTTCCAGACTTCCTGGACATGAATTACAACCTGGCAGAGCTGGACATTGTAGAGGTGAGGAGAGGAGCTAGGGAAGGCCATGTCAGTCAATACTTTTGGCCAACGAGTGAAAGCCTGCCTCTCTCAACCTGGAGGGAGTTGGGCTGAGGAGGGCAGCAGCTGTCAGTACAATCCTGCCAATCCCTTGGGCGAGACCCTGCCCCTCAGAACTTGGGCCCCCTTGGCCAGGGATCCCCAGGAGGAAACATGAATTCTGCTGTCCCCTCCTCTGCCACCTTGGACAAATTGCTTCCTCTTCTCCTATGCTTCCATTTTTCTGTTGCCTAAAATGGGGATAATAATATGGTATCCACCTCAGAGAGCTGTTTTGATGATTCATTGAGCTAATTCACCTAAAGGCATACAATAAATACTAGCTTTGCATTGCACACCAAGCATTGCACTTGGAGCATCGAATGGACATTTTTCTCATTGGATCTCCCCTCTCTGGGAGTTAGGGGTACTTCTCCCCACTTGATTGTTGAGAAATTCGAGGCTCAGAGAGGTGAAGAGTCATAAGGCCAGTCAAGTTCATCCTTTGTTCTTAAACACCACACTGATTTCATCTCCTGACCACACCCCATCCTGTGTCTGGGTGGCCCCGTCATTGATCCCCACCTGGCCCTCTATTTCCTGTCAGAATGCCCTGGTGCTGGACTTGAAACTGGACTGACCTGGGGCAAGATTTGCCTGCCAGCTGCCCGCACACCACCAACCGCTGCACCCAGTGAAGGACCCCAACCGAAGCCAGGTGGGCCTGGCCCCCTACCACCGGGGCTGCTTCCCTTGATGAGGAGTGAGCAGGGCAGGACTGGGCTGGGGCCTTGGCAATAAACAGGAGAAAGGCCCTGACGAACATCTGATGTCTTGACTTCTTTATTTGCAGCAAATCGATGTGTGTTTTTTCTTCCCCTTCAGAGGGTTTTGGGATCTAGGAGCAGATTGGGGTCTGAGGGGCAGGCTTGAGCATATATTAAGCACCTGCTGAATGCCATGCTCAGGGCTTTACTTGCACCGTCTCATTTAACCCACGCAATAACCCTGTGAGGAGAGGGTGACCATTGCCATCCCCGCTTTATAGAGAGGCATTGAGGTCCACTCCCTTGCCCACGGTCACACAGTTTGACAAGCTCGTCCCACGTCACCTAAGCTGCTTGCCCCCAGATCTTGGTAACGTGAGGACGGCCCTACTCACAGGGAGCCTGCAGAAGGCCCGGTGCGCTCCCTGGAGTTCTCCCTGCATCACCTCCTTTAATCCTCCCAACAGTTGAGGGAGATAAGCACTGTCCCCGTCTCACAGATGAGGAGGCTGAGGGTCAGAGAGGTGGAACCCAGCCATTCAGGGGATGGAGCTGGGATTGGAATTCAGGCTCTGGAGCCAAGCTGCCTGGGTTCAAATCCTGGCCCTGCCTCCTCGCTGCCGTATGCCCTGGGTGAGCACTTACCTCTCCGAACCTCAGTTTCCTCACCTGTAAAATGAGGATGATGACAGTACCAAGCTCAGCAGGGTTGTCGTGAAGATCAGATGAATCGAATCATGAAAAGTGCTTAGCATGACACCTGGCACACAGTAAGTGCTCAATAAGTGAGCACAGGTGAGTTTGTGAGGCTGACAGAGATGTGGACAGACATATCTGTGTTGGAATGTGTGTAACCACGTGTGACTGGTGCTGGAGTGTGCATTTTGGAGCACGTCAGTGTATAAACGGCCTCTGGATCAGCGCAGCCCAGGGCATCCGTGTAGACGCCAGTGTCCAGGCGTGGAGTGTTGTGTGTGAAGAGGCCTCTGGTGTCCGTCCACATCTGCGTGAGTCTGTTATCACGTGTCTTCTGTGCCAAGGGTGTTTCCACGTCTCACAGACGACCCTCAGGGGAGGATTGTCTCCTGCCCTTTGTCATAAGTGCCCTATCACCGCTCCTGGGATTCACACCGATACTATTCTTCTAATTGACTCTTTTTAAAGTAAATGTATGTTTACATATAACGAAGTTAAAAATACAATTTAAAGTAAGTGTATTCTAAGTGGACCCTGAAAATCAGTATCATTTGCTAGAATGTTAAAAACAAAAATCCATAACTTTGAAATAGAAGTACATCGGAGCCCCCTGTGATCAGCTGGTGCTTCAGCCCTGCAAATTATTGAGAGGGTGGCCACACGTGTCCACGTGTCCTTGTGTTGCTGTGTGCATCTGTCAGAAGGTCTCTGTCTCGATGGGGGTGGTTCTGTGTACCAGCCTGACCCAGACCCACGTTGCAGAGGAAGGAGGGCCCCTCCCTTGCCTTGGCTCGGATGCCAGGGCCGTCCCCTTTTCCCTCAGAGTCAGCCCTAATCCCATCACCCATCATTTCCCAGCTCTGGGACAATGGTGGCCTTGAGACCAGTCTGGCAGATACAGATGCCTGGGTAATCCGTGGGTGGCCGATGCCTGACCCTAGGCGTGCCAGAGACGCCCCCTCCACTCCCCTAATCCCATCCTTGGATGTTCACACAGCACATTCACGGCTACCTAAAGCCTTACCAACGCCTTTCCCAGGCCAGTACACAGATGGAGAAATCAAGGCACAAAGCTTGAGTCAGGAGGATGGGGTTCTTGCCTTGGCCTTGAGCAAACCATAGCTCTTCTCTGGACCTCAGTTTTCCCATCTGGGAAATGGGTTGAGTGCTTTGACCTCTAATCTGATTGTGACATTCTTTGAGTTATCAGTTACCCCGGATTTTACCCTGGGCAGAAAATGAGTGCTGGGCTGGTAAGGGGAGCCCTGCGCTCTGACCCCACCTCCTGGGCAGGCAATGATGGGGTTCTCTGTCCGTGGGCATTGCTCACTTTCCAAGACTCCCAATCCTGGATGATGAAGTGGAGGCTCAGAGAGATGAAGCCAGAGCCCAAGGGCACACGTGTGTGGGGCTGGGACTTGAATCCTGTCTGCCTGCAAGACCAGGTCTCCCCCTTTCTTCTTCATACCACATTCAGCAGCAAGATGCGTCATCCTCCTTTAAAGAAACTGAGGTCCACACAGGGTGTGTGATCCACTCAAGGTCGCAGGCCAGGTCTTTGATCCTGAGCCCAAGGCTCTAGACCTCCAGAGCCTGCCAGGCAGCCTGCCTGGGGAAGCTGAAGACCGTACACCATCCCCCACATTTGTGTCTACACCAATCACCACCCAGCTTACCTTCTCCCTTCGCAGCCCACTCTCAGGTCCAGTACCTCCGGGAAGGCCTCCCAGGCATCTCGCCATCGTCTGAATTTCTTGGGCACCTTTGGCAGCCCTTCCTTAATGCCCTAAGGTCCATATCCTGGATACCTGTCCTCATAGCCAGACCAGTCAGGTGAGGGTGAGTATCTTTAACATCAGCCCATTTTGCAGCTGAAGAAACTGAGGCTCAGAAATAGTGATGATCAGAGTTGGGATTTGGACCCAGGAATTCTGGCTCCAGGGACTTCACTCTAGGAGCTAATGCCTAGGGGTACATCTCCTCAACAAGTCCCTCCCCTGCTCTAATCCCTTTTGTGGCTCCACATCACCCAGGGTTCTCAGAAAGGCTGCACACCACATTGCCCCTGGAGGCTGGTTAAATATGCCGGATCCTGGGCCCTCCATCCAGGGCCAAGTCAGGTTGCAGGCTGGGGCCTGGAGATATGTATTTTCATTAATCCTTCCCATCGGCAGGCCCAATCCCTGACTTGGCCTTGGTGCATGAGGTGGCTTGCAGGTGTCTAGGGAGCTGGTGGTGGGGCAGGGGCAGCGCAGGGCTGAGCAGTGGTTAAGATGATGAGTGTCATTAATACAACATTGTAAATCAACTATATTTCAATTAAAAAAAAGGTGGGGGGGGGGGAGATGAACAGTGTCAGAGTCAGATGGGCTGGCTGGACTCTTGTGTGACCTGGGGCCAGTGGCTTCCCCTTGGAGAGAGAGCCTTGGCTTCTTGAGGGTAAGACAGGGAGCTATAACAGCGCTGACCTTCCTGGTCATCGTGATGACTGTACGGATTCGTACACATCGGTGCCTTGCAAACAGTAAGTGCTCAGTAAATGCTAGGTGCTAGCTTTCTCTCCTCCTCTCTCTAACAAATGTATTAAAAATATTGGCAGTACCCAGTGCTGGCGAGGATGCGACTCAGCTTCTCAGACTGCTGGTGGGCGTGCCAGTGCAGAGGCACTGGGAGAGCCCCGGAGGCATCTAGGAAAGCTCTCTCTGTGCCTGCCCTACAGGGCCCCAGCAATCCCGCTCCTGGCAGGCCACCCAAGAGAAATGGACAATAAACACATGTCCACACAAAGACTCAACAAGAATGTTCAGGGCAGCTTTATTCTAAGCCAACAACTGGAAGGCCAGGGTGCCTCTAGACAGGAGAATGGATAAGCAAACCAGGTGTGTTCACACAGTGGAGTAGCATATAGCAAAGAACAAATCACTGCCTCGCACTACGCGAATGAATTGCATGGACACGGGTTATGAAGGGGCCATGCACAAAAGAGTGCCCATGTGCAATTCCATTTACAGGACCCTCAAAAGCAGACTGGGCTCATCCATTGTGTTAGAGGTCAGGACTGAGGGACATGAGGGGGCTTCTGGAGTAAAAGAATTTTGTAAAAATTCATCAAGCTGTACACTTAGGATCTGGGCTTTATATTTCAATAGAAGGTTTATTTATTTATTTTTAAAGTGGTGTGGTTGAGTAACCCGGCTCAGGGTCCAAAGTCACAGGATGAACATTGTATGGTTAGGGGTTCAGAGGGTATGCAGTGGATCAGGCAAATACTATCCCTCCTCCCATCTCACCAGGCAGGGCCTCAAGGCCCCACGCAGGAGGCAGACCCATGAGTACCCAAAAAACATGGTTACAGGCCTGCATGTCACAGATTCTGACAGAGGGGATCCCAGGAGGCTGTGGGGTTGCAGCCAGCTTGGGAGTCAGGAAGGCTTCCTGGAGGAGGGATGTCCAGCCTGGACCTGCTGAAGAGCTGCAAACAATAGCCAAAGTCTGTAAGTTCATATGGTAACCTGCGGGGCCCCATCAACTCCTTGACCCTGTGGCCCCAACACCCCTCCAACTGCACAGGCCTTCTGGTGTTCCTGGGCCTTTGAACTTGTCCTTCCCTCCTCTGGTGGGCTCTTTTCCAGGTAACCACCTGGCCCACCCCTCCTCCTACAGGTCAAAAGTCACACGTGCTCCAATATGAGGTCTCCCCTGACCACCATACTGAAAATTGGACCCAGTCCCCTGCTTTATTTTTGTCGTCAGCCCCTGACTTACTGCATCACTTGCTTAACTGGTCCCTCCAGAGCTGCGCTGGCCAATACGCTGGCCAACAGCCAACACCATACGAGGAAACCGAGCACTTGAAATATGGTGAGTCCAAATGCGGTGTGCAGACTTAGTATGAGGGAGAGGGTGTAGGGTACCTATTAAGAATTTTATATTGATTGAATATTAAATGATAATATTTTGGATATATTGGGTTAAATAAACTATACTATTCTTTTTCTTTTAGATGTTTTCCATTTTTGTATTTGAAAAATTTCAAATCCACAGAGGAGCTGAAAGTATAGCAACAGTAAACAGCCATATATTTTTTTATTTTTTTTTGATATTTCCAGTTCAGATTTAATGTTACAGTTAAATTTTAGCATTTTTTTCTTTAGCATTTTTTAAACTTTTTTTTTACAGTTTTTTCTTTTTTTAAAGAACTTTTATTGAGATACAATTGACATACAATAAATTGCATATATTTAAAGTGTACAATTTATTATTTTTTTTCTTATAACAGCCATATACTCTTCATGTACAATTTAAACTACACTATTAAAATTCATTTTGTTTCTTTTTCACCTTTTTAAAAAATGTGGCTACTAGAAAAAATTTTAATTGCATAATATTTCTACTGGTTATCTCCTTCAGGGCAGGTGGTTTGTTTCTTTTGTTTACAGATATATCTCCAGCACCAGCAAACAGTAGGTGCACCACAAACCACTTGCTGAAGAACAAATGAATGAATGGATGGCTGAATGAATGAATTTCTCCCTACCATCATCTGTACCAGACTCAGGAAGGGGAAAAAGCAGCCTGCTCTGGGACCCGGGGGGACACTGGGTCTTGGGAGGTGGGGATGGAGTTGGTGCCCCTCCCCCATGTTGGCCCAGAGTTCCTCTCTCCAGGCCCCATGGCCGTCTCCATGCCAGACCTGGGGTGGAAGGGGAAGTAGCAGAGGGACGGAAAACCCAGCAGCCTTAAGCTCCCTCCTTCTCTCCCTGGGCCTCATTTGGGGTAGGTGGGGAAGCAGGATGGATTCTGTGCCATTGGGGTGTGGCCCTTGGGGAACCCTGGAGGGAGACCCCATCAGTGGGCTGAATGCCTTACCCCGCCCCCAGTTCTGGGGGGAGGTGGGGCAGGAGGCTGCCTTTGCAGCCCCCATGCTTTCATTTCCACCCCTGGGCACCGACCCCAGTCCCTCCTTTCACTCTCCCCTCAGAAGGAAGGCTTAGCCCAGGCCCGCAGGGAAAACCGCAGTGTGCTTCTGACATGACACATTGACGGGTTTCTGGCGGCTGTGCCCGCTTTGTGTCCCCAGAGCCATTGTGGGCATATAAGGGCCGCCCCCAGGCCCGAGAGGGTGGAGGAGCTGATGAGAGGCCGGGAACCCCCACCCAGTCCTTGTGGAGCTGCAGGAGCGGGTAAGGTAGCCTGCAGGAGTCCCGGCTTTATCCAGACCCCCAATTGTTGACCCTGCAACCATCCTGCTGTCCCATCTGAATAATGGGCACAGAAAGAATTCTCCCTAGGAGAACACTGGGGGTACCTGGAGGGTGATGGGAGAAAAAGCCCATTTTGCAGATGGGAAAATTGGGGCTCAGAGAGGGGCAAAAGCAGGGATGCGTGGGCTGAGGACAGAACTGTCCTAGGCTCAAGGTGTGTGTGTGTGGCGGGGTGTCCATTTTTCTCTAAGCCACGGATTCTGACTGGTTTCTCATTGTGGTAATATTTCCTTCTGTGTGAGATTCCAGGTTACAGGGAGCCCCTCTGGGTCCAGTCCTGCTGAGATGGCTGCCGGTCCACACAGAGCCCATATGTACCTCTGTGCAAATGAGGAAAAGGTGCCCTCTTGAGTAGACACAGCCTGTGCCAGGGCAAATTATTGGCGAGTGAAGTGGGGCTGGATTTCCATCCACTCTTGCCCCCTCAGCCAGCACCCCTTCCTGCACACACGTGTGTATGGAGGCCCGAGACACAGTCCCTGCCCTCGCAGAGATGGTGCATGAGGACACAAACAAAATGCATGACCTCAAATTGCCTTAACGTGAATATTCTGGGTGATGTTTAGTGACAGACAGGCTCCTTTGGACAAAGTAAAGGATGGAGGCCTTTCCAAGCAGGTGACATTTATTCAGAATCTGAAAGATGAGGAGTCAGTCATGCAAAGAACCAGAGGAAGAGCCTCCCTCACAGAAAGAACAGCATGTGCAAAGGCCCTGAGGTAGAAGGAGCTTATCATGGTTAAGACTGAGAAGATCAAAGAGGCAGGCAGGCCCCTTGTGAGTAATGGTAAGGAGCCTGGGTTTTATCCTGAGGGTGGTGGGGGACCGCTGAAGGGTTTAAGCAGGAGTGACATGAGGGGATAGATGGGTATGTGATTGGGTTGGGAGATATGGAACTTCATACAGAAAAATCCCATGAAACTAGTAAATTAGCCATGCTCTCACCTCCTCTCTCATTCCTTTCAACATCAATCCAGGATAGAGGCGGGGAGGAGGAGAAAAATGGGACGTGTTAAATGTAGCTGCTGAATGTCTCCAATCATCCACACCTCCTGAAATGGCCTCCTGAGCCAATAGGAAAGTGGTCCAGGAAACAGAGCTCCCATCCTGCTGTCCCAGAAAGGAAGGCTCCTCTGTGGCTCTCCCTCAGAGACAGGTCCAGGGTCACTGGGGCCACAGAGGACTAAGACTCTTAAGTCAGATGTGTTAGCTGCTGCTTGAATTGGATGGAGAGGGCTTTCCAGAGAGTGAAACTGGACTTGAGCTGTGCCATGTGGGCGGGAGGGCCCTGGGTTGGTGAAGGGGAACAGGGAGGAGAGGTCTGGGCAAAAGGATGGCCTCAGGGTTCCTGCTTCTGCCCCCCTGTAGGTGTGACACTGATGATGTTGGGCGTGTGGTCCCTGCTTCTCTTCTGGGGTCTGGTGACTCCGTGCCAGGGGCTGCTTGACACGGTGGGCACGCTCGCTCGGATTGACAAGGATGAACTTGGCAAAGGTGAGTCAGAGGTGGCCAGTGGGTCCAGCTGCAGAATAAACAACCCCATGGATGGGCTGACATGCTTATGCTTCAGGAACAGATGAGAACAGATTTCGATACCCAACTGTGTAGGGAGTTCAGGGCATTAAAGGTTTGCTTGCAGGTTCCAATGGGTGATTAGTTCACTCTCTTCTGAGAGGTGAACTGGGTGGGATAGGCATGCGGGGCCTGTGTCTCCCTCAGGGTGGGGGTGGGTGGGGTTGAGAAGGACCAGGGGAGGGTGCTGGCTAGGCCAGTGAATCTGCCCCACATTTCTGGGGTGGGGGAACTCTTCCAGGCATTTGGTGCTCTGGGGTTCAACGGCCTGGGGTGACCATAGTTGTAAATAGCAAATGCTTCACGGAGGCTACCCTGGCCTGCCACAACCTCCACGAGGTGGTCGCTTCCATCTAGCCCTTCTCACAGTCCTCACAGAGTCAGGCCAAGGGTTCCCAGGAGGGACACAGGTCACCTCATCCATCTTGATCGTACCCTGGTGGCTGTGTGCTTCCTCCTTTACTTCTGCCCCATCTTTTGGTGCTACTGGACAACCCAGGATCAGGCGCCCTAGTCATACTACTGGCCCCAAACCCAATTTGCTGTGTGACTTTGGGCAAGTCTCCGCCCCTCTCTGGGCTCTAGTTTCCTTATCTGCAAAATGAACTTTCCACCCCCCACACTCTTTGCAGCCATCCAGAACTCGCTGGTTGGGGGGCCCATTTTGCAGAATGTGCTGGGGACGGTCACATCTGTGAATCAGGGCCTCCTGGGCTCAGGGGGCCTGCTCGGAGGAGGTGGCCTGCTGAGCTACGGAGGGGTTTTTAGCGTCGTCAAGGAGCTTTCTGGGTGAGTCCTCACAATGTGACCATTTGACCATCTACATACTGCGTACCCTACAGGAGGTCCGATCTTTTCTTTGCTTCAGGGAATGGAGAAGATGTTGACTCTTTTCAGTTTGTTGGCAGGTAGTGGGAATGTCATGGGGAGCCTGGACAGGGAGTCCCAGAACCAGAGACATAAAATAACGAGGCTCCTGTGTGCCAGGCAGCATGCCCCTGTGGTTGAGGGTTCAAGAGCTGGAGTCAATCCCAATTACTCACTGTGTGACCTGGGGCAAGTTGCTCAGTCTCTCTGGGCTAATCTGGGTATCTGCACGGCTCCCTCCCTCCTTCTCTTCAGGTGTCTGCTTCAAAGACCCCTGCCCTGACCAGCACCTCCTTGTCCCCTCGCCTGCCTTCATTTTCTCCAGGGGAAGAATCACCCCCTGCACTCCATATATTTCACTGTTTATTTCTTGTCTCCCCTGCTGGGTCATAAATCCCAGGAGAGCTAGGACTTTTGTCTGCCTTGTTCACTGCTGTGTCCCCAGTATCATTCATAGTGCTTAATGCATAACAGATGCTCAAAAAATATTTTTTAAGCTCTTTATTGGAGTATAATTGCTTTACACTGTTGTGCCAGTTTCTGCTGTACAACAAAGTGAATCAGCTGTATTTATACATATATCCCCATATCCCCTCACTCCCGAGACTCCTTCCCACCCTCCCTATCCCACCCCTCAAAAAATATTTTTGAATGAATCAATAAAATCACTTAATAGCTAATATTTATAGCTTAAAGACCACCTAGCCAGGGTATTCTGGGTGCCTGGTACCGTGCTAAGCATTGTGAATAAATTATCCAATGAATCCAGAGATAGAACTGTTACCAACTGCATTTAAGAGGTGAGGAGATCAAGGCCCCACAGGCAGTGAAGGAATCTGCCTGAGCTTACCCACCCAGGGAATGTGGTAGTGTGGCAGGGTGGGGGCGGTGTCTGGGTGTTCAATCACGGCCACACTGCCTGCTCCAGGTGGGCAGGAGCCAGTCCTTGGCTGGTGGTGGATCAGGGGATGGTCAAACAACAAGCCTCAGGAAAGGCTGAAGGCCAGGAGCGGGGTATGGGGAAGAGTCACTGTACAGGAGGAAACGGAGTGCTGGGAGCAGAAGGCGGATGGATGCCCACCTCCCAAAACAGTAAATAGATGTCTGCAAGGGAGCTGGTAAGGGCTGACTGCTAGGAGATCACTAAGTGCCACTCTGTGGTAGGTATTGTCATTATCCCTATTTTATAGATGGGGAAACTGAGGCACAGAGCAGCAATGTGATTTGTCCAAGGTCACACAGTCAATTAGTGGTAGAGCTGGGATGTGAACTGTCTGGCTTTTACTGGGTGCACCGTGGGGTTGTTGCCAGGACAGTGAATCTCTATCGAGCAGCTAAAATAGAGCCTGGCACACAGTAAATGCTGCATAAATATTAACTATTATTATTATTAATAGATCTAGTCCCCTCCCACTGTAGAATCCCCTCTACTTGGTGAGGCTAAGGCCTCAGGCATGAACCATTGTCCTTGCTTCAAAAAGCCCCTGCTATGAGGCCGGGCCCAGTAGTCATGATCCTGTAAGCTCAGGGCAGTGATGGAGGCAGTCCAAGCAGGATGTGGGAGCTGCTCAGAGGAGCACATTTGCCCGGTTAGAGAAGCAGTAAGGAGGGCTTCCTGGAGGAGGAGATACCCTAGCTGAAATCAAGAGAGCTGGAGGAGTCAGCTAGCTGATGGTGGATGCAGAGTGGAAGGAAAATCAAGGAAAGGGTATTCCAGACTAAGGGAAAAGCCTGGACAAAGGCTCAGAGGACAGAGAAAATAATGAACTGTGGGGAGTTGTTTTTGAGAAGCCCCTTGGGTTGGTGTGTATGTGAGCCTAGGAGGTGGGAGTGGAAGGACAATGACCCAGGCCAGAGACTGATCCAGGACTGAGGTCATACGGATGGGGTTGGGGGGAGCACTTTGATTCATTGAGCCTCTAGTGAGGATGCTGATATTACAGTTCTAGAGCATATGCTTTACCAGTTTCTGCACCTACATTATCTCATTTGTCTTTGCAACATCCCTATGAAGTGGAATCTTGTATAACCCCACTTTACAGATGCAGAAACTGAGGCCCAGAGAGGTGAAGTAACAGGCCCAAGGGCCCACGGTTGGGTTTGTGGGTTACAGGTGGGATGGGGAACACACCCAAGAGAGGCTCCAGGAACTGCCTGGTCTGGGATGGCCAGGCACTGAGGGACTGGCACTGGGGGGTGTCTGGCAGTCAGTGGCCCTCTCCTCCACGCAGGCTGAAGATTGAGGAAATCACACTGCCGAAGGTGTCTCTGAAGCTGCTGCCGGGGGTTGGGGTGCAGCTGAGCCTGCACACCAAGGTGGGCCTGCATGGCTCTGGGTGAGTGTGCCCTTGTGGGCCTCTACCCTACTGCTCCCACCCCACCCCACTGGGGTTCCCCTATCCTATTGTCTCCCCACGCCCACTCCCCTGCCCCCCCTTTCCTCCCATACTTCCTTCCCAAGGGACTCCCACTCTCCTATTCCCTCTCTGGCCCCCACCCCACTGCCTCTCCCTAGGACTCTCCATCCCACTGACGCCCAGGGACTTCCATCTCTCTCCCTGGAGACCCCTGCCCCACTGCCTGCAGCTCACTGGTGGGGGTGAGGGAGGGGGCGCAGGGACGTGCAAAGGGGCAGGGAGGCGTCGGGGGGTGAGGTGCGTGGAGAGGTTGCAATGGGCCCGCTCACAGGGCTACCCCACCCACCGCTTGTCAGAGCCCTGGTCAGTGGCCCCTGGGTGGGCGAGGCTGGGTCGGCCCTGGTGGGTGGTGCCTGGCCGCCTGGCCACGCCCCTAGAGTCTGGTCTCGCAGCCCCCTGGGGGGCCTCCTGCAGCTGGCAGCAGAGGTGAACGTGTCGTCGCGGGTGGCGCTGGGCGTGAGCGCGCGGGGTACGCCCATCCTCATCCTCAAGCGCTGCAGCACGCTCCTGGGCCACATCAGCCTGCTCTCGGGGTGAGTCCGCGGGCTTGAGCTCCTGTTGGGCGGCTTCCCGCGCCCCGACTTGCTTGGGCTCATCGCGCGTGCGCGCACCGCGCGTCTCCTGGGTCTCCAAGGAGCGGCCGAATGGGAGGGGCCTGAACTCACCCCGCCTCCGCCAGTCTCGCCGGACCCAGCCGCTGCACAGACCTGCAGACTGATAGGGACAGGGACTCTAGCCCAGACCACAGCTTGCAACATCCACTCCTGAGGGTCCTTTTTCTCCAGCCCCCGACACCTGCCTCCCTTCTTCCAGACAGAACAAGGGCCCTCTGTGGTCCCTTCACCTGTGGGCATGTCAGTCCCTGCCCTTGGCGTATCAGAGACCCAGCTCAGCCGCTGACTTGCTGTGTGACCCAGGGGAACCCCCTCCACTGTCTGGGCTTCAGTGTCCCCATCTGTATAATGAGAACTTAAATTTAATGATCCGGAAGGCTCTGGCACTATTATCTCCATCTCTTCTCCCCATGGGACAGCTGAGGCCCAAAGAGGGCAAGGGACTTGCCCAAGGTCACACACACCGATTGAGGCAAGCGTGGAGATGGACTGGTCTCTGGACTCAGGTCCAAGGCTTTCTCGCAGCGCTCTGCACCCACCCCCAGCAGCACAGGCCGCCTCCCCTGCCTCACACTGAGTCAATCCATTAGTCTCTCTGCGTTCCAGGCTGAATCCCATACCCACACCACACATTTTCTGGCTGACCCTGAGCAATGATGGGTGCTCCCAGGAATAGGGTGAACAGGGTTGGTCCTGTCTGCAGAAGGGCCTTAATAAGGCGTCTTCAGGCAGGGTCTTGGGCTCCTTAAATCCCAGTGGCTCCATCCTGCTCCTCTGGGCTAGAGGGGGCTTGGAGGGGGTGGCGCTCAGGAGGGTCTCCTGTGGTTATGGTTCTGTGGTTGTCACCCCTCCCTCTGTACCCCCATAGTCTCCAAGCAGACCTAAGCCCGTCTACATGCGCATCCTCAGGCCACCCTCTCAGACATTCATTCATTCATTCATTCACTCAACAAATATTCGTTCATTCGACAAATACTTATTGACCCCTCACTCTAAGTCAGGTGCTGTTCTAGCCCCAAATGTCACTCATCTTCACATACTGGAGGAGACGAAGGGAGCAGACACTTACTGAGCACCAGACACTATACACTTGCATTTGATCTCAGCAGCACAGCTCTCTCTAAGGCAGGCACTGTACGGATGGGGAAACTGAAATCCTCCTCTGGGTCCCATGGTGAGGAAGAGCCAAGATTTAAACCCAGCTCCCCAAAGCCCCAGCCAGGCCCACCAGGAAAGGAGACGGGTGGTGTCCGGAGCCCCCAGTGCCCACCCTGCCCCATCATCCCGGTTGGGGCTGTCCCTGCGTGGTGGCCACACCCTCACGCGTCTCACTCTGCCCAGGCTGCTGCCCGCACCACTCTTGGGCGTCGTGGAACAGACACTCTTCAAGGTGCTGCCAGAATTGGTGAGTGTGGGGGCCGCAGGCCAGGCACACCCCTCCCCCTGGGCTGTGCCCCTTCACCCCTGGCTTTGAGTTAATCCGGGCGCCAGGCAGGATTAGGCTGCTCTTTCCTTCCACGCCCATCAGGTAATCCCTTCCTGGCCTGCTCCCCGCCTCCCAGGTGCCGCCTGCGAGTCTGTTGGTGGGCTGGCACAATCTGTCCCCAGAACCATGAATCCAGGTGACCTGAGTCACCTGCTCCCCACTCCAAGTCCCTTTCTTAGGCCCTGCTCTGTCATTGCCACCTGTATTATTGTTGACTTTATACTTTTCTTTAAACTAGGTTTGAATTAAAATTGAGTCACTCAATTTTACACGGAGCCCTGTGCTTGGCAATCATGTCTAGCAGATCACATACATGTATATATTAAACACATATGATTAAACTGCTCCAGGATACTTGTCCGTGGCTCACCCCCGCTGTCCCTTGAGCCACACTTGAGAAAAGCTGGTCTGGCCAAGGCCCCATTTCCTTGAGGATGGAGAGCGGAGGGGCTTGCTGGGGTCATACAGCCAGCAAAGAGCAGTCAGGCCTCCTGATCCCCAGGCCTGGCAGGACCTCCCTTGTGAGTCCTTGTTAAGAACACCCATGGAGGTGGCAAGGGTGTGGGAAACTGAGGTTGGCAAAACTGCCCTGGGCTTGAAGAATCCAACCAGAAAAGAAGCTCCTCAGAAGGGAAGCTCCCAGCAGCAGGGACCCCAGCCCAGGCCCATCTCAGGTAGATTCCAACAAGGGGGTGTGGGAACATTTAAATTGTGACCTGTTACTGGGTTCTCTGGACGATTGGCTGCAAGACAGGATTCATGTGACTCAGAGAGGTTTTAAAAATAAGAGTTAATTACCAGCACTTAGAGATTGGAGATTTCTCTAAACAATCCGATTTCTGGCTTCTCTTGTGTAATCAGCCACCCTAGCTGCACATACCTCCTTCCTGGAGGCCACACATGGCTGGTGCCCAAGGGGCTCCTCCTCCATCCACCATGGCCCCTCTGGTCTCCTCTCATTTCTGAGACGTGCCTGACCCCAGAAGCCCTGGAGTTTGGGGCTCCCAGTTTTAATGAACAGGCAACCCTCTCTTGTCCCTCCGAGAACAGCTGTGACCTTGGACAGGTCACCTCTCTTCTCTGGCCCCAGCTGTAGAGGGAGGGGGCTGAAGGACCGAAGGGGCTGAGCTGGGCCACCTGTGGGGTTCATGCTCTGGTGGACTCAGATTCTGTGATTCCCAGGCTTGGGGTTCTGGAAGCTGAGGCACTTGCTCCCTGCTGCCACAGCCCGGAGGGTTTTCAGGAAACCCAGGGTGGTGTGCGCAGTGGCTGCCCCAGGCCAGGCCTGACTCCCGGTGGAGGGGAGGAGGTGCCCCTCTGTGGGACCTGGGTTGCAGGTCTCCCAGTGCCCACGTGGATGGCAGGAGGGGCTTGAGACCCCGGAGAGAATAGCCACTTTTTCCCCTCGGGCGAGGGCCTTGTCCCCAGGCCCCAGCTCGCCTCTGGAATGTCTCCCTGTCCCCCCAGCATCCTCCATAGTTTTCTGAGGGAGCCCATGTGACTGGCCCACTGCACCACCCACTCTGCCCTCTGACACTTCAAGCTCCAGCCCCTCCCCTGCCTCCCATCTGTGTGTCCCCCCTACCCATCTCTGTAGTCTGCCTTGCCTCGGTCCCCGGGACCACATAGCAAATCATTTAAAGAAAATGAAGCCATTCCCCGTGCCAGGCTGGTGCCCGCTCTTACTCGCCGGTAACTCCTGTCTCCTCCGGACACAGCTGTGCCCTGTGGTGGACAGTGTGCTGGGCGTGGTGAATGAGCTCCTGGGGGCTGTGCTGTGTAAGTTGGGGCCCACCCTCCTCCCCTCTGCCCCTGCTCTTACCTCCCCGCCGTTACCCCAGTGGGTGGGGTACCAGGGAAGAGGACGGGGCAGAATTCTGGGACCTTTCATGTCTTCCTCAGACTGACAAGGCTGCCACATTGGGGAGGCCTAATGGTGGAGTTCTGGGCTGAGGCCGGTGCAGCAGGGCGAGGAGACCGGAGCCGTCCAGGTCTCCATCTGCTGGGGGCTTCAGGCCACTTGCTGAGCACCAGCGGCGTGTCTGGCACTGTCAGCAGCGTGAGGCACATATTGTTATTATCTGGACAGACGAGACGACTGAGGCTCAGATCTTACATCACACAGATCTTACCCCACAGCCACAGTGGCCCCCCGCCTCTCTGAGCCTTATGGGGACAGGGATGCCGTTTGTATTCACAAAGGGGCCTTGAAAAATATAAAAATGCATAACTAGGATAAGGGTAGAAAACTTGGGGCAGATATATCTCTGCATGTGGTCTTGTATGAGAGAGAGAGGGCAACAGCATGGTTAGTGACACCAGGTCTGGAAAAAAAAACTCTTGCTTTGCTCCTCTGTGGCTTGTGTGGCCTGGGGTTGGTGACTTCCTCTGTCAGAGCCTCAGTTTCCATATCCAAAAAATAGGGATGACAGTTGTGCCCAGGTGAATACTTAGTAGAGTGCCAGACATTCAGCAGGCACTCAATAAATAGAAGTAGGGCCTGTTGCTACTGGGGCCTGGGCTCATGGGGTTTTTCTCCTTCCTCCCTTCCTCATGCAGGCCTGGTGCCCCTTGGGGCTCTTGGGTCTGTGGAATTCACTCTGGCCACACTGCCTCTCATCTCCAACCAGTACATAGAGCTGGACATCAATGTGAGTGTCCGCCAAGGCCCTGCCCACAGCTGGGGGTGCGTGGGGTATCAGTGGAGGCCAGGTGGGTGAGCTGCCCTGAGACCCTGCCATGACCTGTCTCCTGCCCCTGCAGCCCATCGTGAAGAGCGTAGCAGGTGACATCATCGACTTCCCCAAGCCCCGCAACCCCATCAAGGTGCCCCCCAAGGAGGACCACACATCCCAGGTGACCGTGCCTCTGTACCTCTTCAACACCGTGTTTGGGCTCTTGCAGACCAATGGTGCCCTCGACCTGGACATCACCCCTGAGCTGGTGAGTGTGGCACCTACCCTGCTGGGCCTTGGTGATGCTAGCAACGACTAGTCACATGGTCACTGATCAGCTCTATGAGCCCTCTTCTTATAATCGGAGAGAGTTGGACAGGTTTATAGCAGGCACATGCCCGCTCTTGGCCTTCTGGCAGACATTGTTAATTGATAATGGCCTCTGCTTGGCTAAACCTGAATAGTACTTCTGAATCCTTCTCAACATGACACTCAGGAAGTCACTTGGAACTGGTCAAAATTGGCATATGAAATGTAGCCAACTTCCCATCCCTGCACTAGATAAGCCCTTCTAGAGTCAAAGCCCAATTTTACATTAAAGTGTGAATGGCTAACATTCCCACTGCTTTCTCAAGAGCACATTTGAGTTGGAGTGAAGAAAACTAGGGTTGGACTATACCAAAGGTCACATGGACATTTGTTCTGAAGCTTCTGAGACCTCTCTGTTTCCATTCTGGCCTCTCTCACACCCTCACAGATGTCTGGAAGCCCCAGCCCCCAGAAGCCTTAGCCAGAGACATTTTCTTGGTCTCAGCCCTGTCCAAAGGCACAGAGATCTGAGCCACCTGGGCCCCCCACCTGCAGCTCAGCCCAAGGGAGCAGGGATTGATCACTCATTTTCTGCACGTGGGGTCCAGAGAGCATGCTGAAGGCCTATGGGGTGGTTGGAACAGGGTCCTGACCTGGGAGGCAAGAGTGACCAGATTTTCCAATTTTTTAGCTAGAAACTGCAAATTTACATGCAATGTCCTGATTTGTAAATAATGGAAAGAAATGTATAGTGTTTGAAAATATTTTTTGGGTAGAAGGCAAAAATGTCTGGGGTCAGATCCCTGGACCTTCAGATTGTACACTCTGGAAGGGCAGTTTAGAATTAGCCTGCCCGGGTCAAAGCCTGGTGCCATCATTTACCCGCTTATGAGCCTGGACAGGAGCCTCAGCTTTCCCATCTGTAAAATGGGAGTAATCATAGCACCCACCTCCTCGAGCAGTTATAAAGGTGAAATGAGTGAAGGCACGCAAAACCCTTAGCATGTGTCTGGCATGTAGTCAGCACTCACCATTGGTCAATAGAAGGAGCATGAGTATCTGTAGAGAGGTATGTATGTAATTGGGTGGGGGAAACTACTTTGTGTGTGCTGAGGAATCCCTATCTTGGCTCTGTGTTTACCCCCATCCCATTTGGTCTTGGGTCCAGGTTCCCAGCAATGTTCCACTGACAACTACAGAGCTGGCGGCTTTGGTCCCTGAGGTGAGTGGCCTTTCATGGGCTTTGTTCACTGTAGCTATTTCCTGATGACCCTGAATGGACTCCAGAATCTTTCTCAATACAGCTCTCCAGACAGCTGTGATTGAATGTCAAGTCCAAATTCATACTAAAGTGTGATTGACTAACACCTTATCCTTTCCTGATAGCAGATGTTGCTTAGAGAAGAAAGGACCAGAGTCTAACTGCCCCAGAAGTCTACTGGGCATTTGTCCTGCAGCTGTTGCTCCTCTGTCAAGCAGATTCTTTCTGAGTGACTGAGTTCCCTCCCTCCAACTGCCTTATTTCATCTTGGTCTCAGTTTTCTTGTCCTCAGAGAGAAGACTCAGGGCAGTGGCCTTGGAGAGGAAAGAGAAGGGAGAAGATTCAGGGAGATTTGAGTAGTGGGCATCAGTCAGTACATGACTACAAGGCCTGGCCCTCAGCTTTCCCATCCCTCTATCTGAGGCTGAACCAGCTTCTTTCCAGCTGTGGGAATCTAAATTATACTGAAGTTGAAATGACTACTACAAGGTCTTTAGGTAACAGCAAATTCTTATAGAGGTTAGAAAGAGACCCACAAGGCCTGGGTTTCCACCAGAGAGGTTGGAGAGGGCAGCTAAATTTGGGGAAACAGAAAAACTATGTGAGTCCTTGAAGCTGATGATTCAAAGCAGTTTTCGTGGGCATGGGTGGGGCCTCTGCTTATTGGAGTTTTGGGCTGAAGGGCATAAGAGTCTCAGGCAAAGGCTGAGATTGGGGCTAGACATTCAGAACCTCTTTCTTCTGAAGCATTGTAAGATGGTGGAGAGGGCCTTTGGGAGGCCAGGGTGGCAGGAGCAGGGACCCATGGGAGCAGCGAGCTGTACCGTGTCTCTCAGCTCAGGGAGGCTGTGCTTGTCTCTGGAGCCTGAAGCCTTTGTTCTCACAGCATCGGAGCCCTGTGTGCGGCCCCAGTCCTGAGTTTGGGTCCATGGCTTCAGGATGTGTGGATGTAGGAGGGTGGAATCCAGTGATTCCCCCTGTCTTTATGATCCTGTAACTCTGGGAGTTGGGACTTGAGGAATTGGTTCCCTGATCCCAGCATTCAAGTGATGGTAACCTTCTGTGGATCTGTGGTTTCCAGCTTTTCTATAATCCATGATGTCGTGATGATGAGATTCAGCATTTCCTGATTGTGTGGTTCATTCAGTCAGTCAACTAATATTCACTGAGCACATACTATGTACCAGGCCCTGTGCTTGGTGCTGGGCCTGCAGAAGGGGCAAACAGTGAAGAGTAGATAAAAGTCTCCATGTTCAAGGAGCTGCCATTGTGGTGGGAGGAAAAGACATTGAACAAATAAATAGGTAGAATATACACAGTGTCAGAAGGCCAAGGAGGGTGCTCTGCAAAGGCCTCACTGAGGAGGTGACGTGAGAGCTGAAGGCTGAAGGAGGGGAGGGAGGGAACCATTCAGGTGTCTGGGGAAGACATTTCCAGCAGAGGGAACAACAAGTGCAAAGGCCCTGAGGTGGGCATGTGCCTGGCTGGTTGGAGGAACAGTGAAGTGGTCAGTGAGTCTGGAGAGAAGAGAATGAGGGGCCAGTGGTGGGAGGTGAGACAGGAGGGCCGAGGATGGATAATGTAGGGACTGTAGGTGTCAGGGGTATTTCTTGTTTTGTTTTCTATGTTGTGTAATACAGTGTTTCCTAGGGGGATTTTGACTCTGATTGGGTTGCTCTGTGGATTGGTGTCTCTGCACCTGAATGTGAGCCTCTGGGGGGCTGAGACCAGGCCTGTCGGGTTCACGCTGTTACCTCAGCTCCCACAAGTGCCTGGTGCCCACTAGGTGCTTCAGTGAGTGTTTGTTGACTGACTGATCAATTCTATTAGTGGGGCATCTAAGCTGCCCTCGTGCCCCCTGCTCTGCCCCCGCTTCTCTCCAGGGCCTGAAGAAGCTGCCCCCAGGCCAGCAGCTCCTGCTCTCACTGTGGGTAAAAGAAGCACCCACAGTCACGCTCCAGAACAAGAAGGCCACAGTCTCCATCCCAGCGAGCATCCATGTGCTGTCCTACCTCCTTAAAGGGACCCATGAAGCCTTCTTCCAGCTGAATGGAGTGAGCGGCTGAGGGGTGGGGGCCGGCACTGGGGTTCGGAGTAGGACTGACCCTCTCCAAGCTGCGGATCTCAGGGTAGGAGGCCCCACGTGCCATAGGAAGCCCTGCCCCCACGGTCATCTCCTGAGCTGAGACCCAAGTGCCCTTGGACTCCCATCTGCTCCCTCATCACACATGTGTCCACTCTGCTTCCTCAGGATCTCAGGAATGGTCCCCCCACACCCACCCAGTCTCTCCATGCTCAGGAATCTCTTGGATGACTCTCCAGATCTCTCCTGGCCCCCCACCTCCAGTCTGCTCCCTTCCCCCTCCGCCTCTACTAGTTTTTCCAACCATACATCTGAGCAGTGGCAGGCCCCTCCCCTGCCTACTCTCTACCCTGACTCTGAACCCCCCCGCCTCATCCTTGTGCCTTTCCCAGCCTTGCGCCGTAAGCCAGTTACTCAGGGCTACCAGGTCCCACCACCCTGCCCTTGTTTGTGCAGGGACCCCCATCTGGAGGACCATTTCTCCCCTTCCCTTGGCTAATTCCTCATCTTCCAAGATTCAGCTCAGGAGTCACCTCATGGGGGATGCCATCCCGCACCCGCTGCAGGCTGGATCGAGGGTCCGTCCAAGCTCCTGCAGCCCCAGAGCTGCCTCGCATACAACACCGATCCCCCTTGGTACCCTGGTTCTTGAGCACCAGAACCTTCACGTTACCTCGTCATAGCATGGGCCCTGACACACAGTAGGGCCTCAGCAAGGGGTAGTGGAGGAAATGGATGGTGGAAATTCACCTGTCAGCCAAGGCAGACCTGTCCTCAAGCTCCTTCTGTCAAATTCAGTGTAATCTCTGCCTGCTGTTCCCATGCAGGTGATGACTTTAAATGCCCAGCTGGCTCCGTCAGCTACCAAGCTGCACGTCTTCCTGTCCCTGGAACGGTAACGTGGGATCCTGGGCCTTGTCTTTACCAACAAGAATTAGGGACCGACAGAAACCCTCTCTTATTTATTGAGCAGCAACTAAATTGCAAGTGTTTTACCAGCATCTTCCTTGCCTCTGGGACCTGCTGGGAATGGGTGGTATTAGCCCATTTTACAGATGAGGCAACTGGGACCCAGAGAATTGGCTCCAGAGTGGGCATCTTCCACTGCACCTGCTCAAAACCTGGCCCTGGAGATAAACCGGCTGAAGGATATGGAGTCCAGATTGCTGAGTTGTTAGGCCTAGAGGCAGGCCATGGAAATAAGTGTCGCTGAATGTTGTCAAGTGCTTCGTTATTCATGTGGACTAGCTATTTCTCTGGTTTCTCCGCCCCTGTAGTAACTAGGCCTCGTGATAATCATAATTGACCAGGATGGTGATGTGGATGACAGTCCTTCCTCACGCAGGCGCAGCACTTTAGAGTTTGCAAAGCCCAGGCTCTCATGGTGGGCTGTTCCTGGAAGCAGGCCCACAGTCTGGGCCCCCACTCTCCAGGCCCAGTGCTTCACCTTGGCCTGGGGCCTGGGGCCTCTCTGTCCCTCCCCTGGATGCAGGGGTTTCCCAGGGGACTCTGGGATCTGACTGTCTGGGCCATAGGTACCCAGTGCTCACCTGACCCCTGCCGGCGGCTCAGGCTACTACTACCCTCCTGCGAGGCTCCACTGCTCCATTTCTAAGCTTGACAAAAGCCCTCCCCGAATGCCAGGGTTTGTTTCCCCTTCCTGGTGGCAGTTGAAGCCTCAGCCCTTCAGAAGACAGAGACATGTGTCGGAGCTCTGGTCCTGGACCTGCACTTGGGCCAGCTGGAATCTGTTGGTGGTTTATTGCCGTTAGTGACCAGCTGCTGGGTGCAGGGCACCCTGTGTCCGAGGCTCAGTCTATGGGAGGGCCACTCCGAGAGAGGTTCAGTGAAACAACTGGGGGTCCGACCAAGGCTCCAGGGCCGTGGAGTTGGAGGTGGCACTCATGATATCTCAGAAGGAGGTTAGTTCCCTCCAGGCCCATTTTACAGGTGGGAAAACGGATAGAGACAAATTTGGGCCCGTAACCTCGCTTCCTGATCTGGAGAGCTAGGGGTGGGGCAGGCTGGGGGTGTAGTGGGTGCTGGGGCCCCTCAGCCTCTCTCTTGTCTCCACCAGGCTCAGTGTCAAGCTGCCCTCCTCTGCCCACGCCTTTGACGTAAGTCCCTGGGAGGGTGAGCAGCGTGGTGGTGGGGAGGGTCTACAGGTGGGGGTGCAAAGAAGGCAGGATGAGTCATGGGCCAGATGACTGAACTGGCCCCCGTCTGGGCTCTGCCCCAGCAAGCCAGAGTGGGCGAGCATCCGGGCAGGTGTGTGGGGGCGGGGGTGGGGGGAGGGTGTGCGTGCACGCGTGCACGTGTAAAATAGCCACTGTCTTAGGAAAGTGACTCTCATGATCTTCCAGCGTCTTGGAACCTCACCAAGTTGTAAATGTCTAGAACCTCACTAGGGTTCAAAATTCTGGAACTTCACGCGAGTAATAAGATTCCGGAACTCAGAAAGTTCTAACATTTCAGAGGCCCGCAGAGCCTTTAGTCTCCTGCTTCTCACTGAGTCCTGAGGTTCTAGAATTTCATGATGGTCTCAGGTTCTAGGTCATTCTAAATGTTTCTAAACTCATAGGAATCTAAGATCAGACCACACAGAGTTACTGGAGCTGGATACGTTTCCTCCCACTTTCTTGGACACAGGCCCCCTCCAGGCCCCACAGACCCTTCCTCCAGGAGAGCAGCTCTTCCAGGGTGAATTCTGCCTAAATCGCAGAGTCTCCTTTGGGATCACTGATGGATAGCCCATCCCAGTGGGCTCTGTGTCCGCCAGGACCTATGTCCTCAGGCTTGGGGGGAGACTGGGGCAGCTGGACCTCTGATTTTTCTCCCTGGGAAGGGTTGTACTGCTCCCTGCAAAGCCACACCTCCCAGTCCTCTGTGTGCTCTGTTGCAGGTGTCTCGTTTAGAAGAATGGCTCAGTGATGTGGTCCGAGTAGCTTATGTGCCAAAGCTCAATGGTAAGGGCAGCCTTCACTGTCTTCTTGAACACATAGAGTGTCTGCACTCAGGGTTGCAGAATCCATTGCCCATCTCCATTATTCTTTAAAAAAATTTTTTTTAAATTGAAGTATAGTTAATGTATGATGTTTTGTTAGTTTCAAGTGTCCAGCAAAGTGACTCAGTTATTTTCCATTGTTCTGAAAAGAGACACTGAGGCTGGAGAGGTGTTGATCCCCATCTCTAAAATTCAGAAACCAAGATTGTTTCCATTCAAACAGCAGTGATTAGCTTCTACATCATGCCAAACTCTGGACCTCAAGAGCTATCTGACCTGGGTCATGTCTTCAAGCTCACAATCCAGAAGGAAATGTCATGTAAACAAATGAGTAGAATATAGATGACCCAGAGGATGCAAGGGACTGACAGAACCTCAAGAAGGCTCTGCTGAAGGGATCCCTAAGACGATACAGGAAAGGGACATTTTTATTTGGATATAATAGGATGAGTAGGAGTCTGCCAGTATGGGAACCTGAATCTTCAACAAGAGAACTGCCTAGCTCAAAGAAAGTGGTAGAATAGGGCCAGCAGGTCCCACCTTGGCCCCCCACATATCTGTGCTTTCAACCATTCCCTCTTCACAGTGAACCTGGATGTTGGAATCCCCCTGCCTAAGGTTCTCAATGTCAATTTTGCTAATGCGGCCCTGGAGATCATAGAGGTGAGTTTCCCATGTGGGTGTGACCTAGATGGGCCTTAAGCTTGTCTCTGGGGAGCCCTGCTTGAAACTCATGAGGGGACTGCTCTGCCTCATCAGCTGGTCTGTCCATGCACCATTTGCTAAGTTGCTCAGAGATGATAAATTACCTAATTTGGGAATGACAAATGTATGACATATGTGCTATCACTCCTGCCTTACTTGCCCATGGCAGACATTGTCAAGCAGTCACAGAGGTCTTTCCTGTTAAATTCTGACACAGGACTGGCCTATAGGATGGACCCTCACAGAATCACAGTTCCCCTGGTCCAGAGACAGCAAATACACGTTTTGTCTCTCCCTTCTGCTGTGCCTGCTGCAGGCATGGCTAATAGATCATAATATTTTTTTCTTACTGAGTATCAACATGGCCTCACAATCCTTTTCAATCCAGCACAGCTTTGAGTCTTGGAACAGCTCTGGGAGGTGAGCAGATCAGGGGATTCTGGACCCATTTCTCAGATGCGGACCAAGGCTGAAGGTGGCCATATTTCTGGATGGCTCTTGAACTTAGGTCTCTTAAGTCCTAAAGTCAGCGAACTCTCCCACACTGAATGTCATTTATTCATCGTTCATTCATTTGTTCATTGATTCACTTAATAAGTGCCAGCTGTGTTCCAAGTACAGCTGTGAGGGGACACAGAGATGGCTGCAGGGATGGGGGTGTGGCAGGGATGTTGGGCACAAGGACTCAGAGGGCCTAACCTAGAACTGTTGCTCCTTGCAGAATGCCGTTGTGCTGACCGTGGCATCCTGAGGCTGACAGATGGCCACCATCCCTCCTTGTGACTGCAAGAGTCCTATCCACCTGCCCGATCTGCCTCAATTTCCCTCCCAGGCTCCAGCCTGTGTCGGTGACAGCATAAGTGCCCTTTATCCACCCAGACCCACTCAGGTGCTCTGGCCCTGCAGCTCTGCCCCCAGTCCCGGGTGGGGACTGTAGGGTTAGCCACGCCATTCTGCTTTGAAGAAAGCTCTGGGGCCTCCTTGGCAAGCTCTGAGCTTTCAATAAACAACTCCTCTGTCTCAGCACCTCTTGGCTGGTTTGTTCTCCAGTCACACAGGGGCTGCCATGGCCTCTGCCTCTGGTGCCCTCCCCAGCTCCAGGCAGGGCTCCTGGGAGGTGCGGGGACTTGGGGCCTAGTCATTGTAGCTTCACGTCCCAAACTTCGCTGGTTGGCCTGGGCAGCCTCTGTGTCTTGTCCTGCCCTCCCCCGCCTCTGCCTCGAGCTCCCTGTGTCCCCCTCCCCTCCCCCCCCCTCCCTTTCCTCTCTCTATTTTCCCAAATACCTCCATCTTTCACTCTGTCTCTCTGAGTCTGTCTGAGTCTGTGTCTGTCTGTCTCTGTCTCTCTGACTTTGGGACACTTCTCAGAAGTGATGTCTGAGCTGAATTTTGAAGGGCGAGTGAGAGTTTTCCAGGGAGAAAAGGAGCCAGCATTCCAGGAAGCAAAGAGGAGTGAGACTCAACGTTGCCCTGGAGGGGTCACTACGGGTTGCATATCTGCCGTTGACGAACCTCAGGATAGACCTTGGGACAAAGCTACGCTGAAAAAAGCTACACTGTGCGGGTGGGGAAACTGACACCAGAGAGGAGACTGGCTGGCCCGAGTCTGCACTGTAGCAGAGCTGGGGTGGGAGACTGGGGGTCCTGCCACTCTATTCTGGGCTCCTCTCCACTGCTCAGGATGTACTTCCTTGGTTCTGGGGAATGGGCCTAAGTTGGTACTTATGAGTGGGCCTGAGTGAAAGGGTGCTAATTAAGTTTTGGGAACTGGATCAGGGGATTTGGTGGGGGTGCAGAGGAGAGTTGGAACCCATCTAGAGGTTTACCCACCAACAGGAATGACCATCCTCCCATTCATCCATCCATCCGCCCATCCATCCTTCCATCTACCCCTGCATCCACCCACCCACCCATCTACCTATCTATCCATTCACATACCCATTCATCCATCCTTCTACCCCTTCTTCCTCCCCCTTCCCTTCTTTCCTCCTTCCCTCCCATCCACCCTCCTACAATTATTGGCACCTACTACATGCCAGGCCCCGTGCCGAGTAACATGTGGGGATTTATCTTTGACTCCTTTCTCACCTCCAGTGTCGCCTGACTCCCATCCAGGACCATGCAGTGATTAAATGAGTAGCTTGAGTTAGCTGCCTGTGTTCAGGTCCCATCCCAGCTGCCACGTGTCCTCGGGCAAGTCATTTAATCCTGCCTTCATCTGCTCCTGCCTCTCCACCCAAACCCCTCCACCTGCCCTTCCTGTCCTCACATTCTCCTCTCTTCCAACCTGTCCTCCTTCAGCCCATCCTTGACCTCATATGACCATCTGTCACCTCCGCTAACAGACCTTCCATGGCTAGATTCTCATGGCCAACAGGAAATCATGCAAACTCTCAGGTTTGGCATTCAAGCCTGCCTAGACGTGGCCTCAGCCGATCCTCCTGGAGCATGAAGAGGGAGCAGAGCTATCTCTGTGCCTCAGGCTCCTCATCTGTGAAATGGGAATCCCGTAGGACTCACTCATAGGTCGTTTGAGGACGAGATGAGGCAGTCCTTGCAGAGTCCTGAGAAGAGCGCCTCCAGCCTCACGTGCCCCAGGCAGGGTCTGCTGCTGTGTTCACTGCACTGGAATGTCACTGCCTCATCCTTTCTCCACTTGACCAAGAGCTCCTCAAGGTCAAGGTCAGGGAGAGTCTTTGTTCATCGTGGTGAGTCCCATGGCTGCACAGAGTGGCAATGAGAGCAGCTAACCTCTACTGAGCACTTGCTGTATACTGGACACTGTGTTAGATGCTTAACATCCTTTGCTCAGTTAATTTTCATAGTGACCACAATCGGTGGGTATTATCACCCTATTTTACATATGAGGAAACAGGCTCAGAGAAATGGAATTGGACAGCTCCTAAGCGGCAGAGCCAAGATTTGAACCAGATCCTTCTTACCCTAATTCAAAAGCCTGGGCTTTTCACTACAATGCTATAAAAGTAATACTTGCTGTGTTTATTGTATGCTTACTAAGCACCAGACTCTGTTCTAAGGGCTTTAGATGTGTACGTGGTCAACTCCTTGAATCAACCCTTATTTCTAGCAACTGTTTTTACTTTCATTCTGAGGCACAGAGAGGTTAAGAGACTTGCCCAAGACCACACAGCTAGAAAGTGATGAGTTTAGAACTTGAACAGAGGCCCCTGACTCCAGGTCCCAGGCTCTTAACCTCTGCACTTAGGAGGGTGATGAAACCAGACATGCAGGAAGCCCCCCATTGGGCAGCCCACCTGCAGGCCTGGCAAGCTGATGGTTCATGAGGGGGACAAGGGCTGAGAGGAGGGGTTGGTAGTGGGGTTGGTTCTGTTTCCTGGTCCCGGCAGCCCCCTACATGAATATCCCATGTGGCCCCCTGCGGGCTGAGTCACCTTTGGGGTAAATCACCTCCCAGGGCCTGGTCCCACCAGTTCCAGACAAAGGTGCCTTTTGGACACTAAGACCAAGTGATCTCCCTGGCGCCAGAGCTACACTAATCCTCTTGGGGCCCCAGGGGGCAGGCTGGCCTCATGGCCACCAGGACCTGGCCGGTCTCAGGACTGAGCACAGGCACAGAGCCTCTGGGGACTGACCTTCTTAAGGTTAGGAAGTGTGCACCGCCCTCTACAGTTTACAGTGGGCATTGATCCCTGCTCTCTGGTGAGAGGGGAGGGCAGGCAGGGAAGGCACAGTTGCCCTCTTTTGCATTGTACTCATATTTCAATTTTAAAAGGCAATATTTTTGTTTAACAAGCAGTTATATCACTCTAAGCACCAGGCAATGGGGAGCCAAAACAGGGCTTACTGAGCTGCCACAAAGCTCCAGGCATGTTCCAGATGTTTCCTCTGTAGTCCTTGAAACCCTGATGGGAAAGTATGATTATGCCCATTTCTCAGATGGCCAGACTGAGGCCCCAGAGCAGAAGTGGTTATCCAGAGCTGAGAGGGCATATGGGATGTGGGAACATGTGTGTGTGGCTCTTGGGGGGGGTCCCTGCCCTGGAGCCCTTTTAGCCCTAACAGGTGATGAGATGGTCCAGAGCCTGGACCCAGGTGCCCCCTCACACCACTCATGGTTTTCACCGACTTGCTGCTTTGTGGTGCCAGCAGGGACCTGGGATGATGGGAGTAAAAAAGCCACCTACTGAGCACCTACTGTGGGCTGAGCCCTGTTCTCAGCACTTTGCATGATTAAGTCACCCGACCTTTACAACATCCCTTTGAGTCCAGGCCATCCTGGTCACCATCTCAACACCAAAGAGACAGGCTTGGAGAGAACTGGCGGCAGAATTCCAACCCAGCATCCGGCTCCAAAGCCTGTTCCATTAATGCACCCAGTGCAGATGGGAAAACTGAGTCCCGGAGAGGGGCTGGCCTGGGGCCAGTGGTGACATCGGTGAGCTTGGCAAGACTTGACATCACCCATGCCTGCCTTCAGAGTCCCCACTGTCCCCAGAGAGGGGGGAGGAAGCATCTCCCTGCAGAGCTCAGGGAACACATATTTATATTCAGCCTGGCTTGAGAGCAGCCTCGGGTGGGGAAAGACACACGCCCCTTCACCCAGGAGAGGTTCTCAGGTGGGCCTGGTCAGGGAGGGAGGAGGTGGCATCAATTAAACATGGAGGTTGGACCTAGGCTGGGGCTGGGGGTGGGAGGCAAGGAGGACTCAGATTGCTCCCCAGCTGGTGTGGACAGAGTAAGAGCATTCGTTCATTCATTCATTCATCCGCTACACTGGCATCTATGCCTGCACTGGACCAGGAGTGGGGAACAGGCTGGCTTCCCCAGGGCAACACCATCCCAGTGGGCTGCAGAGGGCCCCGGCGGGGCCAGAGGCAGGGTCAGAGCTGGCGGTTGTCACAGAGAGCTTTCTAGAGCGGCTGGCATTTCTTCACTGGTGTGACTAACGGAATCTGGAGAAGGGTATTCTATGGCAAGAGACTGCACATGCAAAGGCCCGGAGGCAGGGAGGCTGGGGGTGCGGGTGGTGAAGGGAATGAGCAGCACTGTGTGAGGGCAGGAGCAGCCCTGGGGGAAGGCAGACCCACCTTGAATGCCAAGGAAGGGGTCTTGGCTGTGTCCCAGCAGGTCTTGGAGGAGGCAGTGGCTGCCTCTGACCGGGAAAGAACAGGGGGCACTATTCTGGGGTGATGAAAAGGCTCTATATTAAGATAGGGGTGCGGGCTGCATACCGTAGAACATTGTCAATATTCAACAAATAAACACTTAACGTGTGCATTTCCCTGTATGTAAATTTAACATTTAAAGAAAATTCATAATGGCATGCATGTTGAAGTGTTTAGAGGAAAATGTACTGTTAACTGCAACTTTCTTTGAAATACATTTTTTTCAAAGACAGATTAATGGATGAATAGATTATGCAACAAAGCAAGTGTAACAAAATGGTAATGGTAGATGTAGCTGGTGGGTGTAAAAGGACAAGTGTATGGGTGTTTGCTGTACACTTCTTTCAACTTCGCTGTATGTGTGGACATTTCACAATGAAATATTGGGAGAAAAACTTCTGCAGGTCAAGAGAAGCCTATCTGCTTGTTGTCTTTGCACCAGCCCCAAGTTTGAAGAATCAGATCCATCTCCCTGAATCCTCAGATCAGTCCTGTGAGGCAGGTTTTATACCCATTCAACAGATGGAAATACATAATGAGAGGCACAGAGCAGGGAAGTGGCTGGCCCAAGGTCACACAGTGAGCTCAGGGTTGAGTGAGGTCTGAACCAGGGTCAGCCTGACTCTGAGTCTGGGCACAGTTGTCTGCCCAGGCTGTCTGGAGTGGTCAGCGTCTGCTTTAGAGCTGGAAACTAGATGTATCTGGGGGTGTTTCCACTTCCCTCATCTGGAGGCCTAGCTAGGGTCTCCAGGAATGTGCCCAGACCAGGGGCCGATAAACCCCAGCTCATGTGACCGCATCCGGGGCTGGATGAGTTCTCAGAATTAGCCACTCCGGGGCTGGACGAGTTCTCAGAATTAGCCACAAACCGCAAACCCTTGTGGTTTTGGATCTCGATGCCCAATGTGCAGAGCAAATCTGGATTCTGGTCTCTTGTAATTACATGGTGTTTGCCTCCCCGGGTCTGGGATCAGACTCCAGCTGCTATATAAGATCAGGCTGTGACCAGATTCAGCCAAAGCAGAGGGCCCGATGAACGGGACCTCTCAAGACTGAGCTGCAGGGACCTCCCGAGGGTAAGGAGGAGCCTCCTCCCTCCTCAGAGTCTGGGCAGGGGGTGGCTGAGGCCTGGGGAGGCAATGAGGCATGTCCCAGACTGGAGACCCGCCCGGGACACCCTTTTCTGAACCTCAGTGACCTTGTCTGCCACGTGGGCATAGTCAGGAGAAACTCAGGGACCAGCCAAAGGGCCCGACTTCAATTACGTGGGTGAACAGAGCTGCACTCATCTTCCCCAGGGATGCTGGGTACCCGGGACCTTTGCCACCTCCCTGAGATTCCTCAGCTGCTTGCTGATGTCAGCAATCCCTCCTCTGATGCCCATCTTTTTAACTGAAGGTGGTGATCCCTCTTTGAACACACACGTCTCTGGGCAGCGGAGTTAGGATGAGGTGAGGAAGTCAGAGGGGAAAAAACTCTGGGACACATCAGTCCTTAATATTCTGGTATCAATGAGTGCCTCTGATACTCTCCTGGGAACAAACAGGAGCAGGGAAAGAACTTTGGGGCTCTGTGACCTTCAAGGGACATGGGGGCAGGGAAAAGGGAAGAGCGCGCGTAAGTGGAAGGGGATGAAGCCAGCAGTTTCACAATCTGGCCCCGATGGGAGGCCACGTCCTGCTCTGAGTCTCTGAGGCTGGCGAGTGGGTAGACTGCGCTGGTGGAGTGAGAGACGTGGACTAGACGTGGAGGCAGCAAAATAAAGTTTCTTGGAGGCTGACCTGCTCTTCCCAAAATGCATGCTTCACCTCTCCCATCTCATACTTCAACTCACTTCTTAGGGGTCTGAAATAATAGTCCCCAAACAATAGCTAATGTTTACTGAGTGTCTGCTGTGTACCAGATATGATGGGCTGGTGACTAGGAAGCTGTAGCTCAAAAAGGTCAAGTCTCTCGTCTAAGGATGAGAACCCAGATAGCTCCGATCCAGAGCCCCTAATCTTAACTACATGGTGTAGAACCATCTCCTCCAGAGAGGTGGGAAAGGGTATTTGCTGGCTGGCTGGATGCGTGGAAGTGTGACTAGATGAATGTGTTGACAGCTGGAAGGATGTATATCGATAATGGGTGTATGGAAGGAAAGAAGGAAGAAAGGAAGGCTAGATGGATGGACATATGACTGGCTTGCTGGGCTGGTTGGAACGTGGATAAATGATGGATAGATGGGAAGAAGGATGGACAGATGAATGGATGGATGGACGAATGGCTGAATAAAAAGGGGAAAATGGATGGTTGATGCGTGGACAAATGGATGAGTGAATGAAGAATGGATGGGTAGGTGGCTGGGTGAATAGATGAGTAGATTTCGCCAGAAATCTCTGGAGAGATTTCCTCAGAGTCTGCCTTCTACTAATTTGCTATTTTGGTTGGAATCCCCTTTACTCTTCTCTCTTCCTGAAGCTCCATTTGTAAATTTTCATCTCTGGAGATAATAAAACATCTATGTTATGGACAGTTTGGTTAATGGGTCTGCTTTGTGCCTCCAGATTGATGCAATTTGAAGAACTCAGAAGGTGGTATCAGGAACTCTGGACCTGCCCCATTCTATGACCTTGGGTCGTTTCCCCTGTCTCTGGGCCTCAGGGTCTTGATGTGACTCTTTGCGGGTTGGGGGGTGGTGGTGTTAACTCCGCCTGCTGGCCAGCGCGGTGACACCCAGCCGTGGCCATAGACCCACTGTCTCCTTAGCAGAGAAGCAGTGGCAGCATGTGGACAGCGTGGTGTGTGGCTGCTCTGTCCGTGGCAGCTGTGTATGGCATCCGTCAAGAGACAAACACCGTCCTCAGGGTTACCAAGGACGTGCTGAGCGACGGTGAGTCCGGCCCTGCAGGGGGTGGGGGGTGGCATGGCACGGGTAGGGAATTCCAGCCAACTCTGAAGTTCCCAAGGACTCTCTTCCTCACTGGCAGATTCTACGTCAGATGGATGGGTGGCTTCTCTCTGGGCCTTAGTTTCTTCTTTTTCTTTTGGCTCCCACTTCCTGAGCACGTGCTGTGTGCCAGACACCATGCTGGGGACTTTATGCTTGAGGCAGTAGAAAGCAGTGATTAAGAGCTTGGGTCCTGGAGTCAGCCTTCCTGGGGTTCAGATACTGACTGTGTGACCTTAAGCCCATGACTTGAGTTCTCTGAGCCTCAGTTTTCTCATCTGCAAAGAAGGTGTAATTATGGTCTGCATCTCAGAGAAGTGACTCAAGAGCTAAATGAGATGACCTTTGGAACACTTCCCACAGTTTCTGGTTCATAGAAAGCCCTCAAAAGTGGGAGTTGTCGTTGATCCTGCCTTCAATTCCTGGGGCCTCACGTTTGTCCTCTGGCAAACAAGGACACATTCCTGCCCCTAATTCCTATCCAAAGCTATCATGAGAATAAAAAATGAGGTCATTTCTTAGCTAAGTGTCACGGGCCTCAATTTCTTTATCCATCAAACGGGGACAATAATCCTGGCTTTGACTATCCCAGGAATCAGTTCGAATAATGCACAAGGAAGTAGGTTTTTTAGGCTGTAAAGTGTGGAGCACTTGGGAGGGATGATCATGAGGGAAATCTACCCAGGCTTGGCTGAAATCCAGTTAAAGTGTGAGAGGTCAAACCAGCAGATAATGAGCTCATGGGGACGTCAGGGCTGGGTTGGTCTGGAGGAGTCTTTCCATTCGACCTCAGCATCTTACCAGTGGGAAAAGTGGGGCCCAGAGAGCTGAGCAGTGCTGGGAGGCGGTGCCTGGGGGCTGGAGGGGGAAGAGGCCCTGACTGAGACCTTTGCTTCTCTGCAGCCATCTCGGGCACCTTGCAGCAAAGTGATGCCCTCCGCTCGGCCCTGAGAGAGGTGCCCATGGGTAAAGCTGGTGGTGATGGTGGTGGGCCTCTCCTAGGGGGTCTGCTTGGTGGAAGTGGAGGTGGCGGGGGAGGTGGTCTTCTGGGGGGCCTGCTTGGTGGCGGGGGTGGAGGGGGTGGTGGAGACTTGTTGGGTGGAGTTGGAGGAGGCTTACTGGGTGGCAGTAGCGGCAGTGAAGGAGGGCTCCTGGGGGGCAGTGGTGGTGGTCTCTTGGGCGGCGGGAGTGGCAGTGGTGGGGGGCTGCTGGGTGGTGGAGGCCACGGTGGTGGGGGGTTGCTGGGTGGCAGTGGTGGTCTCTTGGGTGGCAGTGGTGGTGGTCTCTTGGGTGGTGGTGGTATTTTGGGTGGTGGCCGACACCGTTATGATGACTACAGACGCGCTGAATTCCCCCGAGGTGTCGGTGGTGTTCCCTACAATGACTTCCATGTCCGAGAACCGCCCCCAAAGTATACCAATGGCCACCAGCTTGGCAGTAATTACAAGTATGGTCACATCGAGACCAATGACAACACCGCTCAGCTGGGGGGCAAATACCGATATGGTGAAATCCTTGAGTCTGATGGAAGCGTCAGGGACCTCCGGAATGGCAACTACCGCAGTGCTGAGGATGCATACGGCAGCCACAGAGGCCACAGGCGGTACAGGTCAGCTGAGGTGGCAGCAACCGTGGGCAGACGTCACCGGCGAGAGCTGCGGCCTGGAGAGATCCCACCTGGTGTAGCCACTGGGGCACTGGGCCCAGGTGGTTTGCTGGGCAGTGGAGGCATGCTGGCAGCTGACGGCATCCTAGCGGGCCAAGGTGGCCTGCTCGGTGGAGGTGGTCTCCTTGGTGATGGAGGACTTCTCGGAGGAGGGGGCGTCCTAGGCGTACTCGGCGAGGGTGGCATCCTCAGCACCGTGCAGGGCATCACGGGGTAAGAACGGGCCAGTCTCTCCCTATCAAGCTCCCTGATGAACCTCCAAACAGGAAAGATCCCCCAGAGGCCTGGAGTTGGAAAAGGGATGGTCTTTAGTGCCCCATACAACTTAGGGCTTGGCCTTAGGACTGGACATCTCGAGTCCCAAGTTGTATGATTTGGGGTCTTGTCGTTAAACAGTCCTGAGTTTGAGTCCCAGTTCAACCTTTTATGTTAGTGTGTGACTTTGGGCCATTCTTTTCCTCTCTCTGAGTCTCAGTTTCCTCATCTGTAGAATGGTCATAGTAATATAGTCTAGATGGAAAAAACTCAAAGATCATAATACATATTATAATTTTGACTGCACCCAGCTTCCTCCTCATATTCACTATTTAATTCAAGCAATATTTAGAGCACCTACTATGTGCAGGGCGCTATATTGGCACTAGGGATACAAATTCACGGTGAGCCAAGACAAGACACATCACTTGTCCTCACAGAGCTTGCAGGCTGGTGGGGTACAAGGCAACGATAAAGAAGCCGGGAAACAATCACGCAATTACAACAGTGCTAAGAAGTTCATGGAGAATTGAGGATGGGTATAGTGGAGAGATCAGGGGAGGCTTCCTGGAGGAAGAGGACCTGGAGCTGAAGTCTAAAGAATGTGAAGGAGGGAACCAGGCAAAGTGGGGCAGGGACAGGCAGAAGGAATAGCATCTTTACGTGAAAAAAAATTCAAAGGAAATACATGGAAATGGAAACAATGGGTCTCTAGGCAGTGAAAGGATGGGTCATGGCATTTTTTCTGGTTTTAACTTCTCTGTGTTTTCCAAGTTCTATCCACAAACCACAGGTCTCTCTGGAGTAGAGAGGAAGGAATGGGGCACAGAGGAGGGAGGCGTAGGGAGGGCTGCCCCGGGTGAGCAGCGTGGCAGGCATCGGGGGTGGCCCCCCTCTCACCGCTCTCTGTCCTGTGCAGGCTGCGCATCGTGGAACTGACTCTCCCTCGGGTGTCTGTGCGGCTCCTGCCGGGTGTGGGCGTCTACCTGAGCTTGTACACCCGCGTGGCCATCAACGGGAAGAGGTGTGTGCCCTTGGTCCCGGAGGGGTCCCTGCCACCTTACATACTAGCTGGGAGATCTTGGGCAGGTCATCTCCCTGCTTTGTCCGTAATGTGGGGACTAAAAGAACTGATGTGTCACCAGTACATGCATGGCTTATACCTCTGGGCTCAGGTCATCTTCTGAGCGGCGAGCAGTGAAGGCAGCCTGTGCAGTGGTTAAGATCTGTGAGGCTGGAGTCCGGGACTGCCTGGGTTCAAATCCTGACTCCCTCTTTTAATCTGTCACCTCGGGCCAGTCCCCCTAATATCACTGAGCTGTAGTGTCTTCATCTGCAATGGGCACAATAAGACATATCTTTTTCCAGGTGACTGTGGCCACCATGAGGGACGGCAAGCAAAGGCCTCCCTGCGCAGTGACTGCTACTAGTTGGTGCTCATTAGAGGGCCTCAGACAGTGGACTTTTGCACTGATTTATCCCCATGGGATGAGGTCACGCCTACAAAGCTGGATGATTGGGTGGCCACCTTGGAAACCAGAATTTATACATAGAGTTTATTTATGGACCTCTGTTCCCAGCATTTGGAGCTCTCAGAGGCTACGGGGAGATAGATCAGTTCACGGATGACTTGAGGGACCCGGGAAGGCTTCTGGCTTGGGACCCCTAGACGTGAGCCAGCAGCATAGCAGATGGCGGGGCCAGCCAGGGCAAAAGCCGAGGTGCGGGGTGGTGGTTGAGGGTTGACTCACTGTCTCCCTGGCCCCATGGTCTCCTCCAGTCTTATTGGCTTCCTGGACATCGCAGTGGAGGTGAACATCACGGCCAAGGTCCGGCTGACCATGGACCGCACAGGTTACCCCCGGCTGGTCATCGAGCGATGTGACACCCTCCTGGGGGGTATCAAGGTCAAGCTGCTGCGAGGGTGAGTACCAGCGGGCTGTAGAGTGCCATGGCGGATGCTGGAGTGGTCTGTGTTTGGCAAATCATATTTGAGAGCAGAGGCTCTGGAAGCAGCCTGGACTTTAAACCTCTTCAGCTTCACTATCGCTTGCTCTGTGACTTTGGGCAACTCTGTTGCCCTCTCTGAGCTCCATTTTCTTTATCTGTGAAATGGGGGTGATTCTTTTCCCCTTTGGAATTAAGATAATGAGTGTAAAACACTTAGTGAAGAATTCAGCACATTTTAAGAGTTTATAAATACACGTCTAACAGAGGTTTTGTGTCCATTGGTGCCCCAACTCACAGGGAAATTTCTCAATTGATTCTGTTCAATGTGACCTTGGTCAGGCAGTGAGTATTTTCTATTACACACTCCCCACAAAGTGGCCAAGTCGGCCCCTTCTGTCCAGAGAGGTCTCAGGTGTCTGTATATTGACCGGAACACTGCCCCCAGGTGATGGTCTTAGATGAGGGCGCATCAGGGCAGCTCAGAGCTGAGTCCCTTTCTCTTCACTGCCCAGCCCTTATCCTGGGAGATGCTTGTTCCGCTTCTCTCTTTAAGACCCTCTACTCTGGGAATTCCCTGGTGGTCAACTGGTTAGGACTCCATGCTTCCACTGCAGGTGACACGGGTTTGATCCCTGGTCAGGGAACTAAAATCCTGCATGCTGCTTGGCCAAAAGAAAAACAAAAAGACCCCCCCTCCTACTCCTTCCTCTCCTGTCTTATCAATTTCTTGGCCCTCAATCCCCCCCAGACCTCATCTTAGCTAAGCTGTGGGAGCAAAGAAAAATCATTGTGTAACTTGAGCCCCAAATTTCTGATTCATGTGGGCTTCTCTGAGTCTTTGTTTCTGCTCCAGACTGGGTGGAGGCAGAGAAAATCAGCCTCTGGTGTTCTGGTGACAAGAGGAGAGGGAGGGAAACACAGAAAGCTCACAGATTTTTAATTCACGAGGAAATATGTCTGGTGGTACATGCTTCAAAAGATAAAATGATAAAAAGGCACAGTCCTCTCCCTCCTCGTCTCCCATCTGCCCCCTTCCCATCGAGCTCACCATGGTTATTTGTTTCTTGATTCTCCATCCAATTTCTTTGAACAGATGAGGCAGAGTTGAATGTAAATTCTCATTCCCCGTCCTCATTTTAGCACAGATGAGCACATACTGTAAACACTGTTTTGCACTTTTCTCTCACTATCTATTGGGAGAATTTTTTGTACCAAACATGGAGAATTTCCATTTGTTTACCTTTCTACAGCTATGTAATATTCCACTGTCTGGATGAACCATGATTCCACTGCCCCATCCCCTGGTATGGAACATTGCAATTTGTCTAATCTGCTCTGACAAATGAGGTTACAATGAAGTCTTTTATATACCTCTTTCATACATGGGCCAATGTGTCTGTTGGAGATACAGTCTGTGACCTGAATATACATAGATTAACTTCAAATTATCCCCTCAACACACATGGGTGGATGTACACACACACACACAGATAAACACGCATGTGCATTCTGACTGGCCTTATCATCCAAGGAGAATTAGAACCAAGACAAGACCCCTTAAGTTGAATTCGCTGAAAAAGGAGACCAATAATACACAGTAACCTTGGGGGAAGTGACCTAATTAGGACTTTATCTGAAGAAATTCTTTGCTTTGCACAGCATTGGACAGTCAGCTACAACCTGGGGGTGGGGATGGGGCACAGGCAGGGAAGAGGGGACTTATTTCTAAGGGGTCAGGCTGTCAGTGATATTTTTGTGTTTGGATAGCCATGTTCCTTCATTTTCTCATCACCACAGGGCCTCGGGAAACAAATATGTTACAAACAAACAAATGCATTACAAGTCTGTCTGTCCGTCCACCTGTGTGTTTTGTCTATGCATCAATAATCTCTTTCCCCCGCTTCACTAACTGGTTAGGAGAGTTACTTTAGAGCTGGGTGATGTGCTTAGAACTTGCTCTGGGTCGCTTCCCTGGGACCTTAATTTCATTGTCTGTAGAATGGACCACATTTCCCAATCTTTTCAGCACCAACAACTCATCTTTTCTGGTGGACCAGTATTTCTCCTTCCCTCCCTTCCACATTCATTGAGCACCTACTGTGCACCAGATACTGTGCTAGGTGCTCAGATAAAATAATACACTCATGTTTCGCTTTGGGAAGATTATGCAAAGCTGCATAATCTTTAGATGTTGCCCATGAGGGGCAGATGTGCAGGAAGGAATGACATTTGCAGTTAAAAATCAGGAATATCTCAGCCTGGGCCAGGCCCATTGCAGAGCCCAAGGAGCATTTGTTTGTTTGTTGAATGAATGAATGGATGAATGGATGGATGAGTGAATGAATGAAAAGTCAAGCCATTTGCCTGAGCAGCCCTTCCAGCCAGATCTAGGGTGAGCGTACACTGACCTTCCAGCCTTTAGAACAATTTTCCAGCACTCACGGGCTCTCCTGCTCAGCACCTGGACTGGGGCCCCAGGTGTGGACAGCTTGGTGAGCCCCTCCTGGCCCCGCTCCTCTCTCTTCAGGCTTCTTCCCAACCTCGTGGACAACCTAGTAAACCGAGTCCTGGCCAACGTCCTTCCTGACTTGGTAAGAACCTTTCTTGGGACATGGAGTGGGGAGCACAGACTTTCCCCAGTCCGGGGAACCGCAGTCCAGCCTCCATCCCTGGAGGCATGCAGGTGACTCAGAGGGATGGAGGGAGCCAGGGGGCTGGGATGTGTCCTTGGGGGTCTGGGAAGGGCCCTGAGGAATGTGGAGGGGAAGATTAGTGAAGGCATAAGGAGGTGAAGCTTGAGACTCACACAAGTCTGGGTTTGAATCCCAGTTCCAGCACTTCCAAGCTGTGTGACAACTCACATCACCTCTCTGAGTCTCCGTTTTCCCATCTGTAAAATGGGGGTCATGAGAAAGCCTTCCCCACAGGGCTGCGGGGAAGACAGTGCCACGCACAGAGAGGCAATCAGTACACAGTAGCTATGGTTGTTACTGTTCATGCACCCCCACTCCACCCCTGTGCCTTCACCAGAGCTCCTTGCCCTCTCTCCCCTACAGCTCTGCCCCATCGTGGACGTGGTGCTGGGTCTTGTCAACGACCAGCTGGGTCTCGTGGACTGTAAGTCCTTCCTGCTTTGCTTCATTCAACCAACATCTACTAGCACCTGATCTGGGCCCAGCCCTCGGAAGGCCCTGGGGACGCAGCCATGTCTGGCAGGAGGGCCCAGTGGGCTGGAGTGCTGTGCGGCTGATGCCAGAGGAGAGGGGCTGCCCGGCCTTTCCTCTTGTCCCCAGACATTCCCCCAAGTCCCAGAGAGAGGAGCTTCCTGCTTGGACCAAAGGATGCTATGGCTCTGGACTGGTGTCGGGAGGCTGGGTTCCAGCCCTGGCTCTTTCCAGGCAGCATGTGAACCTGGAACAGCTCTTCCCAGCTTCCTCATCTCTAAAATAGGGGAGTTGGCTTCAACTCTCAGAGAGGTTGGAGTGCATAGCAATAGATTAGAGAGTGACAGATGCCATGGAGACTGTCCAGGTCCTCAGACTCAGGCTGCAGCACTAGCCCTTGATCTACGATTTCTGGTGAACATTCCTGAAGGCAAGCCTGTCCCATGTAGTTGCCCAGGTCGTGCACCCCATGACTCCAGGGACCTCCTTCCAGATAGACCACGACATAACGGTAGCACCAGTTGTGCAGTGCACAGTCTCTACAGCCGTACAGGGCTGCAAGAGCCCAGAAGGTCAGCTATTCATCACGAGCAGTCAGCGAAATGCCAGATTCAATTAAGCACCACGTTGTGGAGCCCTAAAACTTCTTCCCTGGTGTACAGTACTTCACAGTTTACAAAGCTTATCAACCTTGAGAATCTCATTGGCTCCCCAATATAGTCCAAGGAATTCTATTAAGCCTGTTTTATAGAGGAGAAAATGGAGATTCAGAGAGGTGCAGTGTTTTGACTGAGATCACACAGCAAGGAAGAGGTAGAGTTGGGATTTGAACCCAGAATGCTTGCTCTTTCCATGGTATCTGGAGCTGAAACCTTGCTGCCCTTCTCCCCTCAGGGCACAAGGAGGGTGTCCAAGTGGGTGAGGGGGCCTTCCTGTGACCCCTACTTTTGCCTGCAGCTCTGATTCCTCTGGGGATATTGGGAAGCGTCCAGTACACCTTCTCCAGCCTCCCGCTTGTGACTGGGGAATTCCTGGAGCTGGACCTCAACGTGAGTGCCTGGGCTCGGGCACGGGAGGTGGCCCTCTCCCCAAAGGCAGATGTGTGAGTGAGAGTCCCCCAGGTTGCTGCTGAATGCCTGGGAGGCAGCATTTGAACACAACCCTTTTCTGCTTAGATGAGGACCTTCTAGGAGCCGTGCTGGGAAACACAATCACAGCCAGAACTTACCGATTGCTTACTGTGTGCCGAGCACATTCCTAGTGCTTTATGTAGATTAACCGTATGAGGTAGGCACTCTCATTGAGGAAACTGAGGCACAGAGAGGTTAAACCACTTGCCAAAGGTCACACAGCTAATAACTGTGACCCTGGGCTCTGAACCAGGCAATCTGGCTTCCAGCCAAGAGAGCTGCTGCCGTGGGCTTAGGTTTGCTGGGGAGTGAATCTGGCTAATCATGCGCTGGTGAGCATTAGCACCGGACTCCTCATGATTTTTTTTTTTAAAGTCCTGATTTGTAGTGTTTGCTGATTTCCACCGTATGTGTACTCCTTCCCTGGCCTAAACATGGGGATGGGAAGAGATGCCTGGAATTGGCTCTTGTGAGCTGGTGTGAGCTGGCTTGAGCACAACACTGGATTCTGACCTGTAACTGTGCACAGGTGCACACACATACGTACTCTCCCTGGGATGCACGGACACGAGTGCCTCCCCATTTCCTCCATCAGACGCAGAGCTATAGTGCACACCCATGCTCTCACAGACACGGCATACCTGTGCACACCGGGTATATCCATACACACATAGTTATTCAAGAGATGTTTATCAGTTGCCGGCTGTGTGCCAGGCTCTGGGCTGGGGCTGGAGGTGCAATGGTGAACACGACAAGATCTCTGACTTGGCCATCTGCTGGAGTGGACAGGCCATCCAAGAATCCCTCAAACGATTAGAGATCACGAGCTCTGTGAAAGTGGGTCCCAGGCTATCAGAGCCTAAAGCAGGGGTAGGATTTACCCAGGGAGATCACAGAGGGCTTCCTGGAGAAGGTTAACACTTGAGCTGAGACCAGCTAGATAAGTGGGACATAACAAAAGAAGAGGGTGGGGGAAGGAAGGGCAGGTGGGAAGCACCATGGTCAGGGGACTGAGGTGGACGCAGGGATGAACAAGACCCTGGTGGCTGCACTGCGGAAGGTGGGGTGAAGGGCAGAGTAGCTCCACATGGGGCAGACCGCACAACGCCTTGTAGGCTACAGCGAATAGTCTGGTCTTTAAAGAGCAGATACTCCTGTGTATATTGTGCGGTGCATTAACTTGCTACCTTGTTAGAGTGGGGTTGGGGGGTGGGGTCTGGCAGAATCTATAGTATATTTCTACTTCAAATATATGGCTTTGTACCATGGCTTAATTATAAGTGGACATAAAGCAGGGACTGCAAGAGATGCTATTCCATCACACACTGAATTTACGGAGCCATAGACAAAAGAGTCACTGAGACCCTTGCAGTGCCTTTAACCAAGGAAGGCTTCCTGGGTGCAGATACAGGGCCTCCCCGCAGCCTTCAGACCCCCTCCTTCACTCTTCTCCCTGCACCTCTCCCTGCTGTGACCCCCTTTCTTCTCTGCTTCCCCAGACTCTGGTTGGGGAGGCTGGAGGAGACCTCATCGACTACCCGCTGGGGCGGCCAGCCATGTCTCCCAGGCAGAAGATGCCAGAATTGCCCCCCATGGGCGACAACACCAATTCCCAACTGGCCATTTCTGCCAACTTTCTGGGCTCAGTGCTGACTCTTCTGCAGAAGCAAGGGGCGCTGGATATTGACATCACCGACGGCATGGTGAGTCACAGCCCGCGGGGTGGGCTAGGTTGGGCAGCAAACAGCCTGTTGTCCATCCTCTCTAGTCCGCAGGGCCTTGGGGAAATGGCTTTAAAGCGACAACTGTAGACAGTCCACCCCTTGACCCATCTCCATTTGAGGATGTTGTATCGATTATGTCAGTGTTTACCAGAGCATGGTGCCTGGGAGGGTTTTAGGTGATTCACAGACATGACACTAAACAACATCAGAAAGTTGCTCCCTATCCAATTCTATGTCATTTTATTGCAATCCTTTTTAAAAAGCATAATATAAATCCATATACCTGTATTTCAATATAAATGTTTAGAATCCTTTTACTTGGTAAACATTGATACTATATAACTAAAAGATATGTAAGAATAAAATACCACCTTTAGGTACGTTCCAGAGTCATTTTCTCTCCAAGTCTTTTTTTTTTTTTTTCAAAAACTTTCAAGCCTTCATAAAAGCTGCAAAATAGTACAATTAATGCCACAATATCCTTCACCTGGATTCACCCATTAATATTTTGCCACATTTACTTCATATCTATTCACCCATCCGTCTGCCCTCCTACCTATCCACTCATCCATCCATCCATCCATCCATCCACTCATCTATCTGCTGTTGAACAACTTGAGTGCTTGGAGATGTCATGACATTTCACTCCATAAACTTCAGTGTGTATCTCACAAGAACAATCTCCCCAACCCCCCCAAAAATCAGATACATTATGTCAACCTTGATTCTATCAAGAGGAAAGTCTCCATTTGGTCCCAGTAACCCTCTCTTAAACTTTTAGGTGTCCTCTTTTAATTCAGAGAGAACAGAACTCACACCCAAAGTCCCCCACAGACAACAGTATCCATGCAGAATGTAATGTCATTGTTTTGTTTTTATTGCATTTAATTTTCTGCCTGCCATCTCCCTCTGTCAAATGATACTGGCTTTCCATTTATTAGTATTTGATATTTTAAAAAAGTAAGTCTTTTAAGGAAAATATGAAGTAAATAGCAGTACAGGTAGTTCAGGGATATTGTAGAATCACGCACTTAGTGGACCCTGGGTTACGCACACGGACACGCTGATGCTCACCTCGTTTTAATAAAGAATCACATTTTTAGAGGAGAAAGATTCAGGTCTTGCCTCCTACCCTGAAAAGCAATCTCTGTGGTAAGCTTCAGTGGCTGCCCTCATCCACTTAACCACAAAATGGCGATCGTGGTCTGCATGGTGGCTGCTTGGACAGGTAGGGCCTCCCGAGGGGTCTTTAAGGGGTAGGAGATGCCCCCACTGGTTGTCGGAGAGGGTGTAGGAGTTTAGCACAGTGTTAACAACTCCTGTCTGTCCCTACAGCCTCAAAGACTCACATAACCCTTCTTCTTTCCCTGCAGTTTGAAGAGCTTCCTCCACTCACCACATCCACACTGGGAGCCCTGATTCCCAAGGTACGTAAGTCTGGTGCATCCCCTTGTCTTCAGTCTCGCATTCCCAGGAGCTGGGTGGGAAGGGGAGATACTCTGCACTAGAGGAGGGCGATCCAACTTCCCTCCCCCACCTTGGGAGTGCAGTGACAAAGGCTTGGAGGCCAGACCCCTGTGAGGGGGTGCGGCACAGAGGGCTGAGATGGAAAGAATCTGAGCTCTAGCAGTGGACTGACCTGCGCAGATCTAATCCCAGCCTGGTTACTTCCTCGCTGTGTGTCTTTGGGCAAGAGTCTTAACATCTCTGAGCCTAAGTTTCCTCACCTGTCAAAAAAGCATGCTGATACCTATTGCACAGGTTCATCCGGGAGGGTAAAGGAGGTGAAGGAGCTAAGGCATGTAAGGATGCTGGCACGGGGCACATGTGGGTGCATGGAGGTCTAGAGGGAAAGGGACAGATCTTTGGAGCAGGAAGACATGAATTTGAATTTCAACTCAGCACATCCCAACCATACTCCCTTAGACAAGTGACTTCTCTCTGAGCTTCAGTTTTCTCATCTGAGAAACAGGCGACGATGCCCACCTCTCAGGGTGGCTGCAGACCTGGGATTTGAACCCAGGCCCAGAGTAGGCATTTCATAAATGTTAATTATGAGTTCTTGTTAATAATAACAACTTCCTTTAAGAAAAAAAGAGCAAATGCACTCTTATTGGATTAGCCACCATACACAGTTGGAACAAAGGCCTTTCTGATCCCAGTTCTCATCCCAGGCCTGCGACCCTGTGCCTGGCACCAAAGAACCTTTTATGTAGTGTTATACAGGTGCAAAGGCGTTCTGTCATTTACAGCCATTCTAGACATTTTTCATCTCCTTTCTACCTGCCCCATCTGGTTCTGGGTGGAATTCAAAGGAGGCAAGAAAGGAGACCAAACTCAACAAGTTGTCACTATTGCCCTCGTGTGGTTGAAAGTTGAATGGCAGGGCACCATTACTAATGTGGCATCTCCAGAGGGAAGTGGATCCCTCGATTCACTGGACCTTTTATTTATTGGACCACTTCTTATGTGCACTGCACACTGCACTTTATGGTTCATGAAAGTTTTTAAGAATCCACTGTTTCACTTGATTTTAACCATCCCCCCATCCGTGGGGCCAGTTTCCAGATGGGGAAACAGGCTCAGAGAGGTCACACGATGTGGCAGCGGCACAGCTGAGCTAAAGCAGGGACTGAGGACTTCATGTGGGGCTGGGTCTGCAGCAGGGGGGACTCAGCCTAGACAAGGAGGAATGTCTCCTGGAGTCACCAGGAGATGCTTGACCAGAGCTAGGTTGGGCATCCTGGGTCCCCTGCTGCTGTGGAGAGAGAGTTCAAGGTAACCTCTCAAGTTCAAGGTAACCACTGCCTGTGAAGGCAGTGTTGCTAATTCTTGGAGATTCTGCAGGTTGGGGTGGAGGTGGTTGGGATACCAGGCCCCTTCGGGGAAGTATCCTGAAAATCCTTTTGTGAAAAGCCAATGCACCAAATCATTGATTTCTTGAAAGCCAGTTTGCCAAAGCTGAGTCCACTGAGTGGTCAATTGGCTGAATTTACTAGATTTGCTGTTAGCCCGAGAGCTTGCCCAGAAGAGTTTCATCCTGAATGTGTTCAAGAAAATGAACGTCTTTTTAGGAGCAGGACCCACACTGCTGCACTGCCTATAGAAAAGTTTATGTTTAAATTGGTTTCTTTTTAAAATAACTTTGTGGTTTTTACTATATATTTATGCTCATTTAATATATTCAAGAAAAACATTCCTTAAACTTTTTGCTAATCAGTTATTTAGCAAATACGGGAATTTGGTCATTTGATGAATTGTCCCTTTAGCCAATGAGCTTTGGAGGAATCCATCTACAGCAACTGGGCTCAGATCCCTCCTGCCGTGGGTCTCCGGAGACCCCAGTGAATCCAGACAGGTGGGGCAGGCTGCGCTTTGCTCTGGGAATTTCACTGTGAGGCACGCAGAACTGTGGACTTTCTCATTTCAGGTGGGGCGTCCAGAATCAGTAAGAGGGGAGAGAGGTCCTGGGTTTCTTTTACTTTTTAAAAAATTAATTAATTAGTTAATTTGTTGGCTGCGTTGGGTCTTTGGTGCTGCACGTGGACTTTAGTTGTGGTGAGTAGGGGTTACTCTTCATTGTGGTGCACGGGCTTCTCGTTGCGGTGGCTTCTCTTGTTACAGAGCACGGACTCTAGGCCTGCAGGGTTCAGTAGTTGTGGCACTCGGGCTCAATAGTTGTGGCTTGTGGGCTTAGTTAGGGGTACGTGGGATCTTCCCAAACCAAGGATCAAACCCATGTCCCCTGCATTGGCAGGCGGATTCTTTTTTTTTTCTTTAAAGAACTGTTATTGAGATACAATAAACTGCGCATATTTAAAGTGTACAATTTGATATTTTTTTCTTATTAGTAATGTGTATATGGCAATCCCAATCTCCCAATTCATCCCATCCCAACCCCCCCCCCCCCGACCCCGCTTTCCCCACTTGGTGTCCATATGTTTGTTCTCTACATCTGTGTCTCTATTTCTCTCTTGCAAACTGGTTGATTTGTACCATTTTTCTATATTCTGCATATATGTGTTAATATATGATATTTGTTTTTCTCTTTCTGACTCACTTCACTCTGTATGACAGTCTCTAGGTCCATCCATGTCTCTACAAATGTCACAATTTCATTCCTTTTTACGGCAGAGTAATATTCCATTGTATGTATGTACCACATCTTCTTTATTCATTCATCTGTTGATGGACATTTAGGTTGCTTCCATCACCTGGCTATTGTAAATAGTGCTGCAATGAACATTGGGGGTCCATGTGTCTTTTTGAATTATGGTTTTCTCTGGGTATATGCCTAGAGATTGCTGGGTCATATGGTAACTCTATTTTTAGTTTTTCAAGGAACCTCCATACTGTTCTCCATAGTGTCTGTATCAATTTACATTCCCACCAACAGTGCAACAGTGTTCCCTTTTCTCCACACCCTCTCCAGCACTTACTGTTTGTAGATTTTCTGATGGTGCCCATTCTAACTGGTGTGAGGTGATACCTCATTGTAGTTTTGATCTGCATTTCTCTAATAATTAGTGATGTTGAGCAGTTTTTCACGTGCTTCTTGGCCATCTGTATGTCTTCTTTGGAGAAATGCCTATTTAGGTCTTGTGCCCATTTTTTGATGGGGTTGTTTGTTTTTTTTGATATTGAGCTGGATGAACTGTTTATATATTTTGGAGGTTAATCCTTTGTCTGCTGATTCATTTGCAAATATTTTCTCCAATTCTGAGGGCGGTCTTTTCGTCTTGCTTATAGTTTCCTTTGCTGTGCAGAAGCTTTGAAGTTTCATTAGGTTGCACTTATTTATTTTTGTTTTTATTTCCATTACTCTAGGAGGTGGGTCAAAAAAGATCTTGCTGTGTTTTATGTCAAAGAGTATTCTTCCTATGTTTTCCTCTAGGAGTTTTATAGTGGCAGAAGGATTCTTAACCACTGTGCCACCAGGGAAGTCCCGGTCCTGGGTTTCTGAGTCACACAGACCTGGCCTAGAATCTCAACTCTCCTGTTGCCCTTGGAAATTTGCTTGATGTTTCCCTCTGAGTCTCAGTTTTCTCCTCTGTAACGTGGAGAAGAAAGTACCTTATGGAGTTGTGATGAATCAATGAAATCATGAATGTCCAGCACCGGCCTCAGTGCCCATCTCCCCTATCTCCCTACGGACCAGGTTTAGAGCATTTCCACATGTCAGGCATGGAGTTTAAAGCTTTACTGGCATGATCACATTGAATTCTCATGATAACTCTGTGTGAGAGGCTCAGAGAAGGCAGCCCCTGTCTAAACCCCACAGTGGTTGGAGGCTTTGCATGTGGTTTGTAGGACTCAAACAATATTGTTGAGTCTGAAGGTATCCAGTGCGGGACCCTGTGCTGTGTGTGTTTAGAGGTTGTGACCCCAAGCCCCGCCACCACCGAGGGCCCCGCTCACCCTGGCCACGTGTCCGCCCACAGGTGTTCCAGCAGTACCCTGAGTCCTGCCCCCTCACCATCAGGATCCAGGTGCCGAACCCACCTTCAGTGACGCTGCAGAAGGACCAGGCGCTCGTGAAGGTGTTCGCCACCTCCGAGGTCATGGTCTCCCAGCCCAATGACGTCGAGACCACCATCTGCCTCATCGATGTGGTGAGTGGGGGGTGGGCAGTCATGTGGTCTCCGGGAATCCGCAGACACCTTCAGATCCCCACAGTCCCCACCACAGTGGCTACGAGTCTGGTTTGGGGGCCAGATGATCTGATTCAAATCCAGGCTTTCGCACGTCTAGCTACGTGAGCTTGATCTTTCAGCCTATACCCCACAGGGATGGCAGCATGGCATTAAAGAGATGCCCAGAGAAGTACCCGATACACCATAAGGGCTCCAAAAGCGTTGACTGGTGTTATTCTCACGGGTTGTGTACCACACTGTGGCAAAGTTGTCCTTAGTCCTTCGTTCAGCAACATTTATTGAGCACCTACTATGTGCTACGTTTTCTACTAGATGCTGGAGAAAAGGGAAATAAGACAGATGGTTCTGTCTTTGTTGTCCGTGGTATCTAGCAGGGAAAAGATACAAATACAACAATTTCCACAATTATTTCACAGAGGGGAATCCTCTTAAAATCATGTGACTCCTTTGATCAAAAGGCTTTCTTTCAAACCTAAACAAAACTAGTCCTTTAACAATGGTCTACAAAGTCCTCCCAGGGCAGCCCTCAGTCACCTTTCAGCTCCTCTGCGATCCTCCAACATGCCAGGCACGGTCCCACCCCGGGGGTTTGCACATGCTGTTCCCTCTGCCTGGAATGCTCTTGGCCCAGACATCTGCGTGGCTCACACCCTCACTTCCATTAGGTCTCTGACCTAATGTCACCTCCTCAGAGAGGTCATCCCAGACCCCCCTTCTCAAATACCCCGCACCCCTCCCCTCTCTCTCTCTCTCTGCCTCCCTTGCTTTATTTTGTTTATTGCCTTAATGTGATATTATTAAATGAATTTGGTTGTTACTTTATTCCTGGGCAGAGACACAAACTGTCTTATTCACTGTGGGAGCCCCAGAGCCTAGCACAGGATCTGGCCCATAGTAGGTGCTCAGTAAATACTGATGGAAGGAATGTGTTCACTTGTGTTGAGTGCCTTTCCTGCCTCCGTGGTGAAAGCTTCAGGCTCAGATGCTTAGGGTTCTGTCCCATCTGCTGTATCTTCCCAGTCACTCCTCCCAGGGCTGGAGACCAAGTGAGCCGCCTCTAGTCTGGAAGGTGGGTGTTCTTGGCTGGAGCACGTGCGGAGTCCACGCTGGGCATCGTCAGCGGAGAAGTTAAAAGGGCCTCTTCTCAGCCAGGAGTGGGGATGGCTGCCCCTCATCCAGTCCCTCACTGATCTTTGCCCCTGCCATGCAGAGATGTCCCCCATCAACAGCCCACATATTTGGTCCAGCTCGGAACCCTGCCGGGACCCCCACTGCCCCCAGGATCAGCCCCGACTCCTCTCCAGCCCACTTGCCCTGCCTGGTCTGGCCCTGTCCCCGCTCCAGCCTCCAGGAGTCCCCTCACTCCTCACTCTCCAGTTTTCTCTCTGTCCCTCTGCCAACCTCCTTCCTGCCCCAGCACTTTTCCACACGCCCTTCCCACCGCCTGGATCACTCTCACACCCTCTTTTCCATCCAGCCAAATCGTATGTACCCTGCAGGCCTCGGTTCAAACACCATTTCTCAAGGATGATTTTCCATGCCTGGGTCGGTCTCTGCCATAGACATCCAGCACCCCTGCTTCTTCTCTGTCATCCCAATTTATTATTATCACTAATAACATCACCTGAAAGTGTTGTGAGCGTCCTTTTTTTCATAAGACCAATTTGTTTTGTTTTATTTTGGGGGGAAGAGGAGGGCAGAGAAGCAAAGAGGGATCTTCCTACCACAAGGCTTCTGCTTAGAGAGGGGATGAGTCTGGACTTTTTATGCCCTCTCCTGGGGGGGGCAGGGCAATTATGATTGGCAGTGATGATGCCCAATCCCATCTGCAATGGCTGGTCTGAAGCAGGCCTCCTAGGCTGCAGGCCATGCCCACCTCCTCTGAGACAGCTCAGAGAAACTTGGTAAACACCACCGACTCCCATGCCAGTCATTGTCTTTCTGAGGAATGTCCGCCCAGCCTGTGTTGTGACTTACTTGTGAACAACAGTTAATGCAGGCAATGTACGATTCCCAGCTCCTTCCCCCCAGAGGTGGGAAAATCCATTACATCCTGAGTGCTACTGGGGGTCTCACAGTGAGCCCCGCGCGAGCAAAGGCCAGTATATGACAGCAGCGACCTTCCACTCACCTCCCCTTTCCTCCAGGACACAGAGCTCTTGGCCATGTTTTCCGTGGAGAATGATAAGCTCATGATTGACGCCAAGCTGGACAAGTAAGTGGGTTTGCTGCTGACGGTTCTTGCTGCTCAGAAAGACCTCTTTGGTGCTCTTGTGTCTGGTGCCAACTCACTGAGGGACCGGGAGGAGACCAGGACCAGGTCTCCGGGCATGGCTGCCAGGGTAAATCCAAGAGGCTGCACAGGGGAAAATGGGCCGTGACTGCCAAGACCACTGGCACAACGAGCCTGGCAGGGTGGGTGGAGCCGTGAGCTTCACAGAAGGCCCTCCTGGCAACAACAGCATGGAAGGTCACGATGCTGGTGGTGGCTGCGTGCCAGGCTCTGCGCTGGGTTCTTCTGTGTCTTACCTGGTTTAGCTCTGCAGAGTCGGTGCTCTTATTCTCCCATCTTAAAGAGGAGAAAACTAGGGCTCAGAGAGGTGGATTTACTTACTCAAGACCACAGCATGAGAACAGAGAGGGCCATGAGCCAGCCCAGGTGTGTCTGACCTGGAGCTGCATTGAATGGTTACAAGCACAGCCTGCAGAGCCAGTGGTATGGGTTCAAATCCGCAGGTGACCGCCAACGGGCTGTGCGACGTAAGCCAAGTGACCTTGCCTCTCTGAAGCGCAGTTTCCTCATCTGAAAATGGGCATCATTGTCTCTACCTCATAGGACTCAAAATAATAAGAACTGTTATTTATTAGATGCTTTCTAAATGCCAGGCATTGAGCTAAGCCTTCAATGTGTCTTCATTCACTTAATTCTTTGTTTGTTTGTTTGTTTTTTGGCCTCACTGTGCAGCTTGAGGGGTCTTAGTTCCCTGACCAGGAATGAACTTGGGCCCCTAGTAGAAGTCCTAACAGCTGGACCACCAGGGAATTCTCATTCATTTAATTCTTAGTATCAGCCTATGGCAGTAAGGGCTATGATTGGTCCCACTTCAAGGTAAATGAGATTGTGTGTAACATTTTCAGCATGTGCCTAGGTCACTGTAAGGTTTTCCTCTTACAGCAAATATTTATCAAGCCCAACAGTGAGAGCTACTCATCATATGGTGCTAATCCGAGCCATTCAGGAGTTTCTAAGGAGGTCTGAGACTGAGGCCTGGATGGGGAGAAGGGGTCGCTATGTGGAGAGCTGGGGATTCCAGCCGTGAGAGCAGTGTGGGCAAACTTCCAGGAGCAGCAAAGAGCTTGGGTGTCATGGATGGAGTGGTTGCAGGAGGAGAGTCGGACGTAGAAATTGGGAAGGAATCCAACATTCCGAAACAGGTCTTCTCCCCCGAGAAGCCTCATTCGTTTCTCTCCCTGTGGACCGTGGTTCCAATGTCTCTCTGCCCCGTGGACAGGTCTGATGTGGCTTCTTTTAGGTGGGACTGTTGGTTTGCAGGTGAGATTCAGGTATAGCGCGACTGAGGCCCTCCTGATGCAGAGAAAGACCTCGAACCCAGGTCTCCAGCCTCCCTGCTCAGAACAGCACAGCAGCCACGAGCACGGCTCAGGACATGAGGCTGGGACTCCTTACTCCCCAGCTCTGTGGCCCTGGCCGGTTCCCTGGGAGCCTCCGGTTCCTCCTCCACGGGGTTGCTGAAGGATCACGCAAGGCAGGGACGATGCTCACACGTGCATGGCACTCACCGTGTACCAGGCGTGATTCTGAGGGCTTTACTTGAATTACCTCGCTTAGTCCTTGCAGCCGCCCACTCTGCAGAGGAGGAAACTGAGGCACAGGGAAGTTAAGTACTTTGCCAAGGACACACAGCTGAGATGTGAGCCTTATGTGTGTGGCACTGTGTCTGGTATCCAGTTAGTGCTGCGTACATGGAGACCGGCCCTGTTCTTATTGACTCCCCCAGATCCAGAGAGGTCTCCATGAGGATGTTAGTGGAGGCGCTTCTGACAGTTTATTGACGTGTGAGCCCCTTATACTTCTCAGGCAATCACTCCTTCTAATGAGCTGTTGTCTTCATCTACAGGACCAGCCTCAACCTCAGAACCTCAAACGTGGGCAATTTTGATGTAAGTACCAAGCTCAGGCCCTAGAGTGAGATCTGGGAGTAGCATCCTGTGAGGCTGGCTGGGGCCTGGGGTGTTGGTGAATTCCAAAGCGTTGATTGGCTTCAGTGCTGTCAGGCCTCATTTTTACAGATGGAAAAACTGAGGCCTACAAAGCGAGTGAGGGGCAGGGTCCAGACTCACAGCTCCTTCTACTCTGCCTATGGTGTCCCATTTTAACTGACTGCCCCCACGGAGATCCCATGGCCCAAATTCCTCCACCCCATGGTGGGTGATGGTGGGGCAGCCGTGCCCCAAGGGACCCCGCCCTCCCTGAATTGGGGGACTCAGCTTTGCCAGTGACTCTCGTGTCCTTGGCAATCCCAACCCACTCTGAGCCTCTCTCCTCATCTGTAAAGCAAACAGGTTTGGATTTATTTTTAAACCCCCACATTCCAGAATTCTGCTTTTCTAAGGATCCATGAATCTGAGATGCACATATTCTAGAACTTGGCCCTGTTTCATCTCTCTCTCTCTCTTTTTTTTTTTTTTCCATTCTTGTGTCCCCCAACTCCAAGGCTTTGCAAATGCTATTTTCTTTTATAAATTGACAATGAAATAGATGCTTGCTTTCTGGGACACGCTGGGGTGAGATTTCCACATGTACAGAGACAGTCAGACCCATTGTGTTGCTCGTTTGGGGGCTTTTCTTACCCAAACAACCCACAGAGTTGGCATCACCAGCTTCATTTTATACATAGAGAGACTGTTGCTCAGAGAGGGGCAGTGACGTGCTTCATAGCTGGTGGGGCAGAGCTTGGACCAGAACAGAAATCTATGGTCTCCAAGTGGAAAAAACGCCAAAACTTAATGCGAAACTAATGAATATTTATGCAGCAACAGAGATTGGCGTCAGGCACTAAATTAGGCTTTTATTATTTTTTTAACAAGCTTTTTTTATTTAATACTCACAACAAACTTATCATTTGTGTGCAATTATTAGTCCACTTTCCAAATAAGAGAGTCAAACACAGAGAACTTAAGTGACTTACCCAAGGTCACAGAGATGTGAGAGGCAGGGCTGGGATGTAAATCCCATGTTCTTGTCACTGTAGTACCACGTGGTACCACACTACGGCAGGTGTTCTACACAGAGGAGCTTATGTTTGATTTTGACAAGCACCCTCTGAAGTAAGGGTTATCTGCTCCCGTTTTCAGATGTGGAAAGCAAGGTTTAAAGACGTTAAGAAAGATCATATATGAAAAGGCTCAAGGCCAAACATTTTACGTGATCTCCTTGTAAGCCTCACTGCATCCTTGCAAGCTAGGCTTGCTGGCCCATTTTACAGCTGAGGAAACTGAGGGTCAGAGAGGCAAGGGAATCTGCCCAGAGGCCCACAGAGGCTGAGCTGGGGTGGGGACCTGAAGTGCTGGCCCCAGAGCCCAAGGGTCTTTCGAGCCACCAAAGATTTGTGCTCTGTGCCTCCTGGGAAGACCTGGGCCACCATGAGCCTTGGACCAGCGCTTGCCCTGCTCTGGGCCTCAACTTCCCCATCTATACAAGGAGCAGGTGGACCAGGTGCACCTTGGAGCTACCAGCTTGTGGAGTTTGGAATCACAGGGGCTCTGACTGCCGGCTCCCAGATTCTCCCTGGGCAGCTCTGTGGCTTCCTCTCTGGTCATGGGGCGGAGCCTCAAGGATCCCTTTGGACCTGAGCTAAATGCTGCCTTTCTGTTCTTCCTCTGCAGGTTGGCCTCTTGGAGGTGCTGGTTGGGAAGATTTTCGACCTGGCATTCATGCCCGCGATGAACGGTGAGAGCAGAAGCCCGGGCCTCCCTGGGGCCGTGTGACTTGGGGGCTGGGTGGCTACTGGTTTGCTGGGCATATTTTGATGCACCTCAATAGCATTTCTTCACTCTATAGAACTTCACTCTACGCTTATTTATTTCAGCTTCTGAAAGCAAATGTTGCTCTGAGAGTCCATCAACTTCTTTATTTGCTGCTTTTGCTTTATTCTTTTTCCTCCCTTATTTGGCTGATTTTTCTGATTTTTTATGTAAACTTCTGATTATATATGAAAATGATATGTGTGTACATTTTAGAGAGTCCAGAAGAGTTTAGAAAAGAAAATCTCACCTCCCAGAGGCAATTCATCCCAACATCTGGATATATTTCCTTCTAAACTCTTCTTTCTCTGTTTTTAAAAATACAGTCCCAGATGTTTCCAGATTTACTTTTTATATGTTTCTTTTTAGTTGTGCTAAAATACACATAACATAAAATTTACCTTATTAACCATTTTTAAGTGCACAGTTTGGTATCGTTAAGTATATTCACATGGTTGTGTTCCCAACTTATTTTCAATTGTGTATTTATTTCTACTTATACAGGGACCACGTGCATACATTATTACTGTAAAAAGTTCAGTCGGTACAAAGCTAAAGTTGCTCTTACCCATATCCCCAACCTCCTAACCCAGAATCTGCCCCCTCGGCAGTCACATTGTCAGTTAGAGGGTTTTCTTGCCCAAATTTATATATAGAACAGACTGAGCGTGGTGCCTCCCCTCTGCGGCTCCTTGTTGAACTATGGGGGCTGGGACAGCCGCCCCATCAGTAACCCGGTTATGATTGGAAACCTTGGTTCCCAGCCCTCATGCTACTGGACCCCAACCTCTCTCTCCCCACTTCCACTTCCTGGAAGAGAGGATGAAGAGGGGCGGAGTCAGCTGTACCAGCTGGGTTCGTTTGGAGAGCTCTGGATGTCAAACAGGCCCTTATTCTGGGAACCGCCACCAGAGGAGGCTGAACCTGAGTCACAGGGAAGTGCAGGCCACCAGCCCATGCTCGTCCCTGGCGGGAGAGGATGCTGTCAGGAGCTGGCGGGGCTGGGCTGACCTGGGAGCCAAGAGATGGAGACGCTCGTCCGGGCTTGGCCACTAAGAGGCGCTGTGAACTTGGCAGCGAGTCCCTCAGCCTCGCTACATATAGTGTGATTTACGGTTCTCAAAAGTGAGAGAGCGGGTTAGATCCATGATTCCCAAAATGGGTTTCGTAGAAAACTAGTCCCACAAGTTACTCTGAGAAAAGGGTTCCACGGCCAAGAGAGTTTGAGAAATACTAAATAGGTTCCTCTAGGGGTAGATTCATAATATCCTTAGCTCTCTGAAAAATCTTGCCGGAGTCAGAAAGTCTGTTCAACCTCACTCAATCCTGTTTCCCTCACCTGCCCTTTCCTGCCTCCCTTCCTCTCTTCCTGTTTCTTTCTAGAACGTTAATCAGCGGGTCTGCTTAGGCTCTGACAATCTAAACCAAACAGTACATCCCATGGGGGTCACTTGTTGGGGTCCCATGTGCATCCTTCCGTGCCTTTATTCAGCAAACATCTGTATCGTCTTCTGTACCCGGCCCAGGGCTGGGTGATGCTGGGGACGCAGTCCTTGCCCAAAGAAACTCAAAATCAGGTGGAAGTGACAGATGCAGAGACAGAGGATTAATATTTTGTGATTTCTGTAATGGAGTTGTTCAGGAAGAGTGGCAGGAGCCCAGAGTTGCTTGGTCTGGGGTGGAGGAAGGGTCACAGAGGTGACATCCAAGCAGAGTCTCGGGGAAGTCTTAGAACTCAGCAGGCAGGCAAGGGTGAGGCAGTGTGCTCCGGGTACGAGGACCTGCAAGGACAAAGGCCTAGAGGCATGAAAGACATGGTCAGTCTTCTTGAAAACACTGGTGGCTTCTGGAAGGCTGCCGCCTCTTGGCCACACTGACTATGTTCGATCATTTTTTTTTTTGTCCCACAGCCGTGCTGGGCTCTGGCGTCCCTCTCCCCAAAATCCTCAACATCGACTTCAGCAATGCAGACATTGACATCCTGGAGGTAAGGGGACTTAGAGCTCTGTTCTGCTTTCCCTTCCACACCCAGGAATTGGGAGGAGGAAGAGAAGGGAAGGGAAGGGCAGGACAACAGGGGCCTCTTCCTTCAAAGGATGGGGCTGAAGGAACAAGAAACAAAATTGCTAAGGAGCCTTAAATAAAGCTTTTCACATCCATGCTCTCATTTAGTCCTCAAGACAGATGTCATTGCCCCCATCTCACAGATGGGAATACTGAGGCACAGAGCAGTAAGGGGCTTACCCAAAATGAAAGTGTAGCATAGTTCATTGGAAAAGCTTTTATTGAGCACCTACTGTGTCCCAGACAACACCCAGGGGGCTGAGGATACAGCAGTGAACAAAAACATGCACAATTCTGGCCCTTGCAAAGCTTCCCCAACCAGTGGGGAGATGGGTGGGGCTTTGGGTAAATATTCCTGAAATAATTACTAATTATATCGTGGCCGGTGCCATGCAGGGGGTCTTGTTTCCACTACAAAAAACACGTGCTCATTATCTGAAACTTGGAAAACAAAGAAAAGTTTAAACAAATACATGTTTATCCTCCTTGATGTATTTGCAACCCAGAAATTACCACTTAGAACATTCTGCTGTTTTTCATTCAAATCTTTCTGGAGTTTTATTTTTAAACATGACTTGATCAGGGAATCAGTCAGTAGAGCCCTGGAGTTAAAGAATAAGGGTGCTGGCGCCCAATGGCTTGGATTCAAATCCCGACTCTGTTAGTTTCAGCTGAGTGATGCTGGGCCTCAGTTTTGTTCTCTATACCAAGGGGTTATTATAGGGCTGTGTTTAGGATAAAAGGAGACTCTGCATGTAACATGCCTTATACAGCCCCCGGCACATAGTAAGCACTCTAGAAGTGTCCATGTCAGTGTCATTGTAATAAAGAAGTCCGCAGTGTACATCCTGGTGCACAGAACTGTTTCTGGCCTCAGGATTTAGTTCCTTAGAACACAATCCTGGAAGTGGAATGAATTGGCCTTTGCCCCAGATTGACAATTTCCTTTCCAAAAGGTGGTACCTATTTGCATAGCCACCAGCTGTGTGCAGAGAGCCCCGCTGCTCACACTCATTTGAGACTTGGCCCTCGGCCCAGGGGACAGCCCTTCCACCTTAGGGGAGCAGTCCAGTGAGGTGGCAGTGACCTTGGATGGGCAATGTAGGCAGAGGTCAGATGCAGGCTCTGGGACAGTCCCCTGGGGTGCTGGTCCTGGTCCCTTCTCTTGAGCTCTTGCAGGGCCTCAGTACCACTCTGAGGCTCAGCTTTCTCATCTGAAAATGGGAACAACACTACCCACCTCACGGAGTTTATGGTGAGAGATTAAATGAGATACAGCATTTTAGTGTTAACTGTTATTCATGTTTTTTAAAGATTTATTTATTATTTATTTATTTTATTTTTGGCTGCATTGGGTCTTTGTTGCTGCGCACGGGCTTTCTCTAGTTGTGGCGAGTGGGGGCTGCTCTTTGTTGCGGTGCATGGGTTTCTAACTGTGGTGGCTTCTCTGGCTGTGGAGCATGGGCTCTAGGTGCGCAGGCTTCAGTAGTTGTGGCACATGGGCTCAGTAGTTGTGGCACACGGTCTTAGTTGCTCCATGTGGGATCTTCCCAGCCCAGGGATTGAACCCGTGTCCCCTGCACTGGCAGGTGGATTCTTAACCACTCTGCCACCAGGAAAGACCTATCATTCACTTTCTAAAATGGGTTAGGAAGTGTGAACAGGATTGGCACAGATTTATCATCACCATCATCGTTTCTACCATTTACTGAGCATGTGCGTTGCCTCCTGCACTCTTTTATATGCATTTGGGTCCCACCAGGGCTCTGGTTGGTCTTTGCCCTCACATCATAGGAGAAGGGCCTGAGTATCAGGTAGGACAGGCCATTTGCCTGAGATCACTCAGCTAGTGAGAGGTAGGGTTTGCACTGAAATAAGAGAGGCACCTCAAGCCAGTGGTTCTCAACCAGGGCTGTATTGCAACCCACCTCCCCAACCTGAGGGGATTTTTGAAATTAGTGGGGATGAGTTTTTCTCTCCTAAATAATCATGCATCAATATACCATATCAAAATACATGTTTTATTATAAATTACCTCTTATTTCTTCTTTATATTCCATCGAATGAATTTATACTAGTTTTAAAAAATATATGTGTAAGTAGACTGTATAATCTATGAATTTTGTTTCAGAATAATAAAGGAAATAATATGAAGACCTACAGTAAAATGTAAAATGGTTGTTGGGTCTGAAAGGTGAAGAATCACTGGTTTAAAGAAAGACTCAGAAAAAAAAAAAGACTCAGAGGGTCTTATAGTCCCTCTCTTATTCTTATTCTTATTCTTACTCTTATGTGGGTCTAGCCATTTACTTTAACTTTTTATGTTTGAAATAATCTTAGACTTAACAGAAAATTGCAAAAAATAGTACAGAGAGTTCCAGAACAGCCTTCGCCCAGCTTGCTTTCATGTTAGCATGTGCTATAACCAGAGTACAATGATCAAAATCAGGAAATTAACATCGATGCAAAACTATTAACTACAGGCCTCGCCCACCAGGTCCCCCACTGATGTCCTTTGTCTGGGTCAGGGTTCAGGATCCCAGTTTGCATTTGGTGGTCACACCTCCTTAGTGTCCGTCAAGCTGTGACCGTTCCTCAATTTTCCTTGTGTTTTATGACCTTGACATTTCTAATGAGTAGGGCCGGTTCTATGGGATGTTTCTCAATTTGGATTTGACTGATATTTTCTTGTGATTAGACTGAGGTCATGTAGTTTTTGCAAGATCTCCACCAAATGACGTTGTGCCCTTCGCAGGGCACCGTGTCGGGGCACAGGATATCAGCATCTTATTCCTGGAGATGTTCACTCGGTCTTGTGGTTAAGGTGGTTCCTGCCAAGTTTCTCCACGAAGTTACTATTTTTTCCCTTTGTGACTAATATATATCTCCTAGGGCTTAAACTTTGACACTATGCAAATATCCCGTTTCTCCCCATAGTTTTCCCACTAATGTGGACATTTGTCAGTGGTTCTCTCCTACAACAGTTACTACCATGCTGTTTGCCCAGTGGTGATTTTCTGTTTCTGTAATTCCTTTTACAATTATTAGTTGGAGTTCTGCTGTAAGGAAAAGCCATCCCTTCTCCCCTATTTATTTATTTACTCAATGATTTGTATCAGTATCACACATGGGTATTCATTTGTTCTATGGATTAAGTCTATTACTTTTATTATTTATTATTATCGTAGATCATTTAAATTATGAAAGCTGGATTTTGGAAGAGTGTGGAGCGGGGCTCAGGCCTCCTTCTCTTATTTTGGAAAAGAAGGAAGTGGGGGCAGGGAGGGAAGGGTCTTTCCCAGGATCCCCTGTGCACAGCAAGCTAGTGACATGGCCAGGGTGATTCTCAGGCCCCTTTGACCCCAGCTGTCCCCACTGTTCAGAGCTACTGTTGCCAAGAAACCGACTTGCCTCATCCAAAGGCAGGCGACTGTCTGCCGAGGCTGCAGCCAGAAGCCACCCCATCCACTAACTGGGTTCTCTGTTCCATACTCCAAGGACCTTCTGGTGCTGAGCACCTGAGTGGCAGAGGCAGAGATGCTGCTGCAGCCCTGGAAGAAGCCAGAACCAGACCAGGAAAAGCTCGGCCTGACACGATCCCCAGTTCCAAGTCTCTTCAGCCCGTTGACAGGTCCCTCCCCAGCCCTCCAACCCTCTTCTCACCTGCCCCCACCCTGAGAAAGGATCCAGCCATTGCCCCCGTTGACAAACAATCTCATCCATGGTCAGCACAGCTCCTCCCCCGCCCCCCACTGCAGGGGTTGGGGGTCCCACAGAGGACTGAGGCCTCTTGGACTCCACGCAGCCCCCAGACCTCACGCCGAGAATTTTACGCTTTCAATAAAAGATTCTACTTTCCCTGCAGTTGGGGCCAGTCTCCACAAAGGACCCTCCTTCAGGGTCTGGCTCTTTCCTTCAAGGCTTCGCGGGGGGCAATTGGCAGATGTAGCTACAGCTGCACGAAGGGTGGTTCAGTTCATGACTGAAAAATGCCAGACACCTCTGAGGACCCTGCAGATGGGTAGGAGGGGCCTTAATTCAGTTCTCACTGTCTCTTCAACCCTCAACTTGGCTGATCTCTCCTGCCTAAGTCCCCCTCTCCCCAACTCCACAGCACACGGGGAGGGCCAGGACTTAGAAGCAGCAAGTTCAAAGTCATCAGACTGACTGCACACTGCAAGAGAGACTGCCCTCTATCCTAACTCCCATGTGCCAAGATGACAAGGGTCTCCACTCCTTTCTCAGCTTTCAGTTGCCCTCTTCCCTCCCTCTCCTCTCTATGTTCCCAGCATGTGACTTGCCGCTGTCTGGAAGGGTGGATGGGTGGATCTCAGGTCCAAGGGGAGAGATGAAAGAGGCAAAAAAAGATACCCTCCTGCCCTGTCCTCTTGAGAGATGTTGATTGACTGCCTGCTACCTGCTGAGCCCGGCACTGAGGCTTTGGGACTTGATCTCATTTAAACTCATGAGAGCATCATGAGGTAGGTACCAGGATGGTCCCTACTTTGCAGATGGGGAAACTGAGGCACCAAGAAATGCAGCGACTTGCCCAAGGTTACACAGCTGCAAAGTGACAGAGCTGGGGTTTAAACCTGATGATTTAGCTGCAGGACCCATGCCTGCTTCACTCACCACACTGCCTCTGTTCATAAGCTGCTGGGGGAAGCCCTGGGCTGAATTTGACCCCAGAGCAAAGAAGTCGTAGAGAATCAAGAAGCAGCACTTCCAGGATTCTACCAGGAAGAGAAGGACATCGCTTCTGCTCACATTTCATTGGCCAAAGAAGGTCACGTGATCTTGCCTGACCTCGTGATCTCACACTTCCCTCAAGGTAAGTGTGATCAGGAAGAAAGGAAAACCAGGTATATTGGTGAACAGAGTAAGGTCTCCCACTCTCTCCCGTGCCCTCCTGGGTAGGTGAGGCTGGAGACATGGCTGGGGGTCAATGAGGCTCCTGTTGCCATAGAGATTCTGCAGAAATACTAGTCATCTCTTGCCTTCAGGCCTAAGCTGGGGAGGTACGGATGCAGCAGCAGCCCACAAAATGAGCAAGGATGCTCCCAAACTGGTTCTTTACAAACAAGCCCTTGGTTTCTAGAAATAAAGCCCAATGACTCTACTTCGAATGAAACCCAGACCCTGGGCATATATTGTCTGCTCAGAGCAACTGCTCCCCAAACCCCACCCCAAGGCTCCTGGAAATGCTATCTGCTAGACAGCGAGGGAAAGAGCCAATCTCTCCATATTAAAAACAATCAGACAGTCTTCTACAGAGAGGTTCCCCTGAAACAGGACAGCTTTACACATCATCAACCTTAACGTAGGCATCAGGAGGTCATTAAAGAACAAGAATTTTGGAGTCAGGAGAATGGGGCTTACATTCCATCACTGGCACTTGGTTGACTTAGTGAGCCCCTTAGCCTTCTGAGCTTCAGTTTTCCCATCTATAAAATGGATAATAATAATAATAATACCCTAAAATGAAAGTGAGGCTATTTAAATGAGACCATTTTTTTCTGAGGTGCTTAGCACTGAAGCTGGCACACAGTAAGTGCTTAATTTGTGCTTGCTGTGGTTAGTGCTAATCTCTAGAGTGTGAGCCTTTGGGACCTTTTGCCTCTGTTGACCTTGAACAAATAGACTGCCAGTTATTTCTTCAGCAAAGATGGGCTTATTCAGGATCAGCATAAAATTGCAATTTGAGGTCTGCAGCCATGGTGAGCCACGTGCAAGTCCCCCCACAGCAAGGGAAGGAGAACTCTTTTATAGAGGGGAAAAAGAAGTTGGGAGGGCTGTAGTAAAGAAAGAGTCCATGGCTTTTCATTGGCTGAGTCCTTGCCAGGAGAGAAGAGGAGTTGGGCTAGGCTATTGTCATGGGATGTGAGAGCTCCCCCTTCTGGTCTCCGAACTCTATTTAATTGAGGTTTCTGTTGATTAACTTTGACACCTCTGATCACAGCTAAACCGAGGACAAGGAGGGGCACTTGGCATGTTGGCAAAAGAATGCCCAAGGGATCCTTCCCAGAGCAAGGCAGGGGCTGTTCTTCCAAACAACTCCATGCCTACATTTAGAGCCACACAGCACATTTAGAGCAGTTTTTAACACAGTTATTTGATTCCAGCTTCTAGCCTTGAGAGGGCACAGAAATACTGAAGTCCCTTTTATGCAATTAAGATATTTCTTCCTCTCAGTGATTTTCAGAAAGGCTCTTCCCCCACCCCTCACATGTCTTGTTTTTTCTTTCACTTAAATATCAGGGAGCTAAACTATTTAGTTTATTCACAATAGTTTATTGTAACTCAATAAACTCAATAGTTTATTGAGTTTACTCCCGGCTGCATCATTCATTCATTCATTCATTCATTCACTAAATGGCTACCAATTCTGCCCTCCTGGAGCTGAGATCCTAGTCCCCAAGACAGACCTTTAATAATAAGGTCTAAGAAAACAAAAATAAGTAAATTAGTAGATAAAAAAGGCTATTTTGAAGTCGTCTTGAGGGTTATAAAGGGACACATATCAGGGAGGAAAGGGGAGGGGGAGGCACCACTAGGTGGTGAGAGAAGGCCTCTCTGAAGAGAAAGCATCATCACAGACCCCTCTAGGGGATTTCACAGTCTATCGTCCTTCCTTTCCCCAGGATCCAGTGTCTCTTTCTCTCCTGGTCTCCTTGGTAACATGCAAACCCGAGCTCCTGGTAGGGGAGCTCAGAGAGACATAGCGGGGGACTCCCTGTCCAGTCTACCCTGAGAAGGGCTAGAGGGGAGGAAGTTCCGCTTTAAAGGGCAGTGCCTCAAGAGGGCGACTGGAACTTGGTTCCCAGGCCACTGGCTAAGGCTGCTGTGTTCCTGCTTCCAGTGTTAGATCCACCTCCTATCAATCCTCATGAATTCATCCATTTGTTTCTATTTCTACCTCCTCCTCGGTCCCCCTCCCATCATCCTTCCTCTGGGCAACTGCTCCAACCTCCTCACTGGTCTCCCTTCTTCCAATTTTGCACCAACTATCCATTCTCCACTCAGCTGCCAGAAGGTTGGATTTTTTTTAAACTGCACATCCAATCACCTCCCTTCTCTGCTTCAAGCTCTTCTGTGGGCTTTTCATGGCACCCAGAGCAAAATCCAGACCCCTCACCTCTGCTCACAAGGTCCTTCAGGGTCTGTCCCCACCCCCTTCTCCAGCCCTATGTGTCCGCACTTTGGTGTGACAGTGAGGGCACAGCGTTGGAGTCAGGTAGACCTAAGTTCAAATGCGTCCCTTCCCGCTGACTCTGAACCTCAGTTTCCTCTTCTGCAAAATTGGAGTGAGAGTAGCAGCTATTTTAGAAGGTAATCCTGAGAAAATGCATGAGGAAAGCCAAGATGCAGAGCCCGGGACACTGTCACAAACTGCCTCCGCCAGTGGGTGGTCCAAAAACTGCAAGGCAGAGGGAAAAACTTGTGTCAAGATGTGGAGGGAAAACGCAAGGGGCTGTGAGAACACACTGTCAACCCCTGTCTCCACTTCACCCCTGCTCGCCATACATAAGCCCCCATAATCATAGGGACTGGAGACTCCGTGAGCTTCAGTCCCCCTCCTCACCACTCCCCCCAACCCCCTACCCTCCTGGCCCCATGAGGAAGCAGTAAGAAGCATCCACGGGGTGGACCCAGGTTGGGTGATGGACATGCAGTTCCCATATGACACCACAAGGTGGAGCAATGACATTGCAAATTCACGTTTCTCACACGGAATGTGAAGATAATTTGCATAAAGCAGCTTTTTTTTTTTTTTTTTTTTTTTAATGTCAGGCACTGTGCTGGGCACATGGCTTTCATGATCTCATTTAATTTTCAAAGGCTTCCCTCAAGGTCAGTATAATTAACTTCATCTTAAATGTTGGAAACAGGCTCAGAGAAGTGATGCAACTAAATGTGGGGGCTGGGAGTCAGAACTCTTGGGCTCAGACCCCAGTTCTTCAGCCTATGGGACACTTAACCTCAGTCTCCCCATTTGAAAAATAGGGATAATAATAGCAGTATCGTTACGATAGTTAACAGACCTGAGCTGTTTGTTTATTCTATGCCCGGCCCTGTGCTGTGCTCCTTACACAGGCCATTCCATGCAGTGCTCACAACAGCCTAGGAAGTGGCTGTTGAACCCCTGTTCTGCAAATGAGAAAACTGAGGCTCAGCGAGGCTGGCTGCCTTGCACACAGCTAGAAGGAGGCAGAGTGAATTTGAACCCAGGGCTTCTGGCAGAAAGCAGGAGGGGCTGGAAGAGGGGGTACGTCCAGGGCCTCAGGGAGGAGAGATGCCCTAGGGTCTCATTCTGGTCCAGCCACATCCTTGCCGAGTCCCCATGTTGCTGTGGCCTCAGTTTCCCCACTGGTACCACAGGGAATTGGGATTCATGAAGGTGGGCCCTTCATCATCCACCCGGTTCTACAGCTCTGCTCTGGGGGTGGGGGGACTCACAGGGTGGCAGCCAGGAGAACACATTCTGGAGATGCCTGTCTGGGGCATTGGGGACTCACAGGTTGGCAGCCAGGAGAACACATTCTGGAGATGCCTGTCTGGGGCATTGGGAACCCACAGTGACGGGAGGGTCCCAAGCCCCCAGGGCTCTCCCCACAGCCCTCAAAAAGTGACCCCAGAGCTCAGTCCTCTCTAGACCTCCCTCGTGCACCTTGGGCCCCAGCCTGAAGACACCCGGACTGTGGTGGTTCACAGGCCCGCCCTTCTGGCCCAGTGACACATGTGAGAGCATTTGTTTTGTCAACCTCCTTTTTTTTTTTTGCAGTTTATCCATTGTTTTATTAGGGACAAATTTTTTTTAAGAACTTTTATTGAGATACAGTTAACAGGCAATAAACAGCATATATTTAGAGTGTACAATTTGGTATCCCAATCTCCCAATTCATTCCATCCCAACCCTCTCCGCTTTTCCCACTTGGTGTCCATATGTTTGTTCTCTACATCTGTGTCTCTATTTCTGCGTTGCATTTCCTCTTTCATAGTTGTTAGCATTTGCCCTATGTACTGAGGTGCTCTTATATTGGGTGCATATATATTTATCGTTGTTATCTCCTCTTCTTGGATGGATCCCTTGATCTTTATGTAATGCCCTTTCTTGTCTCTTGCAACATTTTTTATTTTAAAGTCTGTTTTATCTGATATGAGTATTGCTACTCCAGCTTACTTCTGATTTTCATTTGCATGGAATATCTTTTTCCATCCCCTCACTTCCAGTCTGTATGTGTCCCTAGGTCTGAAATGGGTCTCTTGTAGACAGCATATATATGGGTCTTGTTTTTGTATCCATTCAGCCAGTCTGTGTCTTTCGGTTGGGGCATTTAGTCCATTTACATTCGAGGTAATTATTGATTTGTATGTTCCTATTACCATTTTCTTAATTGTTTTGTTGTTGTTTCTGTAGGTCCTTTTCTTCTCTTATGTTTCCCACTTAGAGAAGTTCCTTTAGCATTTGTTGTAGGGTTGGTTTGGTGGTGCTGAATTCTCTTAGCTGTTGCTTGTCTGTAAAGCTTTGGATTTCTCCATCGAATCTGAATGAGATCCTTGCTGGGTAGAGTATTCTTGGTTGTAGGTTCTTCCCTTTCATCACTTCAAATATATCATGCCACTCCCTTCTGGCTTGCAGAGTTTCTGCTGAGAAATCAGCTGTTAATCTTATGGGAGTTCCCTTGTATGTTATTTGTCATTTTTCCCTTGTTGCTTTTAATAACTTTTCTCTGTCTTTAATTTTTGTCAATTTGACTACTATATGTCTTGGTGTGTTTCTCCTTGGGTTTATCCTGCCTGGGACTCTCTGCGCTTCCTGGACTTGGGTAGCTATTTCCTTTCCCATGTTAGGGAAGTTTTCAACTATAATCTCTTCCAATATTTTCTCAGGTCCTTTCTCTCTCTCATCTCCTTCTGGGACCCCTATAATGTGAATGTTGGTGCATTTAACATTGTCCCAGAGGTCTCTTAGGCTGTCTTCAGTTCTTTTCATTCTTTTTTCTTTATTCTTTTCCGCATCAGTGATGATCACCATTCTGTCTTCCAGGGCACTTATTCGCCCTTCTGCCTCAGTTAATCTGCTATTGGTTCCTTCTAGTGTATTTTTCATTTCCGTTATTGTGTTGCATATCTCTGTTTGTTTGCTCTTTAATTCTTCTAGGTGTTTGGTAAACTTTTCAATCTTTGCATCCAGTCTTTTCTCAAAGTCCTGGATCATCTTCACCATCATTATTCTGCATTCTTTTTCTGTAAGGGTGCCTATCTCCTCTTCATGTAGTTGTTTTTCTGGGGTTTTATCCTGTCCCTTCATCTGGTACAAAGTCCTCTGCTCTTTCATTTTCTCTATCTTTCTGTGGCTGTGGTTTTCAGTTCCGCAAGATGAAATACTGCTGATACTGCTTGATACTGCTGCCTGCCCTCTTGTCTGTCAAACTTCTTTTGCCAGCAGCATCTCTGTGAACAACCTGAGGGTCTCCGTGGGCCTGGAGCAGAGCCATGTGGAGCCAGATTGGCAGGGGTGGCAGGGGGAAGACAAAGAAGGGAGAGAAGAGGGAATTGGAGTGGCCTTTGGTTCTTCCTGAAGTCTCTGCCAAGCCCACAGCACCTGGTGTCCTTGGTCCAGAATCAGTGATCCTGGGGAGGCTTCTAGGCACCCAAGGACCCATGGTGGGAGCCTCTCAGGAGACACCATCACCATGACATCCCTTCCTTTGGGCAGCAAATACATTCAGGTCACATCTATGTGAGTCTGATGCATGCAAATCTGAAACAGCATCCTGCAAAATACGAATGAAGTTCCATGTTGTGAACAGAAAGCTAATTTTTCTCATTGTTAAGAGCGCAGAACTGAACATGCCCCAGGCTCTCCCTCCTAAGGAGGAGTCAAGGTCCCTCTCTTGGTGCCACACTCCCTCCAGCTCCCTTCTCCCCTCCCATTCCCCCTTCACAGCCAGGTTCCCCAGAGCTGGACTTCCCAACCTGGAACAAGTGCAAAATGCCCTGAGGCTCTTGTTAAAAATGCAGGTTCTGGTGGGTTGGTCTGGGCTGGGGCCTGAGATTCTGCATTTCCTCAAAGCTCCCTGGAGAGGCTGATGCTACTGGTTCACAGGTCACCCCTTGAAGAGCACACTTGCTCGGGACACGCTTACCCCTCCACCCATCCAGTTTTACTGGTCACCCTACCAACTCAGTGCTCACCAGGACCTCAACAACCTCCATGTGGAAGAAACCAGTGGGCCCTTGTCAGCCTCATCTTCCTTGACCGCAGCTCAGACATCGTTTCCTCCTCCTTGAAACCAGTTCTTCCCTTGGCCATGGTCCCCATCCTGTCCCCCCGACCCCAGCTGACCGTTCCACCTCTGCTGCCTTGGCAGGCATAATGTTTTCACTTTGGCTAATCATTGTGTACTCCTTTGCCCTGGCCACTGTGACTGGATCAAAGCTCAGCATGTAACCCCAGCTGGACCAATGGGAATCAGACGTAGACTTTTTTAAAAAATAAATTTATTTATTTATTTTTGGCTGTGTTGGGTCTTCGTTGCTATTCATGGGCTTTCTCTAGTTGCAGCTAGTGGGGACTACTCTTTGTCTTCATTGCAGTGCTGGGGCTTCTCATGGTGGTGGCTTCCCTTTTGTGGAGCATGGGCTCTAGGTGCACGGCTTCAGTAGTTGCGGTGCACGGGTCTTAGTTGCTCCACCACAGGTGGGATCTTCCTGGACCAGGGCTTGAACCTGTGTCCCCTGTATTGGCAGACAGATTCTTCCAAAACTATGTTGAATAGTAATGGGGAGAGTGGACATCCTTGTCTTGTTCCTGATCTTAGAGGGAATGGTTTCAGTTTTTCACCATTGAGAATGATGTTTGCTGTGGGTTTGTAATATATGGCCTTTATTATGTTGAGGTAGTTTCCCTCTGTGCCCACCGTCTGGAGAGTTTTTATCATAAGTGGGTGTTGAATTTTGTCAAATGCTTTTTCTTCATCTATTGAGATGATCATGTGGTTTTTATCCTTCAAATTGTTAATATGGTGTATCACATTGATTGATTTGTGTATATTGAAGAATCCTTGCATTCCAGAGATAACTCCCACTTGATCATGGTGTATGATCCTTTTAATGTGTTGTTGGATTCTGTTTCCTAGTATTTTGTTGAGGATTTTTGCATTTAAATTCATCAGTGATATTGGTCTGTAATTTTCTTTTTTTGTAGTTTTTTTGTCTGGTTTTGGTGTCAGGGTGATTGTGGCCTCATAGAATGAATTTGGAAATGTTCCTTTGTCTGAAATTTTTTGAAGAGTTTGAAAAGGATGGGTGTTATCTCTTCTCTAAATGCTTGATAGAATTCACCTGTGAAGCCATCTGGTCCTGGACTTTTGTTTGTTGGGAGATTTCAATAAACAAAAGTTTCAATATCATTACTTGTGATTGGTCTATTCCCATTTTCTATTTCTTCCTGATTCAGTCTTGGAAGGTTATACCTTTCTAAGAATTTGTCCATTTCACCCAGGTTGTCCATTTTATTGGCACATAGTTGCTTTTAGTAGTCTCTTATGGTGCTTCTAATTTCTGCGGTGTCTGTTGTAACTTCTCCCGTTTCATTTCTAATTTTATTGATTTGAGTCCTCTCCCTCTTTTTCTTGATGAGTCTTGCTAGAGGTTTATCAATTTGATTTATCTTCTCAAAGAACCAGCTTTTAGTTGTATTGATTTTTGCTATTGTTTTCTTTGTTTCTATTTCATTTACTTCTGCTCTGATCTTTATGATTTCTCTCCATCTACTAACTTTGGGTTATGTTTGCTCTTCTTTCTCTAGTTTCTTTAGGTGTAAGGTTAGATTATTTATTTGGGGTTTTTCTTGTTTCTTGAGGTAAGATTGTATTGCTATAAACATCCCTCTTAGAACTACTTTTGCTGCATCCCATAGGTTTTGGATGGTTGTGTTTTCGTTGTCATTTGTCTCTAGGTATTTTTTGATTTCCTCAGTGATCTCTTGGTTATTCAGTAGTGTATGGTTTACCCTCCATGTGTTTGTGTTGTTTACAGTTGTTTTTCCTGTAATTGATTTCTAATCTCATAGCATTGTGGCTGGAAAAGATGCTTGATACGATTTTGATTTTCTTAAATTTACCAAGGCTTGATTTGTGACCCAAAATGTGATCTATCCTAGAGAATGTTCTGTGTGCACTTGAGAAGAAGATGTAATCTGCTCTTTTTGAATGTAGGCAGATGGATTCTTCACCACTGCACCACCAGGGGAGTCCCAACCCTAGACTTTTGAAGAGATATTCAGAAAGAGATAATGCTCTTTCTGCTAGGGTTGTTAAGAGACAATGCGAGCCTGGTGGCATCTCTGATACCCCTTGGGGAGAGTCGGTTTGAGAATGAAGGCAATGAAGAAGAAAGCAGAGCCAAGTCACAGATAGAAAGCGTCTTGAAACTTTCCTTTGTGCACTTGGATTCAGCCGTGCCTGAAACCCATTGACCTTGGAGTTAACATGATCCAATGGCTCCCTTTACACTGAAGTCACTTTGGGTTGTGCTTTCCATTACAAACTACACAAATAATCCTGACAGATGCAATTGACAAACACATTTCTCCTCATTCTGTGTAAGCCATCCTGGGAAATAAGAGATGAATCTCAGACAGACCTTGACCTCCCAGAGGTGACAGTTGTGTGCACATGTGTGTGTGTGTGTGTGTGCATAGGAAAGGAAGAAACCTATTCAAAAGCCACAAGGCAGAAAAGTAAGAAGGGCCAGCTAGGTGGATCGATGAGGGTTTCATATGGGGCATTCCCTGAAGGATGGGGGAGATTTGCAGGGTGTGAAATCCTCAGACCTGGCTCTGGGCACGGTGAGAAGCTGGTGCAAAGCAGGTCCAGGAAGCCAGAGAGGAGGCCCTGGGAATGGTGCAGAGAGACAAGAAGCCTGAGAATGATGGTGAGAGAAACCCCACACAACATATATCCTGTGAGGAAAGGCAAAGAGTTCTGCTATTTTCTCTGCCATTTCCCCCATTTTAGTTCAGTGGTCACCACATAAGGCTCCAGGATGTTTTATTCTCCTTTTTATTCCTTGTATCTCCAGTGCCTCCCAGCCAGGATCAGTATCTGACTTTAGAGAGGAGGTTCAGAGAGCTGATTTGCCTGAAATCACCACCTGTAAGAGGTAGGATCAGGAAAGAACCCCTGTGCTGTTTCCCACCCTTAATCCTTCCCCTGGGTCGAGTTCGCTTTTCTGAGCACTCACCAGGTGCCAGGCCCTGGGCTAACTGCTTTCAGGCTTAGATCTCACCTAATCCTCACACCAACTTTAGCAAATGCACTGGCACTCCTGTAAGCTCTACTTTGCAAATGAGGAATGGAGGCTCAGAGAGTTGATGTAACTTGCCCAAGGTCACACAGCTAGTCAGCAGCAGGGCTGGGATTCCACCTGAGGTCTGGATAATTATCAAAAGCCCCTGTGAGGCAAACATACTCAGAGCTACCCCAAGTGTGGGGATTCTGCCAACATCAGTCCTTTGTGTTATCTGTATTATCTGAAACTGCACCATAATGTCATATTGTTTCTTCTTTCAAGTCCCAAAGTGATCAGTGAAACCCAGTTCAGTGTTTATGAAAGGCCTTCCTCACGACCAGGTTCTGTGCCAGGGACAGAAGCCAAGGCAGCAAGAGGGAAAATTCTGACCATTTGCACGAAGTTTTCAATGTACAGAACATTTTCAATGCACAGAACATTTTCAAGAACATTACCTGCTTTGGGGAAAATAGTTGTCAGCGTGCATGTTTGCCTCCACCCACTGCTGGTGGGCGCTAAGGGTGGGTACACACATGAATACCCACCATGCCAGGGCCCTGGCATGGGGCAGGGCCACAATAGAATTTCCAAAAATATGTGATGAATGAATGGATGATGAGATGAGTGGCTGGAAGGAAGGGTGGGAGGATGGAGGGTTGGAGGGAGGGATGGAGGGATGGATGATGGATGGAATTCTGGATTCTTCTTGCTGGATTCTGGGTCTTGTCCCCGATATTCATCTGTTCAGCCAGTTGGCCAAACTGTTGATTAAGTTGCTCTTTTCACTTTAATTCAATGTAGTGTTTATTGGGACCTACCACAAGCCAGGCCCCTGCTGGGGACACAAAGATGGCAGAGCCATGGTCCCTGACCTGAGGGAGCCCCAGTCGAACAGAGGGGAAAGGGCTAACACACATTCCTTCAACCAACAAACTCTTATGGAGTGCCTCCTCAGACACAGAACTTGGGCAGGGTGATGCTAAGGAAATGGAAATGAATGAATCAGAGTGCTTCTTACCTTTGAAGGGCTCAGACAGTCCAAGGGGGATGCCGGTTATTAAGATGTAAATGACAGTGTGATGTAAGTGGCTCAGAGCATGGGCTCTGGGACCAGGCTACCTAGGTCCAAATCCCAGCTCAGCCACTTCCTAGGTGAGTCACCCTGAGCAAATCACTTTAGCGCTCTGTGCCTCAGTTTCCCTGTCTTTAAAATGGGGATAAAATATTACCTGCCTCTGATTGTTTGGAGGAGTAAACAATAAGATCACACTTTCCTACCAGTCATGAGCTGATCTCCGTGGCTCATCTACTGCCCTGGAGGGTGGCCCATCACTGGAACAAGGAACAAGAGTCATTCATCTTTGACACAGGGCATGGCATTCTGGAGGTGCCCAATAAACAGTCATCGAAAGGATGAGTGGTCCCAGCACACTTGTTAAATGAATGAATGAATGAATGAATGAATGAATGAAGGGTTAGATAGATAGATGAGGCGTAGTTCCCTTTAGCAGGAGGGATCTGAAAGATGACACAGGGTGAAGACAGACAAGAGGTCAAATTCTGGGAGGTCAGCTAAGACTAGGGAGGGATTCAGAACTCATTCATGTCAATGGGCTTCTGACCTTGTTCTTTTGCCCATTCATTCATTCAGTCAGTCAGTCATTGCCAGTTGGCCAAGTCAGGTCCTGTGCTGGGCATCAGGACCTTGGAGATGATGTGGTCCCTGCCCTCTGAGATCTGGTCTGATGGGACATAGCTGACTTCCTTTTCCCACTGCCTCTCTTTCTTCTTTCCTCTCTCCATCTCTCTTCTTCTTCCCTCCTTCCTTTCCTCCCTTCACCCTCTTTCCATCATCTTTCCCTTCTTCCTTCCACAGACATCATTTGATTCCTACTCTAAATCAGATCTTATGCCAGTCTGAGGGACCCAAGGGGAAACAAGATAAGGTGTTCAGACTTCAACGGACTCGTGGAAGGAGCCAGACATGCAGAACATTCCTTTCAACTGTGTGCTGATTCTTCTCTGGGAGATTAGGGCAGAGTGCTCAGGGAACATTTCATGGGTCAGGAGGAAGAAGACCCGAACCTGGGAGAGGTGGGGGGTGAGACTGCGTGTCCATCCATCAATCCATGAGAAGTAGTTCTTCATTTTCTAGGGGCAGGCATCTGGGGAAGCTGTTTATTGCAATAGGTGTTCCAGACACAGTTGTCCAGGGCTTGGGAAAATGTTTGCAAGCTGATAAAATCAAAATATGTTCCCTTCAAAATCAGAAAAATGTCAAAATTGTTTGAAGTTGAAATGAAAGGTCTTCAGAGTGCAACGTTATGCCAACTTCATTAATTGTTATATTTAGCAGTCATGAAAATGACAATATGTTCGAAAACAGCTGTTACTTTGATCTTTTGTATTTGCCCAGAATTCCCGAGGAGGCAATTCAATTGTGAGAAATGGGAGCCTATTATAAAGTGGATGAATTATTCCTGCCTGAGTGACTTCAAAAGCAAAGTGACAATTCTTTCAGCTTTTTTACAGCAAAATGAAGAAATTACATTTGGTGGCTGGGAGGTGGGCGCCCTTCCTTGCGTCTGTGTTGTGTGGGGAGGGGGAGCCTGTGGGCAGAACCTGGAGCTGAGTGGGAGCCCTGAGCCTCAGCCAGCCCTGGCCCTGCCTCTGGGCAGCCTCAGCCTCATCCCCGCCCTCTCTGATCACAGTAGCCTGGGTGACCTCCGAGGACCTTTCTTGACATGGGGCTGAGCCATGTTTGGAAAGAGCTACCAGCTCGGAGCTTAAGGGCTGAGTCAGTGGGACCAGGAAGCTGCCACGGCTGAGGATGACCAGTCATGAGGAGGGTCAGATGTCCTCGTCATGGGACAGCTACGCCTGAACGCCTCGCTGAAGATTTTCAATAAGAAATTCATCTCACGACCCTTGTGGCTGAGGCCTTTGTCCCTGGAAGGCAAATACCTTCCACGAAAAGAGACTCTTTGTACCCTAAGAGGGACAAGGAGGAGGGATGCACGGGAGGAGCTGTCATTGCTTCTCTTTCCGGGATGACCTGGAGGTGCCTGGACCTCAGATGTCCTCAGATGTCCTCAGAGGGTGCCAAGCTCCCTGCCCGCTGCCAGTGCCTTTGCAAGCCTCTCATACACAGGCCCTGCAGGGTCTGGAGAGCGTTTGGTTGTAAGGGGCACTGATGCACCCCGCATTGTGCCGGCCCCAACTGGCATCCTCTCGTTGCACATCTCAGCTGCCTGGAGAAGCACTGAGCTTGGCATTAACTTCCAGAGCAGAGAAATAACAGGTTCAGTGGGGCCCAAAGGGGAGCCGAGAAGCCCCCAGCCAAGCCCACACTTTCAGCCACTAGACAGACCAGGGTCATCAGAACAGGGAGGCTCCTCAGAGAAAGGAGGGGTGGGTTCCAGTGCAGCAAAAGGGCCCAGTGTCTGGGGAGAGGGAAATGTGCCTGGAAAGTACTTGAAAACAGAGCAACATGGCTCTCTCTCAGGGAGTCCCCTGTGGGCAAGGTCCCCGATCTGCGTATTATAACAACAGCAACAGCAACAAGTCAGGGACCATGTCTTCCACAGGTACCATCACAAGGCATTGTTATGGCACTGGGGACACATCAGGGAACAAACAGACAACGTCCCTGCCTCATGGGGCTCCTACTCCAGTGGGGGAGCCAGAAGAGCACATCTTTCAGGACTGTGTGTCTGGGTTTACACATGTTAACTCGTGTAGCCTTCAGACCTGTTCAGTGAGGTAGGTGCACCCATTGTGCCCACTTTACAGGGGAGGAAGCTGAGTCTCTGAAAGGGAAAGGACACAAGGCTAGTACGTGACAAAGCCAGGATTTGAGCCGAGGCCTAGCGTGCTTTTGAGAGCTGCACACGCTGCCCCTTGTCACCATCCCATTTTCCCTGGGCTCCTAAATGCCGTGTTAGGGCACCACTCACTACTGTTTATTGCAGTAATAGTAACGATGATGGTCGCTATTATTCCTGCAGCACCTTCTCCAGCCAGGGCTGGGCTGGGCTCCCTACTGACATTTCCTCCTTTAGTCCTCCTAGCTGGTCTTCTAATGTAGAGGATATTCTAGTTCTCATTTTATGCTTAACCTCAGAGACGTTAAGGTACTTGCCTGCTGTCACACAGCCAACAAAAGAAAAGACCGGGATGCACATCCAAGGCTGACTCTAAGAGCAAGCTTCTTGTGATGTTATAAAGAAAATTCATGGATTTTTAATGTCTACATTTTAATTAATCAGCAACAAGGAAAAATGCTTCTGCAGACTGTAATCAATATTTACTGAGCACCTACTGAATGTCAGGCTCTGGGGATGATATCCTGTGGTCCTGGGCCTCACGTCCTCAGAGATGGGGCAGCTATCACTGTGCCCAAAAACCTGGTGGGATTCCTGCTCAGAGCAACTGGGGAGGGTGCTCCAGCTGGGCATGTAGCAAGCAGCCCCCACACATTCCTGACTACCTCTCAGAGCCCTGACGGTCAGCTGTCTAGCAGGGAGCCTCTGTTCATTTTGTAGTTAGGAAACAGAGACCCTGGGAGAAAACGAACATCTTGCTCAGGGTCACAAAGCAGGTTATTAACAGGGCCAAGGCCAGACCCAGATTGGAGTCTCTTCCTGCATCCATCAGCACGAGGCAGGTCCCAGAGTCCCACCCTCCACGAACGTGTGGTGTTGATGTGCCCATCACTGGCTGGAGGGACCTATAGAGACGACTTGGTCCCACACTGGGAAATATGCAGATGCTCCACTCTCCCCTCCTGAATCGGTGGGAGGCATCACAAATCAATCCTTCCCTGAGAGCCCAGGAGCTGCCCGGGGGGGCTTCTTGGCAGAACACTCCACCTAGTCCCTATAATCAATCAGAGCCGGACTTGAGACCATAGATCTCAGAATTCCCTCACTTGGCCCGGAAGGGAAACTGAGGCTCAGTGAGGAACCACACCTGCAAAGGGCTAGACACCAGCACCTAAGGGAGCTAGAATGTGCAGACACTGGTATACTGGAGGCCTGAGCCCATTTTAGCTCATCCGACATTTACTGCACTCCAAAATAAGAAATGCAGTGGCCATTGACTAAGCATTAAATACATTGGAAGCTTAATCCTCTCATTTAATCTTCTCCATGACCCTGGGGTGTGGGGCCAGCACACCTGGGAGCCCTGAGGGGGAGGGGAGCGAAGTGACTGGAAACCAGCCATCATCATCCTCATCCCCATCTCTGGTGACACTGCGGATCAGGGGCGGCCACGTGCTCAGCCCTCCGTGCACATCATCCCACTGCATCCTCACTGTATGCCTGAGGGAAGTCGCACCGTCAGTCCCATTTCACAGATAGGGAACCTGAGGCTCAGGTAGATGAAGCCCTTTCTTCAGGTCACATAACCAGCAATAGGAAAACACAGAAGATTCCAACCCAGCCTGCCCGATCCCAGAGCCAGAGTCTCACCACCACCACCTTGGTACATTTTAAAGTTACATTTTGCCACCTGGACCCAGGAATCGGGGTGTTTACCCATATTATGATGAGGCAGCTGAGGCCTGGGGAATAACACGGGGTCTGAGGTCACTACATCACACTCAGTGCCTCGGGCTGGGTCCTGCGGGGGGAAACATCTCTTCAAAAGATTTCATGACAGCCCTCAGCTCTGAGGCCACAGCCAGGGCAAGAGTGACCTCAGATGTTTGCAGAACTGGGCACAGAGAGCCAGTGAGGGGGGGTCTGTGGACCGGTCCAGTGCTCTGCTGGATGGGGTCCTCCACATCCCAGGACCAGGATTAGGCAGCTGGGCTGCCACCTTCTCCCTGCTCTGTGCTCTGATGGTGGGACCACAGGCAATGTGAGGAAAGCTACCTCCCCAAGCGTCCTGCCCTACGCCTGCTTTGTCCTGGCCATGTTAAGTGGAGGACAAGCTTACAGATCCCTGCTGAGCTGCAGGTGGGTGACCGGAGGAGATGGACACTGGGTGATGTGGAGCTCTCTGCCAGTGTTCCCAGCCTGATGCCAAGAGGTCACCCATCTTGGCTCCCTGAACTGTGTTCCGGGTTGACACAGCCCAATGCACCAGGCATTACAACCAACTCAAACAACAGAGGTTGAGGAATAAACAGGATATTCTAGTCCAAGGACTTTCCTACCCCAGCAGCTGGCCTCAATGTGATGTGGGTGAAATGTCCTTCCCTGGGGACCCCAAAACTGTGTTCCTGTCCTTGTGAGGCCTGGAGAAGCCACCTGCCTTCTCTGAACCTCAGTTTCCTCAGCTGAAAAATGAGGTTTTCCAAATCTCCTCATGGGGTTGCCATGAGCACCAATGGTGAAAGGAGACCTGCAGGGCCAAACCCAGGGCCAGACACTCACCTGCACCTACTGGGTGCCAGGCACTGGGGTCAAAGAATGTGACTCACTGCTGCCCCCAGAGGTTGTGAGTTGGAACAGCCGATCTCAATGGGAGAAGATGCAGAACTGGGTTCAGGCTCCAGCTCTGCTCCTTCCCATCTGCATGGCCTTGAGCAAGTCATCCTCCCCTATTGAGGCTCACGCTCCTTGGCTGAGAAATGGGGGCAGTAACACCCCCTGGGAGGTGGCTGAGGGGCTGAAACAAGGTGAAGCGGGATGAGCACCTAGGGTGGTGAGGGTCATGTCTGGGCTGAGCTGAGGTTCCAGAGGATGGGGTGGAGGTCACAGCTCACAGAACTCAATGTAGAAAGTACCCCTGAGCCATCTAGTCCAGTTGTTTCCATTTCTGGCCAGCCACCCCCGGGCAGCTCCATCCTGGTGCCACTGACCCTAAGTCTCTAGGGAAGGCCTCAGGTATGTATAATTTGAACAGCCTTCTTAGGTGATTTTGTTGAAATCTTTTTTTTAAAGGTCATTGCCAGATTACAAAATTTCAACACACCTAAAGATGTGAAATGAAAGAGGAAAATAAGTATTTTTCAAATCACTGTGTAATCTTGGATGAGTCCTTCTCCTTCTCTGGGCTAAGGGCTTCCCAGACTTCCTGCAAGGAGGTTAAATTAATGACTCTAACCTCTCCTGTGGCTTTGATGTGTGTTATGTTTCCAATGTAGTCATGTGACCCTCAAGTAATCATCAGAAAGGAGGAGGCAGATGTGAGTTTTCAAATGTGTTGAGTCAGGACTTCCTGTGGGTTTGAATGGCATGATCCAAATCTCAGTGCCTTCAATAAAAATAAAAGAGGGAGGGAGAAATGTATTTGAACTGGGAAGTCTGTGGCATAGAGGACTTCAGGCACAGCTGGATCCAGGCAGTAAAAGGCTACATTTCCTCATTCCCTTATTGTCACTTCATTCTCTTGTGAGCTTTGCCATATAATTGTGTCTAAATTGCATCTTTAAGGACAAAAAGAGACTCAGGAAATCTGTGGAAACCAAAAACCCCCTTTGTGGCCAGTGAACTGTTTTATCCAGAACAATGGTAACATGGTGTCCTTGATTCAGTAAACATACCCCTGGTGTAGGGATGGAAATGTATGTGTTTTCTTCACAGGAGTCTAGCTTGTGCTGTCTTGTTCTTGCATGTATGCGTGTATCACATGTGAAGTGCACATGTTCATATGTGTAAGTATGTATGTGCTTGTTCAAGAATCCCACAAACACTGTTGGAAGTAGGGTCCAGAGGACCTGGGAGACAAGGGAGACATGGTGTCTCTCCACTTTGGTAAATTTAGCATAGTGTACACTAGACTTGGGGGTCCTTCAAATGCTTTAGCAGAAGGGAGCCCTTGAGGATGTGTGAGGTCCTGTCCTCATGTGTGTTGGAGCCAGTGAAACTGCAGAGGAGTGAGTGACCCTGAGAATATGGCTCCTTAGAAAGCAGGACCTTTGAGGTGCACGTGTGCCAGCCCCAGGCCCACTCCCAGGGGACAAGAGCATCCAGTTAATTTCACCTCAAAGCTTGGCCGAGAATAGCTGCTGGCATCCGTGGGAGAAGCTGGCTTCGTCCTGGGTGTGGTGTGTGCTGAGACACTGCACCCAGCACCAGCCACTGTGTCTCCAGGAGGTCATGGCCAGCTGGAGGTGGGGTCTTGGGAGATAGGAAGGGTGAGAAAAGGCAAGAGGCAGGCAGCCTGAGGGCACCATATCCCCATGGGGCAGCCAGACTCCGTAGAAACAGTATCTGGGGCCAACAATCCTACAAATCTACAACAACAGTCTTTGAACAAGAGACTGAGGAAACCCAGAATCACGGCTCACAGTCACATCACGTCACACAGGACCTTAGCAGTCATGTGCACAAATTCCTGAGCATCTCTGGTGGTGGGGTCCTCGCTGCCCTCCCAGGGAGTGGATGACTTTATAGGATGCTCCAAGGAGATCCTTGGAGCATTCTAGAGAGAAGCCTGTGTCTTGGGGACCATATGAGAGGAAAGCCCCAGAGGGAAGAGTGGTAGCAACTTGCTGAGGGCAGAAAACAGGGAAAAAAAGTCAAATTATGATGATTTGCTATGGAAGAAGCCAGCAAGGAGCTGAGGTCTTGACAGGGAGGGGCCACCTCAGCGAGGCGCTCACGGAGGCTGTGAGGTGATGTCGAGGGCCAGAGACAGCTGAGGGGGAGAGTCCTGGGAAGAGGGAATGGTCTGTGCAAAGGCCCAAGGCAGCAAAGAGGCTGGCATCTTTCTGGAACAGAAGGAAGACAGGAGGTGCCAGGGAGGGAGAGGGAGATGAGCTTGGAGAGGCAGCGAGCAGATGACACAGGCTCTTGTGGGCCGTGGTGAGCACTTTGGGTTGAAGGTGAGCGCGTACACCTCTGGCTGCTGCACTGCGCGTAGAGGGGTTGGGCAGGTGCGCAGAGGGAGACGCACGTGTGGGGGCCTGTGGGGGCAGCCTGTGTGCCCTGGAGGAGGACGTCTGCTGACTGATTGGAGAAGGGAGGCTTGGGAGGACGGTAGTGAGCACCCTGTCATGGCAAGCACTTGCCCTGAGGCTGGCTTCACTGTGAGGGGTGCTGGGGAGAGCACTCGCACACAGGGGGGGTTGGGAAGAGTCACCCCACTGGCCGCTGACCCTGACTCTACGGGCCAGACTGGTAGCCCCGTCACCCTCCCTGGCTTCCCGGGTGACCTCAAGCTGGTTGTTTCCCTCTCTGAGCCTGAGTTTCCAAATGATGACAGAGTTAGGCTGGGTGATCCCTGTGCGTCCTCCTACCAGAACATTCTCCAGTTCACCCATTCTCAGTCTTTAGCCCAGCCCCCACCCACAATGGCAGTCGGTTTGGCAGCTAGAAGCTCCATGAGAACGTTGTCTTAGTCCTGGCACAAAGTCCTCTCCATATCCATTCATTTCAACTCAAGCATCCTCGGTGACCTTTGGGTTGGAAGTCTCTATGTTCACTCTGGACAGGGGTTATTTTCTCTGGAGTCTTCTTGAAAGGTTCTGGAACCAGGGCTTGCTTCCGTGGGCAGCCTCCCCTGTTCCATCACCATCATATAAGGGCCATCACCACCCAGCAGAATTCCAGGAGACTCCTCAGGGGAGCAAGGATTTTGTAAGTATTTTCCTCCAAACCTGTGAATGGTGGATTTTCCCCTTAAGGTCACCCCCCATGGAGGCCTTCAGGAGGCTTGGGATCAAGAGGCAGAGGAATGTGGCCTCTTGAAATAGCTAATATTTTAAATATAGCAAATTAAGAAAAAGATTATATGAGACGTGCCAGACGGAGGAGCGATGCAGGACATGTGTGGTCCCCAGTTATTTGTTCCTATTTTATTCAGCAAACTTTCTTTTGTGGTTCTGTGCTAGGTGCAGGCTTTTTGCTATGGGTTGGTGATTCAACAGTGACATCAATCACAGTTCCTCCTCTATGGACTTCACAGGGTGCTTGGAAAAGCAGACAAGTCATCACTAATTGGTACAGAGGACACTGATGAGAGAATGAAGGCAGCAAGATGGTGGAGTGGGGCCCCCTATCTAGACTCTGGGGAGGGGCCTAGAGTGGGTTTCATAGAGGACATGCTGTCTTACTGAAGCTGGAGAGTCAGTAGGAAGCGACTTGGCTACAAAGGCAAAGAAGAGGGGAATGTTCCAGGCAGAGAAGCCAGCATGTGCAAAGGAGCTCTGCGTCAAGAGCATTGACCTGGAGTCAAGTGTGCCTTTTCAAAGAGTAGTTGCTCCCCTCAGTGGCTGTGCATCTCTGGGAGAGTTGCTCTAGCTTTCTGACCTGGGCGCCCCATCCCTAAGAGAGGAGATGACCACATCTATCTTAAAGGACTGTTGAGAGTAAGAGTGATGGGTGCTCACCAAAGACCCCCTTTCCATATGGGTAATTCTCAGTCGTGTTCCTCCTATGACTTTCCAGGTGTCAGGACAAGATGTTTCCTCTTTGGAAGCTTGTTCTCTTGTGTAGCCTGCTCACTGGGACCTCAGCGTGTTGTATTGAAGAATGCACAAAGGGTGTTTTGGAGAAGCTGAAAGCTCTTCTTGACGAAGGACTTGAGAACGTTGACACTACACTTGAAAGTGAGTCAGCAAGAGGGATGATCAGTGTCCGCTAGGAGCTTGCCTCCTAATACTATGCCCATATTAACAAAGGCTGCCACCAGGGGCTGCTCTGTATGGGTGGTTTCCTGAGAGAGGTGGCTATTTGGTTCCTGGTTCATTCATTGTTTATTTTTCTAGAAACAAGCAATGCTTACATGAATATCACTTTACATTTTATATTATGATCAACTATTTTAATATATGCATAGGATAAATTCCTGAAAGTGAGATTTCAAACGTTCAAAAGGTATGTCCCTTTCAATTACAGCAGATTTTGACAAGTATTCCCCTATGTGAATGTTTTCTCCAATAGTCTGTGACAGTACCCTTCTTTCTACTCCCTTGAAAGAACTGGTATGGACCACTTAAATGTTTTGCCAGTCTCACAGATGAAAGGTTATGATTCATCTCAGCAAGTCTCTAGTTATGAAAGAATTCACATTTTTTCACGTTTTATTAACCATTTACATACATTCTCTGAAATATTTTATTTATATTTTTAGCATATTCTTCTGTTGGGTCATTCGGTTTTCCTTCTAAATTTGTCTTAAGTAATTGGAAACTGAGGCCTGTCTAGTTGAGGAAGCCTTAAAACTACCTACCTTTCTAGCTAATCATACATTCTTGTAATCTTGATTTTTTAAAAGAACTTGTCCTTTTCATTTTTTTGAAAACATTAGCACAACCTTGGCCAACATTCTTTTGTGCAGAGACTAGGTATTGTAAATGACTGCCTTTGAAACCTTGCCAGGGCTTAGGCAACCTTTAAAGATACAGAAGGGACCCACTCTCTACTTTCATTGCTAATGAAACTGAGCTCAGAAACAGAAGTGTCTGGATGACGGTCAGCTAGTAATTATAGGACCAGATGCAATTTCCCTCTCTCTTTGCATCATTATGACTAGGTAGATATTGCGCATTGCAGAGACATGTTGCAGTAGTATGACTACATGTCTTTTCTTGAAGCCTTTTGTTTCTCCTTGAGCTAGTTGTTGCCTTGTTGTTTCTCATGTGAATGATTTGCTACACATATATTCTTATTTCTTTTCAAAGGTGCCATTCTACAGATGCCATGTCAATTACTCTTTCAAATCCCTCTTCTCTGAAGTCCCCCATTAGAACACCCTGTTCTCCTGCTCCTGTATGAATTATTGCTTCTAGGCCTGCTACAAACTTGTCATCCAGGGTCTCCTATTTGCTACTTTCATGACTTGGAGACATATTATTTCCTTTATTCTAGATTTTTCATTTCTTAATTTATTCTAAGTTTATTTTGTTTGTGTCAGCATCTCATTAGAGCTTCACTACTAGAAGCTGATGTGCAATCAGTGCCTATAGGCTGGTCAGTGGATTGATTGCTTTGTTGGATGGATGATGAGTATATCTTGGTAGGAAGGCAGCATGGAATGATCAAAGTCTCCCTAGCTAGGTCAGTTTAGGCCCATTTCTTAACATTTTGATTCTTTATTTCCTCATCTGAGTGCAGGTAATAATAACACCTTCTTTACGGAGTTGTTAAAAAGTAAATGAAATAACATTGGCAAATAGTCTCATGTTGTATCTGATGCATAGTAGCTGCTTCATTAAGTTGTGTATCACATTAAATGGAGATTATTTTTCCAGGTGTCCTTCAGAAATTGAAGGACTATTTTGTGGTGCTCCTGAAATCGAACTCTTGTGAAGACACCCAGGACATAATTGAGGAAGTTGTCAACTTGTTGTTAGAAGCTATTTGTCAAATTCTTCAAGTAGTGGGAAAGGAGACGGGGTGAGTTGATGCTTCATAGTGGAGATCTTTTTTCTAGGAAGGAGAATACATGTCTTTGGGGATGTAAGCTTAAGGTCAAAGACAGGAAGGTGAATAAACTGTGTCCTCATAGACCCAAAGTGGTCTGAGGCCAGCTCTACTAGAGCTTGGGTAAATTAGAGGCCGGGCTGCAGGGCCTATCAGGGCATCTCATGGCTTTGGGCTTTCTCATTCTGTGCTTCCAGGGGCAGCACCTCTACCTGTTTGCTGGTTCCTAACATCTCTTTCCACAGAATTAGACTTTTCTTCTTTGAATATAGCCGAGTATAAAGGTCTGAATGCCCTCACAAGAGAGGAAACTAGAATTCACACCCATAGGTCGTTCCACACATGAAGTTCTGGAGTTAAACAGTTCTGGGTTCAGATTCTGGCTCTGCATTAAAAAAGAATGAAATAATGCCATTTGCAGCAGCATGGATGGGTCTAGAGATTATCATACTTAGTGAAGTGAGTTAGACAAACAAAAACAAATATCATACAATGCTACTTATATTTGGAATCTCAAATATGGCACAAATGAACTTATTTAGAAAACAAACAGCCCCATGGACATAGAAATCAATCTTATGGTTCCTAAAGGGGAAAGTGGTGGTGGTGGGGATCTAAACTAGGAGTTTGGGATTAACATATACACACTACTATATGTGAAATGGATAACCAATAAGAGGATATGGTATAGCCTAGGAAACTATACTCAATATTTTGTAATAAGCTACAGAGGAAAGAAATCTGAATCACTTCGCTGTATACTTGAAACTAACACAGCATTGTAAGACAACTATCCTTAAATTAAACAAAATTCTGGCTCTGATACATATTCACCTCGGATTCTTGGGGGAAATCACATCTTTCTGAACCTCATATGCCACGCCATTCAATGGAGAGGATCAGACTTTGAACAGGGCTCTCATGAAGACCCAAGAAGGCAAGGTTGGTGAGGCTCAAATGCTCAGCACGACGCCGGCCTAGAGACGTGCCCAGCAATGGCTTCAGGGGGAGTGACGAGGGGCAATTGTGGTTTTTGCACAGGTTGTGTATCAGTAACGTCGACATCCTGGATATCAACTATGATAGCAACAGCTCTAGCCTGAGTGTTGTCTTCACCACTACCTGCCTGACCCTGTGAGTATGTGTTAGAATCTCAGCTTTGGGAGAGGTGGTGCAGCATGACTGATGGATCTCCAATCTGGAATCAGATACAGAGATAGGGAAATGAGGATGTGTAGAAGAGTCTTTATAAATTAAGTGCACTATGATTTCATCATTCGTTAGCTTGAAATCTTGGGATAGTCACTTAGCCTCTCTATACCAAATGTTTCCTCTTTCTGAAAATAGAATTAATAATAATTTTTTTCCCTCATGGTATTGTTGTCATGATTCAATGGATTAATGCAGGTAAAATGCTTTTTTGAAACCTATAACACAGGATTTGTTCTCAATAAATGTTTACTATTATTTTTATTTTAATCATCAGTGTGATACTGTATAGAAATTTCACATGAACCAGACCCATGTGGCAGGTGAAGAAACTTCTAATGGAAAATGTAGATTTCATAAAGAATATAGCCACTATTGACATTATCCATAGCCACCCCATATAACGTCTTCACAGAGGGAGGAACTCAAGTGGGCAACCTGAAGGAACGTCTCAGCCTGTGTTCACCGTGAATCTTATTTCCTGCAGGACTAAATGCTGCAACTGTAGTGACCTCAAGGTGGAACTCCAGATTACTGTCAGCATTGAAACTGATGCCACGACTGGAGACTGCACAGTGGTTGTAGAATGCACCACCGACCCAGAGAGCATCTTGCTTACCTTGCAGGAGAGGTCAGGCTCACCCATCTCAGCAGAGCAGCGCTCCCAGAGGAGCTGGGACCCCCGAATTTCAGCCCTATTCCTATACCCTACCTGAGAGGGGACATAGTGTGGTGAAAAAAGACTTCAGACTCTGGAGTCAAGTTTGCTTTGCCACTAACCTTGTGAATTTGTAACCAGTTTAGCCTCTCAGAGCCTCAGTTTTCCCATCTGTAAACTGAGGATGATAATAATACCTATTTGGAGGCTACTGAGCGGCCCAAATGAGACAATGCAAGTGTGTAGCACACAGCCTGGCACATACTAAGCTCTCAGTAACAATAACATCCATGCTGCCTTTCTGTCTCTTTGTTCTTCCCTTTACTGAGACAGGAGTGTTGACCTCTCCAACCACACCTGGGAATTTGGCAATTTCACCTTTCAGTTGATCCATTATTGCTTTGTGTTTTTGAAGCCCTATTGTTAGGTGAATGCACCTTTAGAATGTTGAGGAACTGACTCTTTTATTATTATATAATGTCTCTCAATAATAATAATGATAACAATATTAATAAACTGCATTTACCTTCTTGCCTCCAGTTAGGAGGGGAGAAGAGGAATAAATGCCTATCCTGGGCGCTACTTTCAGATTGTCCCCAAATCACCCTCCAGCCGCTGGAAAATTCCTGAAATGATCTTGAAATCTTAATCCTCTCCATTTCAATCATTGATCCCTGGTGACCCACAAATCTACATGTTAAACCATGTGCTTGAAAGAGCATGTTTAGTCCAGGGATGAGGGAGAAGGGAGAAAGGCTGACCCTGGCCACAGCTGGGAGAGGAGCTGTGGTCTGGTAGCTGAAGGCTGGGGCAGGTTGGCTTTGGCAGGGATCAAGTCTCAGTCAAGAGCAGAGGCCAATCCATCCTAACCCAACAAGGGATTGGGTCACAGGTTGCCTAAAAACCCCCCAAACCAAAGAAAGTCTCCACAACCTACTATCACTTGGAAAGACGGAGATGTAAGTCCAGATGCCTGAGCCCTGCTGGACGCTGCCTTGCCCAGAGCCCCAGGGAATTCATGCTGCCCTTCTGGGTCCCAGTGTCCATATCTGTAAAATGGCATTTGATTCGCTGCTCCAACTCCTCTCAGGGCTTTTCTCTACACTTTGGGTGGAATCCCAAGCCCTCTCCAGGGCCGTCCAGGGTCTGCCTGATCTGGACCCGCCCTCACATCACTGCACTCTTCCGCTGGCCTACTCTGCCCTGGACACGTAGCTTTTGCTCTGTGCCTCAGACAAACTTCTTCCCACCTCAGGACCTGCGCATGGGCTGCTCTGGCTACCTAGAACACCTATCCCCATCCCATTTTAATGTACTTTTCATCCTTCAGGGTCAAAAACAAGGTTCCTCCTATTCTCTGTTGTAAGAATCTCGTCTTGACCTTCTGAGTACTTGTCGCAAGTTGTCCTTATATACCTAATTGTATGTTTACTTCATTTATTCTTTCCGCCAAAAATGTATTGGGCATCGGCCACATGCCAGGCTTCTCCCTGTTCTGAGCTGTGGAGAATTTATTGGTGACAGCAGACAGGGAACTTTTTATTGTGGAGCTTATTCTCTTGAGGGAAAGGCAGACAGATGAGCATTCAGTCCAATATAAAGACTCCATAAGGAAAATGTCAGATTGCAGTGATCTCTGGGCAGAGCAGCACACTTAACAGGACACTCTGCTACAAAGGCCTTCTTTAGGCAAGCAGTCCAGGAGGGCTGCCCCGAGGAGGTGACAGTTATGCTGCAATCTGAAGGTGGGAAGGAGTCAGCCTCAGCAAAACTTGTTTAATAGTTATGTACCAGGTTAGGAGCTGATTTCGCTTTGCATACCCCTGTGATCCCAGTCTTGGTTCCTGAAATATTGTTTGTTCTCTAAAAATATGTGTTGAGTGAATGAATGGATGGATGGATGGATAGATGATTGAATGGATGAGGTCTGAGGGTTGTGATGAGACTCTTGAGGTATTGGGGTGAGCTGCTGGTCAGACATGGGGTTCTAAGTGTTTACCCCTCTGTGTAGAGGCTCAAGTCACCTGACTCCAAGCTGTTCCACTCCAGCTCTGCCCTCTTTCCCAACCTCCTGCTTGGTTGCTCTGTCAACTTGAAAGAACTTGATCATTTTCTTCTATTTTCCAGCTGCCCTGACGTAGTTGAAGAAGATGCAAATGCTCTGATCACCCTCGTGGAAGATGTGGTGTCTCTTCTAGTGGAAAAGGAGGTGAGTCCCCCACTCATGGGTGCCCAGAGCCAAGCCTGCTTGGGGGAGGTGTAACATTTCCTGGCCTGGCTGTACTCTCTGGGCACCTTCCCTTCTGAGGTGCACACTTCCCTTGGGGTGTCAGCTGGTGCCTCTGCTCCCTTCCTTAGCATGGCATGGGGAGGATGGGAGGAGGGGAAACACATTAGCTGTGATCACGGCTCCCACACTTGAAGCACTTGCCATGCCCATGGAGCCAATATGCCTTTTACCTAACATTTAATCAACATAATTTTACTTAAATATATTTAAAAGTTTATTTTTGAAAGGAATCTTTATGTCCCTCTCATAAATAGAAATTAATATCACTTATCATCGTCTTAAAAAATAAGCAGCAACCCATAAATATGTTATCTGTGCGTCACACAAAGCTACATGTACCATGTGCAAGATTCCTGTACATCATGTACGAAACCATATGCACCTTGTGCCAAAAGTTCTAATTTACTCACTCTGGAGGGGGGCTGCGAATCTGGGTTTATTAAAAAAAAAAATCCTCCAAGTGGCTCTGTGATTTAAGCTGAAGTGTCACTCTTCAAAGTGTGGTCCTGCCACCAGCAGCACTGACCTCCCCTGGGCACTTGTTAGAAATGCAGACTCTCAGGTCCTACCCCAGACTTGCCTACTCAAGATTTTGCAATTTAAGAAGATACACGGGGAATTGTATGTACACAAAAACCTGAGCAACACCTCTCTATGCCTCCCAGGGCCCCGTTTGACTCTAAAATTCCAGAGTTCCAAAGGTCAAGGTTTCTAAGAGTGTAGGGTTCTGAGAAGTTCACAGTCTAGATTCTTAAGTTGCTAGGGTTCTAATGTTCTGAAGTTTTAGGATTCTAGCATCCTGTGGTTCTCAGATATTGTCCTTTTGCATTTCGATTGTTCTCGAATCCTAAAGGTCATAAGTTCTAAGATCCCAAGTAGTGAGCATGTCTGTGGGTGGCAGCCAGTGCACTCCCAGAGGAAAATGATCAGTCCTTCTCCCCTCTTCCCTCTCCCTATTTCCTATCCCTCTCATCCTCTTCCCCTCCGTCCCTCTCTCCATCTCTCTGTGTCTCCCTCCCCGATTCCCTGCATCCCTCAGGTGTGCCCAAGGCTCCCCATCATCTTCAACACCCTGGATGCGAAGTGTATTCAGATGATCTTTGGTAAGTCACAGCCTGGGGAAGCGGGGGGCTCCCTCTGCAGCCTTCCAAGGGCAGGTACGCCGCTGTATGCCTGCCCCACAGGCAGGTCTGGTCAGGGGACCCTGGAGAAGCTGAGAACCTATCATCTTGAGTGAGTTGCGAGAGCATGGCTGGTGGGGTCCCTGCAGAACTGGTTGTAGAATGCACCAGAGACCAAGACAGCATCTCACTCACCGTGCTGAACAGGTCAGGCCCATCTGTCTGAGCAGAATAGGGCTATGAGAGGAGTTGGGACCCTTGGATTTTGGCCCTATTTCTCTACCCTATCTGGGAGGGGGCACAGTGTGGTGAAAAAGAAGGGTTCCGACTCTGGAGTCAAGTTAGCTTTGCCACTAACCTTGTGACTTTGTAACCAGTTTAGCCTCTCAGAGCTTCAATTTTCACATCTATAAACTGAGGATGATGATAATACCTATTGGGAGGCTACTGAGCGGCCCAAATGAGACAATGCAAGTGTGTAGCATACAGCCTGGCACATACTGAGCTCTCAGCAATAATAGCATCCATGCTGAATTTCTGATTATTTGTTCTTCCCTTTGTTGAGACAGGAGTGTTGACCTCTCCAAGCACAACTGGGAATTTGCCTATTTCACCTTTCAGTTGATCCATTTCTACTCTGTGCTTTTTGAAGCCCTATTGTTAGGTGTATGCACACAGCACTGTTGTGTCGTCTGGAGGATGTGATCCTTTTGTTATTATTTAATGTCTCTCTGTCATAATAATGATAACAATAGCTATAAACTGCATTGACCTTCTTGCCTCCAGTTAGGAGGAGGGAAGAGGAGTAAATGCCTACCATGGGCTCTAATGTCAGATTATCCCCAAATCACCCTCCAGCCACTGGAAAATTCCTGAAATGGTCTTGTAATCTTAATCCTCTGTTTTTAAATCATTGATCCCTGGTAACCCACAAATCTACATCTTAAACAGTAGGCTTGAAAGAGCACGTTTACCCCAGGGAAGAGGGTGAAGGGAGAAAGGCTGATTCGAGCCATGGCTGGGAGAGGAGCTGTGGTCTGGAAGCTGACGGCTGGGGCAGGTTGGCTTTGGCAAGGATCAAGGCTAAGCCAAGAGCAGAGGCCAATCCATCCTAATCCAACAAGAGATCGGGTCACAGGTTGCCTAAAGACCCCCCAAACCAAAGAAGTCTCCACAACCTACTATCACTTGGAAAGACGGAGATGTAAGTCCAGATGCCTGAGCCCTGCTGGACGCTGCCTTGCCCAGAGCCCCAGGGAATTCATGCTGCCCTTCTGGGTCCCAGGGTCCATATCTGTAAAATGGCATTCAACTCGCTGCTCCAGATCCTCTCAGGGCTTTTCCCTGCACTTTGGGTGGAATTCCAAGCCCTCGCCAGGGCCCTCTAGGCTCTGCTTGATCTGGACCCACCCTCACATCACTGCACTCTCCCCGCCAGCCCACACTGTCCTGGACATGTAGCTTTTGCTCTGTGCCTCAGACAAACGTCTTCCCACCTCAAGACCTGTGCAAGGGCTGCTCTGGCTACCTAGAACATCTTTCTCCCATCTCATCTCAATATACTTCTCATCCTTCAGGGTCGAAATAAGGTTCCTCCTGTTCTCCCTTGTAAGAATCTCCTCTTGTCCTTCTGAGTACTTGTCACAAGGTGTCCTTATATATCTAATTGTATGTTTACTTCATTTATTCTTTTTTTTTTTTTTTTGCTCTTCCTCTTTTTTATTATTTTTTTTTTGGGGGGGGTACACCAGGTTCAATCAACTGTTTTTATACACATATCCCCATATTCCCTCCCTTCCTTGACGCCCCCCCCTCGAGTCCCCCCCACCCTCCCTGCCCCAGTCCTCTAAGGCATCTTCCATCCTTGAGTTGGACTCCCTTTGTTATACAACAACTTCCCACTGACTATTTTACAGTTGGTAGTATATATATGTCTGTGCTACTCTCTCGCTTCTTCTCAGTTTCCCCTTCACCCCCCGCCCCCTCCCATACCTCGAGTTCTCCAGTCCATTCTCTGTATCTGCTTCCTTGTTCTTGTCACTGAGTTCATCAGTACCATTTTTAGATTCCGTATATGTGAGTTAGCATACAATATTTGTCCTTCTCTTTCTGACTTACTTCACTATGTATGACAGATTGTAGTTCTATCCACCTCATTACATATAGCTCCATCTCATCCCTTTTTATAGCTGAGTAATATTCCATTGTATATATATGCCACATCTTCTGTATCCATTCATTTGTTGATGGGCATTTAGGTTGCTTCCATGTCCTGGCTATTGTAAAGAGTGCTGCAATAAACATTATGGTACAAGTTTCTTTTGGGATTATGGTTTTCTTTGGGTATATGCCCAGGAGTGGGATTACTGGATCATATGGTAGTTCTATTTGTAGTTTTTTAAGGAACCTCCAAATTGTTTTCCATAGTGGCTGTACCAACTTACAGTCCCACCAACAGTGCAGGAGAGTTCCCTTTTCTCCACACCCTCTCCAACATTTGTGGTTTCCAGACTTTGTGATGATGGCCATTCTGATTGGTGTGAGGTGATACCTCATTGGGGCTTTGACTTGCATTTCTCTGATGATGAGTGATGTTGAGCATCTTTTCATGTGTTTGTTGGCCATCTGTATGTCTTCTTTGGAGAAATGTCTACTTAGGTCTTCTGCCCATTTGTGGATTGGGTTATTTGCTTTTTTGGTATGAAGCTGCATGAGCTGCTTGTATATTTTGGAGGTTAATCCTTTGTCCGTTGTTTCATAGGCAATTATTTTTTCCCATTCTGAGGGTTGCCTTTTAGTCTTGTTTATGGTTTCTTTTGCTGTGCAAAAGCTTTTAAGTTTCATGAGGTCCCATTTGTTTATTCTTGATTTTATTTCCATGATTCTAGGAGGTGGGTCAAAAAGGATGTTGCTTTGATGTATGTCAAAGAGTGTTCTGCCTATGTTTTCCTCTAGGAGTTTGATAGTGTCTGGCCTTACATGTAGGTCTTTAATGCATTTGGAGTTTATTTTTGTGTATGGTGTTAGGAAGTGTTCTAATTTCATTCTTTTATATGTTGCTGTCCAATTTTCCCAGCACCACTTATTGAAGAGGCTGTCTTTTTTCCATTGTATACTCGTGCCTCCTTTGTCAAAGATAAGGTGCCCATATGTGTTTGGGCTTACTTCTGAGTTCTCTATTCTATTCCATTGATCGTCCTTTCTATTTTTGTGCCAGTACCATACTGTCTTGATCACTATGGCCTTGTAGTATAGTTTGAAGTCAGGAAGCCTGATTCCACCAACTCCATTTTTCCTTCTCAAGATTGCTTTGGCTTTTCGGGGTCTTTTGCGTTTCCATACAAATCGTAAGATTTCTTGCTCTAGTTCTGTGAAAAATGCCATTGGTAATTTGATCGGGATTGCATTGAATCTGTAAATTGCTTTGGGTAGTACAGACATTTTCACTATGTTGATTCTTCCAATCCAGGAACATGGTATGTCCCTCCATCTGTTTGTGTCGTCTTTGATTTCTTTCATCAATGTCTTAAAGTTTTCTGCATACAGATCTTTTGCCTCCTTAGGCAGGTTTATTCCTAGGTATTTTATTCTTTTGGTTGCAATGGTGAATGGGAGAGTTTCCTTAATTTCTCTTTCTGCTCTTCCGTTGTTAGTGTATAGGAATGCAAGAGTTTTCTGTGCATTAATTTTGTATCCTGCTACTTTACTAAACTCATCAATGAGTGCTAGCAGTTTTCTGGTAGAGTCTTTAGGGTTTTCTATATATAATATCATGTCATCTGCAAAGAGTGACAATTTTACTTCTTCTTTTCCAATTTGGATTCCTTTGATTTCTTTTTCTTCTCTGATTTCTGTGGCTAAAACTTCCAAAACTATGTTGAATAACAGTGGTGAAAGTGGACACCCTTGTCTTGTTCCTGTTCTTAGAGGGAATTCTTCCAGTTTTTCTCCATTGAAAACAATGTTGGCTTTTGGTTTTTCATATATGGCTTTTATTATGTTGAGGTAATTTCCTTCTATGCCCATTTTCTGGAGAGCTTTTATCATAAATGGATGTTGAACTTTGTCAAAAGCTTTTTCTGCATCTATTGAAATGATCATATGGTTTTTATCCTTCAAGTTGTTGATATGATGTATCACGTTGATTGATTTGCGTATATTGAAGAATCCTTGCATCCCAGGGATAAACCCCACTTGATCGTGGTGTATGATTTTTTTAATGTGCTGTTGCAGTCTGTTAGCTAGTATTTTGTTGAGGATTTTTGCATCTATATTCATCAGTGATATTGGTCTGTAGTTTTCTTTTTTTGTGACATCTTTGCCTGGTTTTGGTATCAGGATGATGGTAGCCTCATAGAATGAGTTTGGGAGTGTTCCGCCTTCTGCAATATTTTGGAAGAGTTTGAGAAGGATAGGTGTTAACTCTTCTCGAAATGTCTGATAGAATTCGCCTGTGAATCCATCTGGTCCTGGGCTTTTGTGTGTTGGGAGATTTTTAATCACTGCCTCAATTTCTGTACTTGTGATTGGTCTGTTCATGGTTTCTATTTCTTCCTGGTTCAGTCTTGGAAGATTGTATTTTTCTAAGAATGTATCCATTTCTTCCAGGTTATCCAATTGATTGGCATATAGTTGCTTGTAGTAGTCTCTCATGATGTTTTGTATTTCTGAGGTGTCCGTTGTGACTTCTCCTTTTTCATTTCGAATTCTGTTGATTTGCATCTTCTCCCTTTTTTTCTTGATGAGTCTGGCTAATGGTTTATCAATTTTGTTAATCTTCTCAAAGAACCAGCTTTTAGTTTCATTTATTTTTCTTATGGTTTCTTTCCTTTCTTTTTCATTTATTTCTGCTCTGATCTTTATGATTTCTTTCCTTCTGCTCACTTTGGGGTTTCTTTGTTCTTCTTTCTCTAGTTGTTTGAGGTGTAAGGTTAGGTTGTTTATTCGATCATTTTCTTGTTTCTTAAGGTAGGACTGTATTGCTATAAACTTCCCTCTTAGAACTGCTTTTGCTGCGTCCCATAGGTTTTGGGTTGTTGTGTTTTCGTTGTCATTTGTTTCTAGATATTTTTTGATTTCCTCTTTGATTTCTTTAGTGATTCCTTGGTTGTTTAAGAGTGAATTGTTTAGCCTCCATGTGTTTGTTTTTTTTGCAGTTTTTTTCCTGTAATTGATATCTAGTCTCCTGGCGTTGTGGTCTGAGAAGATGCTTGATATGATTTCAATTTTCTTGAGTTTGCTGAGGTTTGATTTGTGACCCAAGATGTGATCTATCCTGGAAAATGTTCCGTGTGCACTTGAGAAGAAAGTGTAGTCTGTCGTTTTTGGATGGAATGTCCTATAAATATCAATGAAGTCGAGATGGTCTAATGTGTCATTTAAAGCTTGTGTGTCTTTATTGATTTTCTGTTTGGATGATCTGTCCATTGATGTAAGTGGGGTGTTCAAGTCTCCCACTATTATTGTGTTCCTGTCGATGTCCCCTTTTATAGCTGTTAGCATTTGCCTTATGTATTGAGGTGCTCCTATGTTGGGGGCATAGATATTTACCATTGTGATATGTTCTTCTTGAATGGATCCCTTGATCATTATGTAGTGTCCTTCCTTGTCTCTTTTAATAGTCTTTACTTTCAAGTCTAATTTGTCTGATATGAGTATTGCTACTCCAGCTTTCTTTTGACTTCCATTTGCATGGAATATCTTTTTCCATCCCTTCACTTTCAGTCTATATGTATCCCTTGTTCTGAAGTGGGTTTTTGTAGACAGCATATAGAAGGATCTTCTTTTTGTATCCATTCAGCCAGTCTGTGTCTTTTGGTTGGAGCATTTAATCCATTGACATTTAAAGTGATTATTGACATGTGTGTTCCAATTTTTCTTAATTGTTTTGGGTTTGTATTTCTAGGTGTTTTCCTTTTCTTGTGTTTCCTACTTAGAGAAGTTCCTTTAGCACTTGTTGTAAGGCTGGTTTGGTGGTGCTGAATTCTCTTAACTTTTGCTTGTCTGTAAAGCTTTTGATTTCTCCATCAAATCTGAATGAGATTCTTGCTGGGTAGAGTATTCTTGGCTGTAGGTTTCTCTCTTTCAGGACTTTCAGTATATCCTGCCATTCCCTTCTGGCCTGCAGAGTTTCTGTAGAGAGGTCAGCTGTTATCCTTATGGGTTTTCCCTTATATGTTATTTGTTGCTTTTCTCTTGCTGCTTTTAATATTTTTTCTTTGTGTTTGATTGTCATTAGTTTGATTAATATATGTCTTGGTGTATTTCTCCTTGGGTTTATTCTGTATGGGACTCTCTGTGCTTCTTGGACTTGGTTAATTATTTCCTATCCCATGTTGGGGAAGTTTTCCACTATAACCTCTTCAAACATTTTCTCAGACCCTTTCTTTTTTTCTTCTTCTGGGATGCCTATAATTCAAATGTTGGTGCATTTAATGTTATCACTGAGGTCTCTGAGACTGTCTTCTATTCTTTTTATTCTTTCTTTTTCCTGCTCTGTGACAGTTATTTCCCCCATTCTATCTTCCAACTCACTTATTCGTTCTTCTGCCTCCGTCATTCTGCTGGTTATAGCATCTAGAGTATTTTTAATTTCAGTTATTTTGTCATCCATTGCTGTTTGCTTTTCTGAGTTCTTATGAACTGTTTCTTGTACTTTCTCTATTTTGTTATCAAGATTTTGTATTATTTTTACTATCATTGCTCTGAATTCTTTTTCAGGCATTTTTCCTATTTCCTCCTCATTTATTTGGTCTTGTGGGTTTTTTTCCTGCTCCTTTGCCTGCATGGTGTTTCTTTGTTTCCTCATGGTAGTCCAAACTTTTGGTGTTGCTTGTCCCAGCGACAGAGGTGTTTGTAGAAGACTGTCCAAGCCTCAGACTAATGTCCAAGTGTTGGGTTAAACAGATACTAAGTCTAGGAAACACGTACATGTATAAGACACACAATTACTGAATCCATTAGGACATAAGGCTCTAGAAAGACCTGACAGAACCCCAGTATGCTATCAGATATTCAAAGAGAAACCCAACAGAAATTGACAACCAAAACAGAACAAATCAGAGACAAAAGCAAAAGCAAACAAACAAACAAATAACACCTTACACATACAAATACTAATCCAGGGAGATTTTGTAAGCTAGAATCAAATATAGAAAAGAGCTAGAGTACCACCAGACAGAATGGAGATTCTCAGAGTGAAATTAGACAATTGTACTAAGAAGTAAAATAAAGACAAAAACCTAATATTAAATACCAAGGCGGTGTGTCATCTGGAGGATAGAGCAAGGAGTCTGAGCAGATCGATAGTGTTGCTTATAAGTATGTTAAGATAAAATAAACTAAAAATGGATAGAAGACAGGGGAACAGAAGAGCATAGTGTGATTGGAAATATGCAAATAAAAAGAAAGGAATAGAAATGTATAAAAGATAGGGATGAAAGGAAGGTATGAGAGATATAATGTCCGTACTACCAAAAACTTAGCTAGAAATAGAAGTATATAAAAAGGCAAAAAAATAAAAATAGAATAAAAACTAGCATTAAAAATTATGTTATAAAACTTGTAGATCCCTTAGGACTAAGATTGTAATTATTAAAGGAAAAAAAAATCCAGAACTGATCCCAGAATGGACCAATTCAATAGGATTGATACTAATATTTCTGTTTCCTTAGAGTCTCAGCTCTAAGTGTCCTTCTGCTCGCCTTGGGTTTTTTTTTTTTTATTATTCTGTGACCAGCAGAGCTTCCTTTATTGTTGGTCTGTAAGCGTTGGTGTGTGGGGAGGGAGAGGGTACAATAGTGGCTCCTTCCCCTGGGAGTGAGTGAGCAGTGGCGCACTGTTGTTTCAGTCGGGCTTGGAGGTGCCTGTTGCAGAGGGACTCTGGTGGCTCAGGTGTAAATGAAAGTCTCAGAGTTGGGCCTCTCTTGGGTATTTTTTTTTTTCCTCAGCAACCTCCCTGCTGCCGGCTCCAAGGGGTTTTAATCTAGCCCTGCCCGAGGGCCTGAGGGTACTTGTTATCCCTGAGTGCCTTAGGTGGCCCACAGGGCGTCTCTCCACTGCCTGTTGCAGAGGTGCCGAAACAGAGAGAGAGGCTACGTGCGCGGCTCCTCCCCCGCTGCCTGTGAGGCTGCAGCACCCAGCCGCCATCATGGCTGGGCAGCTCTCAGGGGCGGGCACTCCTCGCCGCGGACCTCTTCTCTCCTGTCCTCTCGGTCCATCACCCTACTGGCAACAATGTTTCTCACCCTGAACCAGCTCTCTGGTTCCCACGCTCCCGCTCCCGGACCCTCTGTTCAGCTGTGAATCAACATCTCAGTCCGGGAATGCTGAGCTGCGGTGTGGACGCTCCGTATGTTTCTCACTCCCTCCCGTCTGCCACAGCTCCGCTGCTTCACCCTCTTTGAGCCGTCTTAGATGCCTCCCTACCGGTTATGTCGGGATCCTTGCGGTCCTTTCTGGTGTCCGAGGTCATCTGCTGGTGTTCAGCTGGTTCTCTGTGGGAATTATTGCATCCTTCGGTGCATTCCCACTGCATCTGTGGAGAGGGATGCATTCCACGTCCCTCTACTTTGCTGCCATCTTTTTCTCTCTACATATTCTTTGCATATATCTTTTTGAATTATAGTTTTGTCTGGGTGTATGCCCAGGAGTGGGATTGCTGTGTCATATGGTAATTTTAGTTTTAGTTTTCTGAGGTACAGCCATACTGTTCTCAATAGTGGCTGCACCAATGAACATTCCCACTCTTTTGCTGAAAGCCTTAGTTTCAGTTTTAAGGTTTGTAGGATTTGCTGGCAAAATAACCACTCTACACTCAGTTAAATGAGAATTTAGAGAGAATTTATTAAATTAACAAAGATCACAGTATAGTAATTGAGAATAATTAGCTAAGAAAGAATAGTAAAAACAGAGGTTCAAATGTCACCGAATTGGGGAAGTACCTGCATCCAGATCCAAGCAGCTGGGAAGTCCCTGGAATAGCAATCTGGAGTTGCAGTTGGGAAGGGTCCTGGGCAGTGGGTCCACTCCATGGGTGAGACTTCACATTGGAGTTCTGTGGGCTCCTGTTCATAAGTCCAGGCAGCAAACTAATATCCTCAGTTTGTGTGTAAAAATGCAGCTCTAGATTTACTTTAACAATGCTGTTGCTTTCATCATGAGAGTCACAAGATTCTCCAGACCCTGTGGGACTGGCCAGGTCCCCAGGGCTCAAGAAATTCCAAGACCCACTGCCTTTCTTATCATAAGCACTGTTTGACTTGCTAGCAGCAATTGTTAGCTATGTAACCAAGCGCACAGTCCAGGCAAGCTCACAGGTTGGTTGGGAGGCCTGCTTCTGTCTCTGAGGCCTGAACAAGACTACTCTAGTAGCTTCCTCAACACCCATCAACAGTGTAGGAATATTCCCTTTTCTCCACACCCTCTCCAGCATTTGTTATTTGTAGACATTTTAATTATGGCCATTCTGACTGATATGAGATGGTACTGCATTGTAGTTTTGATTTGCATATCTCTAATACTTCATGACATTGAGCATCTTTTCATGTGCCTACTGGCCATCTGTATGTCTTTAGAGAAATGTCTATTTAGGTCTTCAGCCCATTTTTCAATTGGGTTGTTTTTTGTTGTTGTTGTTGTCGTTGAGTTGTGTGATCTGTTTGTATATTTTGGAGTTTAAGACCTTGTTGGTCACAACAGTTGCAAATATTTTTGCCAATTCCATAGATTATTTTTTCTTTCTGTGTGTTTTTTTTTTTATGCTTTTCTTTGCTGTGCAAAAGCTTCTAAGCTTGATTAGCTCCCATTTGTTTATTTTTGTTTTTATTTCCATTGCCTTGGGAGACTGACCTAAGAAAACATTCGTATGATTTATATCAGAAAATGTTTTGCCTATGCTGTCTTCTAGGAATTTTGTGGTGTCATGTCTTATGTTTAAGCCTTTAAGCCATTTTGAGTTTACTTTTTTGCATGGTGTAACGGTATGTTCTAACTTCATTGATTTTCACACAACTATCCAACTTTCCCAGCACCAAGTGCTGAAAAGAGTGTCTTTCTCCTGTTTTATATTCTTTCCTCATTTGTTGAAGATTAACTGACTGTAGGTGTGTTTTTATTTCTGGGTGCTCTATTCTGTTGCGTTGATCCATACTTCTGTTTTTGTTCCAATTCCACACTGTTTTGATTACTGTATTACTGTAGCTTTGTAGTATTGTCTGAAGTCTGGGAGAGTTATGCCTCCTACTTTATTTTTGCCCCACAGGATTGCCTTGGCAATTCTGGGTCTTCTATGGTTCCATATAAATTTTTGGATTATTTGTTCTAGTTCTGTGAAAAAAGTCATGGGTAATTTGATGGGGATTGCATTAACTCTGTAGATTTCTCTGGGTTGTATTACCATCTTAACAATAGTAATTCTTGCAATTCAAGAGCATGGGATATCTTTCCATTTCTTTGAATCCTCTCTAATTGACTTTGTTAATATTTTATAGTTCTTAGGGTAGAAGTCTTTCACCTCCTTGGTCAGGTTTATTCTACATATTTTACTTCATTGTACTTTTTGATTAAATTTTAAAGGCTTTTTTTTTTTACATTTGCTTTCTGATATTTGATTATTAGTGTAAAGAAATGCAACCAATTTTCTGAATGTTGATCTTGTATCCTGCTACTTTGCTGAATTAATTTATCAGACCTAGTAGGTTTCGCATGGAGTCCTTAGGGCTTTCTATATATAGTATCATGTCATCTGCATATGGTGACAATTTTGCTTCTTCCCTCCCAATTTGGATATCTTTTGTTTATTTTTCTTGTCTGATACCCGTGGATAGGACTTCTGACACTATGTTGAATAGACATTGTGAGCGCGGGCATCCTTGTCCTGTTTCAGATTATACTGGGGAGTCTTTCAGCTTTTCACCATTAAGTATTATATTGGCTATGGGTTTGTCATAAATGGCTTTTATTGTGTTGAGATATGTTCCTTGTTTACCCACTTTGGTAAGAGTTTTTATCGTGAATTCATGTTGAATTGTATCAAATGGTTTTTCTGCATCTATTGAGTTGATCATGTGGATTTTGACTTTTCTTTAGTTAATGTGGTATATTATGATTGATTTGCATATGCTGAATCCCACTTGGGTGTGGTGTAGGATTTTTTTTTTTACGTGTTGTTGGATTCGGCTTGCTAATATTTTTTGAGAATTTTTGCACCTGTATTCATCAAAGATATTGGCCTGAATCTATTGTATGTTCTTGATGTTCAAGTATTTCTTTTAAGATAGGTTTAGTAGTACTGTATTCTTTTAGTTTTTGTTTTTCTGAGAAATTCTTTATTCCTCCTCTTATTCTAAATGATCATCTTGCTGGGTAGAGTATCCTAGGTTGCAGATTTTTCCCTTTCAAGACTTTGAATATATTTTGGCACTTTCTTCCTGGCTGCAACGTTTCTGTAGAGAAATCAGCTGATCACTTTATGGAGTTCCCTTGTAATTAACTCTTTGTTTTTCTCTTGCTGCCTTTAGAATCTTCTCTTTCTCTTTAAATTTGCCATTTTTATAATGATAAATCTTGGTGTTGGTCTCTTTGGGTTCATCTTATTTGGGACCCTCTGTGCTTCCTGTATCTGGATAACTGTTGCCTTCTTTAGGTTTGGGAAGTGTTCAGCCATAATTTCATCAAATACATTTTCAATCCCCCTTTCTGTTTTTCTCCTGGAATCCCTATTACGTGTTGATTGGCATGATTTATATTATCCCAAAGATCTCTTATCTGGCTTACTTTTTTTTTCCATTTGGCTTTCTTTCTGCTGTTTTGATTAGGAAATTTCCATTATTCAGTCTTCCAGGTCACTTATTCTGCTTCTGCATCATTCATTGTGCTATTCATTGCTTTATGGTCAGCTTTCATCTTGGCAAATGAATTGTCAAATTTTTCTTGGCTCCTTCTAATAGTTCCTAGTTCCTTTTTAGAGTAATGTGCCTTTGTGTCAGTAGGTTTTCTTAATTTCTTCAGTATTTTCATTACCTCCTTTTTTAACTCAGTGTCTATCAGACTGAAGGAATCTGTTTCATTGTTTGTTCCTTCAGGGCAATTCTCTGGTCTTTTAATGGAAGTGGTTCATCTGCTTCTTCATGTTGTTTATATTTCTCTTACTCTCTGAGTTTAGGAGAAACAATTATCCACCGTAGTCTTGGAGGGCTATTTATGTGCAGGAGCATCCCTGTGTAGCTTGTGTGGGTTTCATCTTTTCTTGGTTTGAGGGCAGCTTTTGGTTTGGATGCTTGCCACTCTTTCCTGAGCATGTGCTGCCCATTATCTCTTTGTTAGGGGATGTGCAGGTGGGTGGCCTGTATGTCCTCTGAGGCTATGGGGGAAATGATTGGCACCCAGTCACGGGACCTTGGCAACAGCAGTAATCTGCACCTACCCCTGGAGCCCATGATGGCAGCGGTGGCTCGTGCCCACCACCAGAGCTCATGCAGGTGGTGCCACTCCTTACTCACAGCTGAATCAACTGTACAGTGGACTGACACAGGCTTAAGGCCTCAGGGTCCCAGCAGCCCCTTCTTTTCAGGAGGACATCTGATTTTCCTGCCAGATTACCCACGAAACTTATGCCCATTTTGCCAAGCAGCCCTCTCATTACTTGGCACCGTTCTGTGAGGGAAGGACCACTCTCATCCTCATGGGAGACTCAGGTTAAGAGAATTCTAGGTAACACAGAGGCCTGCACTGGCGGCTACTTCACCGAAGGGCCTTCTGCCTGATGAAGATGCCTCACGGGGTTAGGTCACCTCAGGGGGCCCGTGAGCCCCTGGGGTGGCCTGGAGGGGCCTGGGACCAGCTCTCCTGAGCTCTCCTGAGAAGACTTCAGTTCAGGCTGTGTGGGGGGCTCCTTGGCACTGGGTGAGGCTGAGCAGTTGCACAGAGCTGAGCTTGCCTTGGCCTCTGCCCCTTGCTAGCTGTGCGATCCCAGGCAAGTTACTTATCCTCCAGAACTAGAGTATTCTCACCTGCCAAATGGAATGAACAGGAAAACCTCCCTTGTTGGGCTGTTGTGTGGATTCAATGAGTCAATGAGTGCCAAGTGTTTAGCCAGGGTCTGACTCCTGGTGACCACAAGATGAATGTCAACCTTGACACACTGGAATTACTGTCAAATAGTGATGAGTAACCCCTTATCAAATCTTTATACACTTCCTCTCATTAAATTCTGATTTCCACTGAGTGATGCAGTGAATGGTTCTTGGGGTAGGTGTGGCAAATGAGTCTCAGAGAGGGGAAGTGACTTGCCCAGGGCCACACAGCTGGTCAGAGGCAAGACTGGATTTCATTTGAAGGCAGCCTCCTCCAGAGCTGCTTCTTCCCCTGCTGGCCAAGCAACAGACATGAGTTTTCCTCTCTAACTATATTTTGTGACTATCCCAACTCTCACAAGAAATACACAAGGAGATCTCCACATTTAGGACTTCTTTTGGGCAGCAACCACTTTGGGTCCATGCCAAGCCTTTGTTCTGCTGTTCCATGCACCAGGAACACCATTCCTTCTCTCTCTGCAGCTGCTTAAATCCTCCTCAGCCTCAAGGCTCTGCTCAGGAGTTGTCTCCTGGCTAAATGGGGCCATTCCTCAATGTTTCCCCCAAAAAGAGACCATGCTTTCCAAGCTACCTTGTCATTACTGTCCAATACAGAGAGAGGGTTCAAGAAGTGTCAGCTCTTATGATCATGCCCTACAATTTTTTTTAATAGTCTTTTTTCCCCAGTGTTATTGAGAGATAATTGACATTCATCCTGGTGTAAGTTTAATATGATGGTTTGTTTTATGTGTATTGTCAAAGAATTATGACAATAGGTTCAGCTAATATTCATCTTCTCATGTAGATACAATAAACGAAAAGAAAGAAAAAATTTTTCATTCCTTGCGATGGGAACTCCTAGGATTTTCTCTCTTAACAACTTTCCTATGTATCAAAATCACCATTGGCTATAGCCATCATGTTGTACATTACATCCCTGGTACTCATTTATTTTACAGCTGGAAATCTCTACTTTTTGACCATCTTCCTCCAATTCCCCCTCCCCCACACTCCGCCTCTGGTATTCATAAGTCTGATTTCTTTTCCTATGAGTTTGGTTGTTTTTGTTTTTTGTTTTTTAGATTCGACATGTGAGATCACAAAGTGTACATCACCTTTAACTTATGTCACTTAGCATAATGCCTTCAAGGTTCTTTCATGTTGTCACAAAGAGTAGGATTTCCTCATTTTTAATGGCTAATATCCCTTTTTTATATATAACTCCTTTATCCATTCATCCATCGGTGAACATTTAAGTATCTCCATGTCTTGGCTGTTACAGACAATGCTGCTATAAACATGGAGGTACAGACATCTTTTTGAGTTAGTGATGTCTCTTCTTCTGAATATGTTCCCAGAAGTAGAATGGCTGGATCATATGGTAGTTCTATTTTTAATTTTTTGAAGAATTTCCATACTTTTTTCCATACAGGCTGTACCAATTTATATTTCCACCAACAAATACACATGGGTTCGCTTTTCTTCACATCCTTATTTGCTTTCATGTTGTTTTGATGATGGTCATTGTAACAGGCATGAGGGATAACTCGTTGTGGTTTGAATTTGCACTTCCCTAATGCCTAGTGATGTTGAGCATCACTAGGAAATACAGAATTCTTCCATTTCATTGAGCTTGTCCAGGTTGTTAACCTATAGGTGTTCATAGCAGCCTCTTATGATTCTTTGAATTTCTCTGCAATCAGTTGGAATGTCTCCTGTTTCATTTAAATTTTGTTCATTTGGGTACCTTCTCTCTTTCACTTGGTTAGTCTAGCTAAGTGTTTGTCAATTTTATTTACTTTTTCAAAGCGCCATCTCTTAGATTGGTTAATGTTTTCTATTATTTTTTTTCTCCTCTATTTGATTTACTTCTGCTCTAATCTTTAAGTCCCTTCTTCTGCTACCTTTGGGTTTAGTTTATGCTTCTTTTCCTAGTTCCTTAAGGTATAGAGCCAGATGGTTTATTTGGGGGGTTTCTTGCTTTTTTTTTTTTTTTTTTGGCCTTGGGAATGAATGTTTTCTTTTCATTGCCTGTAAAGATCCAGCTGCAGAAAATTAGGACAGTAATAGACAAGCAGGTTAAACAAGTCTTTGTTGCCCTCTAAAATCCATCTGCTGACTTAAATTGTACTACGTTTGTCCTCTCAATACAGTCACAGCAGAATGAAATTATATCTTTTTTTTTAAGCTCTTTATTGGACTAGAATTGCTTTACACTGTTGTGCCAGTTTTCTGTACAACAAAGTCAATCAGCTGTATTTATGTATATATCTCCATATCCACTCCCTCCCTCGACTCCTTCCCACCTTTTATCCCAGCCTTCTAAGTCATCATCCATTATCGTGTTGATCTCCCTGTGTTATGCAGCGGCTTTCCACTAGCTATCTGTTTTATATTTGGTAGTGTATATGTGTCAATGCTACTCTTTTACTTCATCCCAGCTTCCCCTTCGCCCCCCCCACCCCCGCAGCCCGTGTCCTCATGTCTGTTCTCTACATCTGCATCTTTATTCTTGCCCTGTCACTGGGTTCATCTGTACCATCTTTTAGATTCCATATATATGAGTTAGCATACAGTATTTGTTTTTCTCTTTCTGGCTTACATTGCCCTGTATGACAGACTCTAGGTCCATTCACCTCACTACAAATAACTCAATTTCATTTCTTTTTAAGCCTGACTAATATTCCATTGTATATATATACCACGTCTTCTTTATCTATTCATCTGTTGATGGACATTTAGGTTGCTTCCATATCCTGGTTATTGTAAATAGTGCTGCAATGAACATTGGGGTGTATGTAACTTTTTGAATTACGGTTTTCTCAGGGTAAATGCTCTGTAGTGGGATTGCCGGGTCATATGGTAGGTCTATTTTTAGTTTATCAAGGAATCTCCATACAATTTCCATAGTGGCTGTATCAAGTTACATTCCCACCAACAGTGCAGGAGAGTTCCCTTTTCTCCACACTCTCTCCAGCATTTATTGTTTCTAGATTTTTTGATGATGGTCATTCTGACTGGTATGAGGTGATACCTCATTGTGGCTTTGACTTGCATTTCTCTAATGATTCGTGATATTGAGCATCTTTTCATGTGTTTGTTAGCCATCTGCATGTCTTCTTTGGAGAAATGTCTATTTAGATCTTCCGCCCATTTGTGGATTGGGTTATTTGCTTTTTTGGTATTAAGCTGCATGAGCTGCTTGTCTATTTTGGAGATTAATCCTTTGTCTGTTGCTTCGTTGGCAAGTATTTTCTCCCATTCTGAGGGTTGTCTTCTTGTCTTATTTGTGGTTTCTTTTGCTGTGCAAAAGCTTTTAAGTTTCATTAGGTCTCATTTGTTTATTTTTTATTTTATTTCCATTATTCTAGGTGGAGGGTCAAAAAGGATCTTGCTTTGATGTATGTCACAGAGTGTTCTGTCTATGTTTTCCTCTTGGAGTTTTATAGTGCCTGGCCTTTCATTTAGGTCTTTAATCGATTCTGAGTCTATTTTTGTGCATGGTGTTGGGAAGCGTTCTAATATCATTCTTTTACATGTAGCTATCCAATTTTCCCAGCAACATTTATTTAAGAGGCTGTCTTTTTACTGTTGTATATTCTTGGCTCCTTTATCAAAGATAAGGTGCCCATATGTGCATGGGTTTATCTCTGGGCTCTCTATTGTGTTCCATTGATCTATATTTCTGTTTTTGTGCCAGTACCATACTGTCTTGATCACTGTAGCCTTGTAGTATAGTTTGAAGTCAGAGAGCCTGATTCCTCCAGCTCCGTCTTTCCTTCTCAAGATTGCTTGGGCTATTTTGGGTCTTTTGTGTTTCCATACAAATCATAAAATTTCTTGTTCTAGTTCTCTGAAAAATGCCATTAGTAATTTGATAGGGATTTTGTTGAATCTGCAAATTGCTTTACGTAGGACAGTCATTTTCACAAAGTTGATTCTTCCAATCCAAGAACATGGTATGTCTCTCCATCTGTTTGTATCATCTTTGATTTCTTTCATCAGTGTCTTACAGTTTTCTGTGTACAGGTCTTTTGCTCCTTAGGCAGGTTTATTCCTAGGTATTTTATTCTTTTTGTTGCAATGGTAAATGGGAGTGTTTCCTTAATTTCTCTTTCTGCTCTTCTGTTGTTAGTGTATAGGAATGCAAGAGATTTCTGCACATTAATTTTGCATCCTGCTACTTTACTCAATTTAATGATTAGCTATAGTAGTTTTCTAGTAGCATCTTTCGGGTTTTTTATGTATAATATCATGTCATCTGCAAAGAGTGACAATTTTACTTCTTCTTTTCCAATTTGGATTCCTTTGATTTCTTTTTCTTCTCTGATTGCTGTGGCTAACACTTCCAAAACTATGTTGAATAATAGTGGTGACAGTGGGCACCCTTGTCTTGTTCCTGTTCTTAGAGGGAATGGTTTCAGTTTTTCACCATTGAGAACGATGTTGGCTGTTGGTCTGTCATATATGACTTTTAGTATGTTGAGGTATTTTCCTTCTACGCCCATATTCTGGAGAGTTTTTTTCATCAAAAGATGTTGAATTTTGTCAAATCTTTTTCTGCATCTCTAGAGGTGATCATATGGTTTTTATCCTTCAGTTTGTTAGTATGATATATCACATTCATTGATTTGCATATATTAAAGAATCCTTGCATCCCAGTGATAAACCCCACTTGATCATGGTGTATGATCTTTTTAATGTGCTGTTGGATTCTGTTTGCTAGTATTTTGTTGAGGAGTTTTGCATCTATATTCATCAGTGATATTGGCCTATAATTTTCTTTTTTTGTGACATCTTTGCCTGGTTTTGGTGTCAGGGTGATGGTGGCTTCATAGAATGAGTTTGGAAGGGTTCCTTCCTCTGAAATTTTTCAAAGAGTTTCAGAAGGATGAGTGTTAACTCGTCTCTAAATGCTTGATAGAATTCGCCTGTGAAGCCATCTGGTCCTGGACTTTTGCTTGTTGAAAGATTTCAACAAACAAAAGTTTCAATTTCATTACTTGTGATTGGTCTGTTCCCATTTTCTATTTCTTCCTGATTCAGTCTTGGAAGTTTATACCTGTCTAGGAATCGGTCCATTTCATCCAGGTTGTCCATTTTATTGGCATAGAGTAGCTTGTAGTAGTCTCTTATGGTGCTTTTTATTTCTGCTGTGTCTGTTGTAACTTCTCCTGTTTCACTTCTAATTTTATTCAGTCCCCTCCCTCTTTTTCTTGATGAGTATTTCTAGAGGTTTATCAATTTTATTTATCTTCTCAAAGAACCAGCTTTTAGTTGTATTGATTTTTGCTATTGTTTTCTTTGTTTCTATTTCATTTACTTCTGCTCTGATCTTTATGATTTCTCTCCATCTACTAACTTTGGGTTATGTTTGCTCTTCTTTCTCTAGTTCCTTTAGGTGTAAGGTTACATTGCTTATTTGAGATTTTTCTTGTTTCTTCAGGTAGGATTATATTACTATAAACTTCCCTCTTAGAACGGCTTTTGCTGCATCCCATAGGTTTTGATTGGTTGTGTTTTCGTTGTCATTTGCCTCTAGGTATTTTTTGATTTCCTCAATGATCTCTTGGTTATTTAGTAGCATATGGTTTACCCTCTATGTGTTTGTGTTTTTTATAGTTTTCTCCCTGTAATTGATTTCCAATCTCATAGCGTTGTGGTCAGAAAAGATGCTTGATATGATTTTGATTTTCTTAAATTTACCAAGGCTTGATTTGTGACCCAAAATGTGATCTATCCTAGAGAATGTTCTGTGTGCACTTGAGAAGAATGTGTAATATGCTGTTTTTGGATGTAGACAGATGGATTCTTCACCACTGCACCACCAGGGAAGTCCCAACCCTAGACTTTTGAAGAGATATTCAGAAAGAGATAATGCTCTTTCTACTAGGGTTTTTAACAGAGAATGTGAGCCTGGTGACATCTCTGATACCCCCTGGGGAGAGTCAGTTTGAGAAGGAAGCCAATGAGAAGAAAGCAGAGCCAAGTCATAGACAGAAAGCGTCCTGAAACTTTCCTTTGAGCACTTGGATTCAGCCGTGCCTGAAACCCATTGACTTTTGAGTTAACATGAACCAATGGCTCCCTTTACACTGAAGTCACTTTGGGTTGTGCTTTCCATTACAAACTACACAAATAATCCTGACAGATGCAATTGACAAACACATTTCTCCTCATTCTGTGTAAGCCATCCTGGGAAACAAGAGGTGAATCTCAGACAGACCTTGGCCTCCCAGAGTTGACAATTGTGTGCATGTGTGTGTGTGTGTGTGTGTGTGTGTGTGTGTGTGTGTGTAGGAAAGGAAGAGACCTATTCAAAAGCCTCAAGGCAGGAAAGTAAGAAGGGCCAGCTGGGTGGATCGATGAGGGTTTCATACGGGAGATTCCCTGAAGGATGGGGGAGATTTGCAGGGTGTGACAACCTCAGATCTGGCTCTGGGTACTTGGAGCAGCTGGTGCAAATCAGGAACAGGAAGCCAGAGAGGAGGCCCTGGGAATGGTCCAGAGAGACAAGAAGCCTGAGAATGATGGTGAGAGAAACCCTACGCAACATATATCCTGTGAGGAAAGGCAAAGAGTTCTGCTACTTTCTCTGCTATTTCCCCCTATTAATTCAGGGGCCACCACATAAGGCTCCAGGACACTTTATTCTCATTTTTTAATCCATGCATCCCCAGTGTATCCCAGCCAGGGTCAGCATCTGACTTTAGAGAGGAGGTTCAGAGAGCTGATTTGCCTGAAATCACCACCTGTAAGAAGTAGGGTCAGGAAAGAGCCTCTGTCCTGTTTCCCACCCTCATTCCTAACCTGGGTGGAGTTCGCTTTTCTGAGCACTCACCAGGTGCCAGGCCCTGGGCTAACTGCTTTCAGGCTTAAATCTCACCTAATCCTCACACCAACTTTAGCAAACGCACTCGCACTCTTGTGAGCTCTACTTTGCAAATGAGGAATGGAGGCTCAGAGGGTCGATGTAACTTGCCCAAGGTCACACAGCTAGTCAGCAGTAGGGCTGGGATTCCAACTGAGGTCTGGCTAATTATCAAAAGTTCCTGTGAGGCAAACATACTCAGAGCTACCCCAAGTTTGGGGATTCTACCAACATCGGTCTTTTGTATTATCTCTATTATCTCCAACAGCACAATAATGTCATATCATTTCTTCTTTCAAGTCCCAAAGTACTCAGTTCAACCCAATTCAGTGTTTATGAAAGGCCTTCCTCATGACCAGGCTCTGTGCCAGGGACAGAAGCCAAGGCAGCAAGAGGGAAAATTCTGACCATTTGCACGAAGTTTTCAATGTACAGAATATTTTCAATGCACAGAACATTTTCAATGTACAGAACATTTTCAATGCACAGAACATTTTCAAGAACATTATCTGCTTTGGGGAAAATCATTGTCAGCGTGCATCTGCGCCTCCACCCACTGCTGGTGGGTGCTGAGGGTGGGTACACACATGAATACCCACCATGCCAGGGACCCAGAACCTGACATGGGGCAGAGCCACAATAGAATTTCCAAAAATATGTGATGAATGAATGGATGGTGAGATAAGTGGCTGGATGGAAGGGTGGGAGGATGGAGGGATGGATGGAGGGATGGAGGGGTGGATGATGGATGGAATTCTGGATTCTTCTTGCTGGATTCTGGGTCTTGTCCCCGATATTCATCTGTTCAGCCAGTTGGCCAAACTGTTGATTAAGTTGCTCTTTTCACTTTAATTCAATGTAGTGTTTATTGGGACCTACCACAAGCCAGGCCCCTGCTGGGGACACAAAGATGGCAGAGCCATGGTCCCTGACCTGAAGGAGCCCCAGCCAAGCAGAGGGGAAAGGGCTAACACACATTCCTTCAACCAACAGACTTTTATGGAGTGCCCCCTCTGACACAGAACTTGGGCTGGGTGATGCTAAGGAAATGGAAATGAATCAGAGTGCTTCTTACCTTTGAAGGGCTCAAACAGTCGAAGAGGGATGCCAGTTATTAAGATGTAAATGACAGTGTGATGTAAGTGGCTCAGAATATGGGCTCTGGGACCAGGCTACCTAGGTTCAAATCCCAACTCAGCCACTTCCTAGGTGAGTGACCCTGAGCAATTCACTTTGCCTCTCTGTGCCTCAGTTTCCCTATCTCTAAAATGGGGATAAAATATTACCTGCCTCTGGTTGTTTGGAGGAGTAAACAATAAGATCACACTTTCCTACCAGTCATGAGCTGATCTCCGTGGCTCATCTACTGCCCTGGAGGGTGGCCCATCACTGGGGCGAGGAACAAAATCATTCATCTTTGACACCGGGCATGACATTCAGAAGGTACCCAAAAAACGGTCATCAAAAGGCTGCGTGGTCCCAGCACACTTGTTAAATGAATGATTAAATGAATGAAGGGATAGATAGATAGATGAGGCGTAGTTCCCTTTAGCAGGAGGGATCTGGAAGATGACACAGAGTGGAGAGAGACAAGAGGTCAAATTCTGGGAGGTCAGGTAAGACTAGGGAGGGAATCAGAACTCACTCATGTCAATGGGCTTCTGACCTCATTCTTTTGCCCATTCATTCAGTCAGTCAGTCATTGCAAATTAGACAAGTCAGGTCCTGTGCTGGGCATCAGGACCTCGGAGATGATGTGGTCCCTGCCCTCTGAGATCTGGTCTGATGGGACATAGCTGATTTCCCTTTCCTCTACCTTTCTTCTTTCCTCTCTCCTTCTCTCTCCCTCTTTCCTCCTTCCTTTCCTCCTTCCCTCCCCGCCGTCCATCCTCTTTCCCTTCTTCTCTCCCAATAATATCATTTGATTCCTACTCTAAATCAGATTTTTATGCCAGTCTGAGGGACCCAAGGGGAAACAAGATAAGGTGTCCAGACTTCAATGGACTCGTGGAAGGAGTCAGACATGCAGAACATTCCTTTCAACTGTGTGCTGAATCTTCTCCGGGAGTTTAGGACAGAGTGCTCAGGGACATTTCATAGGGCAGGAGGAAGAAGACCCGAACCTGGGAGGGGTGGGCGGTGAGACTGCCTGTCCATCCATCAGTCCATGAGAAGTAGTTCTTCATTTTCTAGGGGCAGGCACCTGGGGAAGCTGTTAACCCTATAGGTGTTCCAGACACATTTGCCCAAGGATTGGGAAAATGTTTGCAAGCTGAAAAAAACAAAATGTGTTCCTTTCAAAATTAGAAAAATGTCAAAATTGTTTGAAGTTGAAATGAGAGGTCTTCAGAGTGTAACGTTATGCCAACTTTATTAATTGTTATATTTAGCAGTCATGAAAATGACAATATGTTTGAAAACAGCTGTTACTTTGATCTTTCGTATTTGCCCAGAATTCCCGAGGAGGCAATTCAATTGTGAGAAATGGGAGCCTATTATAAAGTGGATGAATTATTCCTGCCTGAGTGACTTCAAAAGCAAAGTGACAATTCTTTCAGCTTTTTTACAGCAAAATGAAGAAATTACATTTGGTGGCTGGGAGGTGGGCGCCCTTCCTTGCGTCTGCGTTGTGTGGGGAGGGGGAGCCTGTGGGCAGAACCTGGAGCTGAGTGGGAGCCCTGAGCCTCAGCCAGCCCTGGCCCTGCCTCTGGGCAGCCTCAGCCTCATCCCCGCCCTCTCTGATCTCAGTAGCCTGGGTGACCTCCGAGGACCTTTCTTGACATGGGGCTGAGCCATGTTTGGAAAGAGCTACCAGCTTGGAGCTTAAGGGCTGAGTCAGTGGGACCAGGAAGCTGCCACGGCTGAGGATGAGCAGTCATGAGGAGGGTCGGATGTCCTCGTCATGGAACAGCTACGCCTGAACGCCTCGCTGAGGATTTTCAATAAGAAATTCATCTCACGACCCTTGTGGCTGAGGCCTTTGTCCCTGGAAGGCAAATACCTTCCACGAAAAGAGACTCTTTGTACCCTAAGAGGGACAAGGAGGAGGGATGCACGGGAGGAGCTGTCATTGCTTTTCTTTCCGGGATGACCTGGAGGTGCCTGGACCTCAGATGTCCTCAGAGGGTGCCAAGCTCCCTGCCCGCTGCCAGTGCCTTTTCAGGCCTCTCATACACAGGCCCTGCAGGGTCTGGAGAGCATTTGGTTGTAAGGGGCACTGATGCATCCCGCATTGTGCCGGCCCCAACTGGCATCCTCTTGTTGCACATCTCAGCTGCCTGGAGAAGCACTGAGCTTGGCATTAACTTCCAGAACAGAGAAACAATAGGCTCAGTGGGGCCCAAAGGGGAGTGCAGGAGCCCCAGCCAAGCCCACACTTTCAGCCACTAGACAGACCTGGGTCATCAGAACAGGGAGGCTCCTCAGAGAAAGGAGGGGTGGGTTCTAGTGCAGCAAAAGGGCCCAGTGTCTGGGGAGAGGGAAATGTGCCTGGAAAGTACTTGAAAACAGAGCAACATGGCTCTCCCTCAGGGAGTCCCCTGTGGGCAAGGTCCCCAATCTGCGTATTATAACAACAGCAACAGCAACAAATCAGGGACCAGCAGGTCTTCTCAGGTAGAGGACAGTCTAGTTCTCGTTTTATGGTTAAAACTCAGAGAGGTTAGGGCACTTGCATGCTGTCACACAGCCTACAAGGGAAAAGACTGGGATTCATATCCAAGGCTGACTCTATGAGCAAGCTTCTTGTGATATAAAGAAAATTCATGGATTTTTAATGTGTACATTTTAATTAATCAACAGGAAAGAAAAATGCCTCCGCAGAGTGTAATAAATATTTATTGAGCATCTACTGAATGTCAGGCTCTGGGGATGATACCCTGTGGTCCTGGGTCACATGGCCTCAGAGATGGTGGCAGCTATCACTGTGCCCAAAGACCTGGTGGGACTCCTGCTCAGAGCAACTAACTGGGCAGGGTGCTCCAGCTGGGAAGGTAGCAAGTAGCCCCCACACATTCCTGAGCACCCCTCAGAACCCTGACGGTCAGCTGTCTAGCAGGGAACCTCTGTTCATTTTGTATTTAGGAAACAGAGACCCTGGGAGAAAACGAACATCTTGCTCAGGGTCATAAAGCAGGTTATTAACAGGGCCAAGGCCAGACCCAGACTGGGGTCTCTTCCTGCATCCATCAGCACGAAGCAGGTCCCAGATTCCCACCTTCCACGAACGTGTGGTGGTGTTGTGCCCATCACTGGCTGGAGGGACCTATAGAGATGACTTGGTCCCACACTGGGAAATATGCAGATGCTTCACTTTCCCCTCCTGAACCTGTGGCAGGCATCACTAATCAATCATTCCCTGAGGGCCCAGGAGCTGCCTGGGGTGTCTTCTTCGCAGAACGCTCCATCCCGTCCCTATAATCAGTCAGAGTCAGATTTGAGACCATAGATCTCAGAATTCCCTCGCTCGGCCCCGGAAGGGAAACTGAGGCTCAGTGAGGAACCACACCTGTAAAGGGCTATATACGCCAGCACCTAGGGGAGCTAGAATGTGCAGACACTGGTATACTGGAGGCCTGAGCCCATTTTACCTCATCTGACCGTAACTGCACTCCAAAATAAGAAATGCAGTGGCCATTGATTAAGCATTAAGCATACTGGAACCTTAATCCTCTCATTTAATCTTCTCCATGACCCTGGGGGGTGGGGCCAGCACACATGGAAGCCCTGAGGGGGAGGGGAGTGAAGTGGCCAGAAACCAGCCATCATCATCCTCATCCCCATCGCTGGTGACACTGCGGATCAGGGTCTACCATGTGCTCAGCCCTCCGTACACATCACCCCACTGCATCCTCACCGTATGCCTGGAGGAAAGTCCCACCGTTAGTCCCATTTTAGAGACAGGGAACCTGAAGCTCAAGGAGATGAAGCTGCTTGTCCAGGTTGCATAGCCACCAACAGGCAAAGATAGAGAATTCGAGCCAAGCCTGCTTGATCCCAGAGCCAGGGTCTCACCACTACCCATTCGGTAACTTTTTTACTTACATTTTCCCACCTGGATCCAGCATGGGTTTGTTTATCCATTTTACCATGAGGCAGCTTAGGCCTGGGGCACAACACTGGGTCTGTGTTCCTGCGGGGCAAAAAGCTCTTTTTACTCGTTTTCATCATAGCCCTCAGCTCTGAGCCCACGACAAGGACAAGAGGGACTTCAGGTGTTTGCAGAACTGGGCACAGACAGCCAGGAAGGGGGTCTGCTGACCGGCCCAAGGCTCTGCTGAACGGGCTCCTCTTCCACCCAAGCCCAGTCTTGGGCACCTGAGCTGCCCTCTTCTTTCTCCCTGCTCTGTGCTCTTATGGTGGGACCACAGTCAGCGTGAGGAAAGCTAGCTCCCCAAGCCTCTGGCTCTACCCCTGCTTTGCCCTGGTCGTGTTCATGTGGAGGACAGGCTTATAGATCCTTGTTGAGCTGCAGGTGGGCAACTGGAGGAGATGGACACCGGGTGACCTGGACCTCTCTGCTAGTGTTCCCTTCCTAATTCCAAGAGGGCATCCATCTGTACTTCCTAGACCGTGTTCCGGGTTGACAGGAGCCCAATGCACCAGGCGTTACAGCCAACTCAAACAGCAGAGGCTGAGGAATAAACAGGATATTCTACTCCAAGGACTCTCCTGCCCTACCAACTGTCCTTAATATGATATGAATGAAAGCTCCTTCCCTGGGGACCCAAATGCTGTGTTCCTGCCCTTGTGAGACCTGGGTGAGCCACCTCCCTTCCCTCAACCTCAGTATGCTCAACTGGAAAATGGGGCTTTTGAAACCCCCTCACAGGGTTGTTTTGAGCACCCATGGTGAAAAGAGACCTGCAGTGCCAAGCCCAGGCCCAGACACTCGCCTGCACCTACTGGCTGCTGGGTGCTAGGGCCAAAGAATGCGACTCCCTGTTGCCCCCAGAAGCTGAGAGGTGGAACATCTGATCTCAATGGGGTTCAAGGTCTGTTGAGACCAGAAGCCCCCTGTGTGGGTAGAGAGCTTTTCTTTTTTAAAGTTCACTATAAATTTTAATCCATGACATAAAATGTTACCCAAAGTCACAGTTGAACACCTTAGAAAATTATATATAATGATCAAACTCAATTTTGTAAATACTTCTATGGCACAAAGAGATTTCCCTCAGATCCAACCTTATAATTGCGTTTTGTTTGCATTCTGAGAACTACACCATAGTAGGAAACCGTGAAGAATTCGAGTAGTTATCACAGGTGTCCTGTTTACTAATTCAAAGAACACTCAGTGCATTCCTTCACCACATTCATTTTATTCACTAATAAACACCCTTCTGTAGCAAGAAACGTGATACTCCTTCTTATCATACAGTAGTGGTTTCTTCCAGGATAATCAGGAAACTAAGCAATACTTAGGACATGAGAAAACTTTCGTATAATCATATCAACATTGCTACTTCTTGGATTCTGGCCTTATCAATGTAGAAAAAGTAGTTTCTCTTGAGGCAACAGCAAATGAATCGCGCTGGTATGAAACTGGACAAATCCAATGGTCCTCAGCATTGATTAATCAATTTTGAGAAATTTTGATGAATAAAATCTTAACCAAAAATAAAAGGAAGATGGTTAGTTATGTCCTCTCTTCAGATGAGTGACAAGCTCTTAAGGAGTCCTGATATTCTGTAGAATAGCAAGCAGGTCTAAGTTTCCTTCAAATGTTTTAAGGTTGAAAATTACAGTTCTATTAATGATTTTGGAATTTACCTCATTGAATGACATTTCAAAACTATTTAAGTAACTGATAAAAAGCTGTAAACTTTGGCTAAGAATTATTAAGTCAAAGATAATTTTCAAGCTACATGCTTTCAGACAACTTAAGTGTAAAATGCATTCTTGATAATACCTGGCAGTTCATGCCTTGCTTCCCAAAGTATTCAGAGAAACAAATATACGAATGATGAAAACAGAAGTTCTCCTATTGAAAGGGTGGGGCTTTTTGCCTTGTTAAAACTCATCAGGCTCTCATGTGCCAAAAATGTTGTAAACATCATATATCCAAACCCAGTCTCAGCCCAGAGGAACGCATATTCCTAAACTTTAACACCTTCGAGGACACAGGAGAAGGGGAAAACAATTGAGCCCTCCTTGACATGTTACCTTAATTACATATATATATATATATATATATATATATATATATACACATTCTAGTAAGGTTTGCTTTATGAGATTATCAGAATAAAATAAAGGTTAGATTTTCACCTTCTATTACGCTACCTGGTAAAATGAGACCCAAAGTAGGTAGAGTATTACCAAGAGGTTGCACAGGGATTGGTGAACTGGCCTAAAATAATTAGGCTTTTTATTTACAACTCCTTTTTAAAAGTTGTAATTTGACAATAGCTTCAACTTGTAACAGCAGATAAAAGAAAATGAGGTACCATGCTATAATAATCAAAATAGTCCAAGATAAAAGAAAGTACAAAACCTGAAAATACTTTTAGCGCTCTAGACATTTAGAAAGTTACAATGATTAAAACTCTGAATGAAAACGTCTTGAGGAGAGGTGTGTCTCAAAATAATATTTTACAAACTTTGGGAAAAATAGTCAGATTTCAAATGCCTTGAAGTATGATTTACAGATTTCATACAGCCTGAGGTTGTTTTTTCTTTTTTTCCTGGAATGCCAATTTGCTTTAGGAACTCTCATGTTAAGTTTACTGGTAATTGCATCTTTATGCTGAAATAAAATTCAATTTGTTCATTAATTTCCTGTATATCCCATCTGGTATTGAAAGCGGTTCTTTGTGTTTCCCACACTCGCTGATGTTACCGGCTCTAGAACAGCTCCCGTACTGGCGGCCTTAATGGTGGACAGGCCATGGGCACTGATGAGCACTGTCCTTCCTTCCATGAGTCGATCCAGAACGTGCTGTACAAGGTCCTCATTTTTGGCATCCAGTGCACTGGTTGCTTCGTCTAGGAGAAGAATTTTGGAAAAATCTCTCTTCATGAGATTTCAACACAGCCCTCAGCTCTGTGCCCACAACCAGAGCAAGAGGGACCTCAGATGTTTGCAGAATTGGGGACAGCCAGCCAAGGAGGGGGGACTGGTAACCGGTTGAATGCTCTGCTGGACGGGGTTCTCCACATCCCAGGCCCAGGCTTGCGCACCTGGGCTGCCACCTTCTCCCTGCTCTGTGCTCTGATGGTGGGACCACAGTCAGGAGAAAGGCTACCTACCCAAGCCTCTGGCCCTACACCTGCATTACCCTGGCAGTGTTCATGGGAACGACAGGCGTACTGATCCTGGCTGAGCTGCAAACGGGCGACCGGAGGAGATGGACACTGGGTGACCTTGAGTGCCCTGCCAGTGTTCCCAGCCTGATGCCAAGAGGGCACCCATCTGTGCTTCCTGAACTGTGTTCCGGGTTGACTCAGGCCCAGTGAGCCAGGCGTTACAACCAACTCAAACAGCAGAGGCCGAGGAATAAACCAGATATTCTACCCACGGACTCTCCTGCCCCACCAGCTGGCCTCAAGGTGATATGAGTGAAAGGTCCTTCCCTGGGGACCCAAATGCTGTGTTCCTATCCTTGTGGGGCCTGGGTGAGCTACCTCCCATCCCTCCACCTCAGTTTCCTCAACTGGGAAATGGGGCTTTCAAAATCCCCTCATTGGGTTGTTGTGAGCACCAATGGTGAAAGGAGACCTGCAGTGCCAAGCCCAGAACCATACTCTCACCAGCACCTACTGGGCACTGGGGCCAAAGAATGCGACTCCCTGCTGCCCCCAGAGGCTGCGAGCTGAAACAGCCGATCTCAGTGGGAGAGGATGCAGAACTAGGATGCAAAACTGGGTTCACTCTCCAGCTCTGCCCCTTCCCATCTGAGTGGCCCTGAGCAAGTCATCCTCCCGTTCTCAGCCTCTCGCACCTCAGCCGAGGAATGCGGGCACTAACACCATCTGAATGGTTGCTGAGGAGCTGAAAGAATATGAAGCAGGATAAGCATCTAGGGTCATGAGAGTCTTGTCTTTGCTGAGCTGGGGCTCTGGAGGGTGGGGTGGGATGTCACCTCATAAAACCTAAGGGAGAGAGTACCCCTGAGCCATCTAGTGCAGTCCTTCCTATTCCTGGGCAGCCACCCCCAGGGTTTGTCTATCCCAGAGCCTCTGACCCTAAGTATCTAGGGGGTGCCTCAGGCATCTATAATTGCAACGAACTTCTTAGGTGATTTTGCGGAAATCGTGTTTTTTAAAGTTTATTGCCCAGAGTAGAAAATCTCAAGAAACCTAAAGACATGACATGAAAGAGGAAAACAAGTGGGGTTCAAGTGACTGTGTAGCCTTGGATGAGTCCTCTTCTTTCTCTGGGCCACGAGCTACACAGACTTCCCAGCAAGGATGTTAAATTGATGAACTCTAAGCTCTCCTGTCGCTTTGAGGTCCATCATGTTTCCTGTGTGTTAGTGTGGTCCGTAAGGAGTCATGAGAAATGGGAGGCAGATGTGAGTCTATAATGGTGTTAAGTCAGGACTTACTGTGGGTTTGAACAGCATGGTCCAAATCACACTGGCTTCAACAAAAATAAAAGAGGGAGGGAGAAATGTATTTGAACTGGAAAGTCGGTGGCCTAGAGGACTCCAGACACCGCTGGTACTGGGCAGTAAAAGGATACATTTCCTTACTATGGCTTCATTCTCTAGTGAGGTTTGCAAGATAAGTGTATCTAAATTGTATCTTTAAGGACAAAAAGAGACCCAAGCAATCTGTGGAGACTCAAGCTCGTTTTGTGGTGAGTGAACTCTTTTATCCACAACAGTGGTGACATGGTCTCCTTGATTCAGTAAAAGTATCCCTCGTGTAGTGATGGAAATGTATGTGTTTTCTTCATAGGAGTCTAGCTTGTGCTCTCTTGTTCTTGCATGTGCTCATACCTCCATGTGTGATTGTGCACGAGTTCATATGTGTAAGTATGTAAGTGCTTGTTCAGGAGTACCACACACACTGGCAGAGGCAGGATCCAGAGGACCTGAGAGAGAAGGGAGGCATGGTTTCTCACCAGTTTGGGAGATTTAGCCTAGTGTACAGCAGACTTCAGCATCCCCCAAATGCTTTAGCAGAGGGGGCCCTTGAGGATATGTGAGGTCCTGTCCTCATGTGGGTTGGAGCCAGTGAAGCTGCAGAGGAGTGAGTGACCCTGAGAATATGGCTCCTTAGAAAGCAGCACATTTGAGGTGCATGTGTGCCAGCCCCAGGCCCACTCCCAGGGGACAAGAGCATCTAGTAAATTTCACCTCAAAGCTTGGCCAAGAGAAGCTGCCGACATCCATGGGAGAAGCTGGCTTCGTCCTGGGTGAGATCTGTGCTGAGGAACTGCACCCAGCACCAGACACTGTGTCTCCAGGAGGTCACGGGCAGCTGGAGGTGGGGTCTTGGGAGGTAGGGAAGGTGAGAAAAGGCAAGAGGCAGGCAGCCTGAGGGCACCATATCCTCATGGGGCAGCCAGACTCTGTAGAAACAGTACCTGGGGGCAAGAATCCTACAAGTTGGCAACAATGGTCTTTGAACAAAAGTCTGAGGAAATTCAGAATCATGACTCACAGTCTCATCAAGTCGCACAGGACCTTAGCAGTCAACTGCACAAACTCTTGAGCATCTCTGGTGATGGGGCCCTCACTGCCCTCCCAGGGAGTGGGTGGCTTTATAGGATGCCCCAGAGAGAGGCTTGCAGCATTGTAGACAGGGGTCAGGGTCTTAAGGAGCTGTGTTAGAGGAAAGGCCCAGAGTGAAGGGTGGTAACAACTTGCTGAGGGAAGAGAAGATGGGAAAAAACTCAAATAATAATGATTTGCTGTGAAAGAAGCCAGCAAGGAGCTGAGGCCTGGAAAGACAAGCAGGGACCACCTCAGCGGGGCACTCACGGAGGCTGTGAGGTGATGTCGAGGGCCAGAGACAGCTGAGGGGGGGAGAGTCCTGGGAAAAGGAAATGGTCTGTGCAAAGGCCCAAGGCAGCAAAGAGGCTGGCATCTTTCTGGAACAGAAGGAAGACAGGAGGTGCCAGGGAGGGAGAGGGAGATGAGTTTGGAGAGGCAGGGGCCAGACGACACAGGCTCTTGTGGGCCGTGGTGAGCACTTTGGGTTGAAGGTGAGCGCTTACACCTCTGGCTGCTGCGCTGCGCGTAGAGGGGTGGGGCAGGTGCACAGAGGGAGACGCATGTGTGGGGGCCTGTGGGGGCAGCCTGTGTGCCCTGGAGGAGGACGTCTGCTGACTGATTGGAGAAGGGAGGCTTGGGAGGACGGTAGCGAGCACCCCGTCGTGGCAAGCACTTGCCCTGAGGCTGGCTTCACCGCGAGGGGTGCTGGGGAGAGCACTCGCACACAGGGAGGGCTGGGAAGAGTCACCCCACTGGCCGCTGACCCTGACTCTACGGGCCAGACTGGTAGCCCCGTCACTCTCCGTGGCTTCCCGGGTGACCTCAAGCTGGTTGTTTCCCTCTCTGAGCCTGAGTTTCCAAATGATGACAGAGTTAGGCTGGATGAACCCTGTGAGTCTCCAATTCACCTATTCTCAGCCCCTACCCACAATGGTAACAGACTTGGCAGCTGGAGGCTCCAAGAGAACATTGTCTTGGTCTTGGCAGAAAGTCTTCTCCATTCATTCCAATTCAAGCAACCTCAGTGAGCTTTGGGTTGGAAGTCTCTGTGTTCATTCTGGACAGGGGTTATTTTCTTTGGAATCTCCTTGAATGGCTGTGGATCCAGCGCTTGCTTCCGTGGGCAGCCTCCCCCGTACAAACTCCATAATATATAGGGCCATCACCACCCAGCAGAATTTCAGGAGTCTCTTCAGGGGAGCAAGGATTTTGTAAGTATTTTCCTCCAAACCTGTGAATGGTGGATTTCCCCCTTAAGGTCAACCCCATGGATGCCTTCAGGAGGCTTTGAGGGCAAGAGGTAGAGGGATGGGGCCACTTGAAATAGGTAATATTTTAAATATAACAAATTAAGGGAAAAGGTTATGTTAGGAGATGTGCCAGACTGAAGAGCAATACAGGTCATGTGTGGTCCCCAGTTATTTGTTCCTATTTTATTCCACAAACTTTCTTTTGTGGTTCTGTACTAGGTGCAGGCTTTTTATTATGGGTTGGGGATTCAACAGTGACATAAATCACAGTCCCTCCTCTACGGACTTCACAGCATGGTGGGAAAGGCAGACAAGACATCACTAATTGGTACAGAGGACACTGATCAGAGAATGAAGGCAGCAAGATGGTGGAGTGGGGCCCCTATCTAGACTCTGGGGAGGGGCCTAGAGTAGGTTTCATAGAGGACATGCTGTCTTCCTGAAGCTGGAGAGTCAGTAGGAAGTGACTTGGGTAAAAAGGCAAAGAAGAGGGGAATGTTCCAGGCAGAGAAGCCAGCATGTGCAAAGGAGCTCTGCGTAAAGAGCATTGACCTGGAGTCAAGTGTGCCTTTTCAAAGAGTAGCTCCTCCACTCATGGCTGTGTATCTCTGGGCGAGTTGTTCTAGCTTTCTCACCTGCACTGCTGATCTCTAAGAGAGGAGGTGACCACATCTATCTTAAAGGACTGTTGAGAGTAAGAGTGATGGGTGCTCATCAAAGACCCCTTTTCCCTATGGGGAATTCTCAGTCGTGTTCCTCCCATGACTTTCCAGGTGTCAGGACAAGATGTTTCCTCTTTGGAAACTTGTTCTCTTGTGTGGCCTGCTCACTGGGACCTCAGCGTCTCTTATTGAGGATCTTGAAAATGAGGTCTTGGAGAAGCTGAAAGCTCTTCTTGAGAAAAGAATTGAGACCTCTGACAGTACACTTCAAGGTGAGTCAGCAAGAGGGATGATCAGTGTCACCTAGGAGCTTGCCTCCCAAGTACTCTGCCTGTATTACCAAAGGCTGCCACCAGGGGCTGCTCCTTAATGGTGGTTTCCTGAGAGAGGTGGCTAGTTGGTTCCTTATTCATTCATTGTTTATTTTTCTGGAAACCAGCCATGCTTATATGAATATCATGTTACATTTTATATTATGGTAAACTTTTCTAATATATGCATAGGATAAATTCCTGAAAGTGAGATTTCAAAAGTTCCAAAGGTATGCTCATTTCAATTATGGCAGATATTGACAAATATTCCCCTAATGTTTTCTCCAATACTCTGTGAGAGTACCCTTTTTTCTACTCCCTTGACAGCACTGGTATGGACCACTTAAATGTTTTGCCAGTCTCACAGATGAAAGGTTATAATTCATCTCCCTTAGCATTTCTCTACTATGATAGAATTCACTCATGTTTTCATATTTTATTAGCCATTTACATACATTAACTGAAATATTTTATTATATTTTTAGCATTTTCTTCTGTTGTGTCATTTGATTTTCCTTCTTAATTTGTATTAACTAATTGAAAATGGAGCCCTACCTAGCTGAGATAGGTTTAAAACTACCTACCTTTATAGTTAATCATATCTCCTTATAATTCTGATTTCTTAACAGAACTTGGCCTCTTCATTTTATGGAAACATTAGCGCCACACTGACAAACCTTCTTTATAGGAGAAACTAACTTCTATAAATGACTACATTTCAATCCTTGCCAAGGCTTAGACAACCTTCATAGATACAAAAGGGACCCACTCTGTAGTTTCATTGCTGATAAAACTGAGCTCAGAAACGCAAGAGTCTGGATCAGGGTCACCTAGTAAGGTATAGGAGCCGAAGTACTTTCCATCTCTGTTTGCATCATTATAACTAGGTAGATACTGTCCATTGCAGAGACATGCTGCAGGACTATGATTCCATGTCTTTTCTTTCAGCCTTTTGTTTCTCCTTGAGCTAGTTGTTGCCTTGTTGATTCTCATGTGAATGATTTTAGAAAACGTATATTCTTATTTCTTTTCAAACGTGCCATTCTACAGCTGCCATGTCATTTCCTCTTTCAAATCCCTCTTTTCTCTGAAAACCCCTGATTAGGATATTCTGTCCTCCTGCTCCTGTATTGCTTCTAGGCCTGCTTCAAAGTTGTCGTCCAGGGACTTCTATTTGCCCTTTCATGAGTTGGAGTCATATTTTTCCTTGATTCTAGATTTTCCATTTCTTAGTTTATTCTAAGTTTATTTTGTTTGTGAGCATCTCATTAGAGCTTCACTTCTAGCAACGATGTGCACTCGGTACCTATCGGCTGGTCAGTGGATAGATTGCTTTGTTGGATGCATGATGAGTATATCTTAGTAGGAAGGCAGCATGGAAGGAACAAGGTCTGCCGAGCTAGGTGACATTAGACCCATTTCTTTTTTTTTTTTTTTTAATTTTTTAATTTTTTTTTGGGGGGGTACACCAGGTTCAATCATCTGTTTCCATACACACATCCCCGTACTCCCTCCCTTCCCCGGCCCCCCCCTCGAGTGCCCCCCACCCTCCCTGCCCCAGTCCTCTAAGGCATCTTCCATCCTCAAGCTGGACTCCCTTTGTTATACAACAACTTCCCACTGACTATTTTACAGTTGGTAGTATATATATGTCTGTGCTACTCTCTCGCTTCGTCTCAGTTTCCCCTTCTCCCCCCGCCCCCTCCCATACCTCAAGTTCTCCAGTCCATTCTCTGTATCTGCATCCTTATTCTTGTCACTGAGTTCATCAGTACCATTTTTAGATTCCGTATATGTGAGTTAGCATACAATATTTGTCCTTCTCTTTCTGACTTAATTCACTATGTATGACAGATTGTAGTTCTATCCACCTCATTACATATAGCTCCATCTCATCCCTTTTTATAGCTGAGTAATATTCCATTGTATATATATGCCACATCTTCTGTATCCATTCATTTGTTGATGGGCATTTAGGTTGCTTCCATGTCCTGGCTATTGTAAAGAGTGCTGCAATAAACATTATGGTACAAGTTTCTTTTGGGATTATGGTTTTCTTTGGGTATATGCCCAGGAGTGGGATGACTGGATCATATGGTAGTTCTATTTGTAGTTTTTTAAGGAACCTCCAAATTGTTTTCCATAGTGGCTGTACCAACTTACAGTCCCACCAACAGTGCAGGAGAGTTCCCTTTTCTCCACACCCTCTCCAACATTTGTGGTTTCCAGATTTTGTGATGATGGCCATTCTGATGGGTGTGAGGTGATACCTCATTGTGGCTTTGACTTGCATTTCTCTGATGATGAGTGATGTTGAGCATCTTTTCATGTGTTTGTTGGCCATCTGTATGTCTTCTTTGGAGAAATGTCTATTTAGGTCTTCTGCCCATTTGTGGATTGGGTTATTTGCTTTTTTGGTATGAAGCTGCATGAGCTGCTTGTATATTTTGGAGGTTAATCCTTTGTCCGTTGTTTCATAGGCAATTATTTTTTCCCATTCTGAGGGTTGCCTTTTAGTCTTGTTTATGGTTTCTTTTGCTGTGCAAAAGCTTTTAAGTTTCATGAGGTCCCATTTGTTTATTCTTGATTTTATTTCCCTGATTCTAGGAGGTGGGTCAAAAAGGATGTTGCTTTGATGTATGTCATAGAGTGTTCTGCCTAGGTTTTCCTCTAGGAGTTTTATCATGTCTGGCCTTACATGTAGGTCTTTAATCCATTTGGAGTTTATTTTTGTGTATGGTGTTAGGAAGTGTTCTAATTTCATTCTTTTACATGTAGCTGTCCAATTTTCCCAGCACCACTTATTGAAGAGGCTGTCTTTTTTCCATTGTATATTCTTGCCTCCTTTGTCAAAGATAAGGTGCCCATATGTGTTTGGGCTTACTTCTGAGTTCTTTATTCTATTCCATTGATCGTCCTTTCTATTTTTGTGCCAGTACCATACTGTCTTGATCACTATGGCCTTGTAGTATAGTTTGAAGTCAGGAAGCCTGATTCCACCAACTCCATTTTTCCTTCTCAAGATTGCTTTGGCTATTCGGGGTCTTTTGCGTTTCCATACAAATCGTAAGATTTCTTGCTCTAGTTCTGTGAAAAATGCCATTGGTAATTTGATTGGGATTGCATTGAATCTGTAAGTTGCTTTGGGTAGTACAGTCATTTTCACGATGTTGATTCTTCCAATCCAGGAACATTGTATGTCCCTCCATCTGTTTGTGTCGTCTTTGATTTCTTTCAACAATGTCTTAAAGTTTTCTGCATACAGATCTTTTGCCTCCTTAGGCAGGTTTATTCCTAGGTATTTTATTCTTTTTGTTGCAGTGGTGAATGGGAGAGTTTCCTTCATTTCTCTTTCTGCTCTTCCGTTGTTAGTGTATAGGAATGCAAGAGTTTTCTGTGCATTAATTTTGTATCCTGCTACTTTACTAAACTCATCAATGAGTGCTAGCAGTTTTCTGGTAGAGTCTTTAGGGTTTTCTATATATAATATCATGTCATCTGCAAAGAGTGACAATTTTACTTCTTCTTTTCCAATTTGGATTCCTTTGATTTCTTTTTCTTCTCTGATTGCTGTGGCTAAAACTTCCAAAACTATGTTGAATAATAGTGGTGAGAGTGGACACCCTTGTCTTGTTCCTGTTCTTAGAGGGAATTCTTCCAGTTTTTCCCCATTGAGAACGATGTTGGCTTTTGGTTTTTCATATATGGCTTTTATTATGTTGAGGTAATTTTTTTCTATGCCCATTTTCTGGAGAGCTTTTATCATAAATGGATGTTGAACTTTGTCAAAAGCTTTTTCTGCATCTATTGAAATGATCATATGGTTTTTATCCTTCAAGTTGTTGATATGATGTATCATGTTGATTGATTTGCATATATTGAAGAATCCTTGCATCCCAGGGATAAACTCCACTTGATCATGGTGTATGATTTTTTTAATGTGCTGTTGCAGTCTGTTAGCTAGTATTTTATTGAGGATTTTTGCATCTATATTCATCAGTGATATTGGTCTGTAGTTTTCTTTTTTTGTGACATCTTTTCCTGGTTTTGGTATCAGGGTGATGGTGGCCTCATAGAATGAGTTTGGGAGTGTTCCGCCTTCTGCAATATTTTGGAAGAGTTTGAGAAGGATAGGAGTTAACTCTTCTCGAAATGTTTGATAGAATTCGCCTGTGAATCCATCTGGTCCTGGGCTTTTGTGTGTTGGGAGATTTTTAATCACTGCCTCAATTTCCGTACTTGTGATTGGTCTGTTCATGGTTTCTATTTCTTCCTGGTTCAGTCTTGGAAGATTGTATTTTTCTAAGAATGTATCCATTTCTTCCAGGTTATCCAATTAGACCCATTTCTTAACCATTTTTCCTTTATTTCCTTATCTGAAAGTGCAGATAATAATAATACCTACTTTATGGAGCTGTTAGGAACATTAAATGAAATAACATAGACAAATAGTCTCATGTAGTATCTTGTGCATAGTAGCTGCTTCATTAAGTTGTGTATCACAGTAAATGGAGATTGTTTTTGCAGCTCTCCTTCAGAAACTGGTGGACGATTTGAAGGCGCTCGAGGAATCCAAGTCTCAGGCTAATGCCTTTCAGATGATCCAGGATGTTAAGACCTTGCTGGAAGAAGAACTTTCTGAAATTTTCCAAGTAGTATACAAGGTGACGGGGTGAGTTAATGCTTCATGGTGGAGATCCTTGTTCCCAGAAAAGAGAATGTCTATCTTTGGGGAGGTAACTTTAAGGTCAAAGACAGAAAGGTGAATAAACCTGTGTGTCCCCACAGAGCCCAATTGGTCTGAGTGCAGCTCTAGCAGAACTTGGGGAAATTAGAGGCAGTGCGGCGGTGCCTATCTGGGCATCTCATGGGTTTGGGCTTTCTCATTCTGCACTTCCAGGGATCAGCATCTCTACCTGTTTGCTGGTGCCTAATGTCCCTTTTCCAAGGAATATGACTTTTCTTCTCTGAAATAAGCTGAGTATAAAAGTCTGAAGGCCCTTAGAAGAGAGGAAACTAGAATTCACACCACATAGGTGGCTCCACACATGAAGTTTTGGAGTTAAACAGTTCTGGGTTAAAATTCTGGCTCTGAATAAAAAAAGAATGAAATAATGCCATTTGCAGCCACATGGATGGATCTAGAGATTATCATACTAAGTGAAAACTCAGACAGAGAAGGAGAAATATCATATGATACCACTTACATTTGGAATCTACACTATGATGCAAATGAACTTATTTACGAAACAAACAGACCCATGGACATAGAAAGCAAACTTAAGGTTACCAAAGGGAAAGGGTGATGGAAAAATTAGGTCTTTGGGATTATCATATACACACTACGATATATAAAATAAATAACCTATAAGGAGACATAGTATAGCATAGGAAACTATACTCAATATTTTGTAATAAGCTACAGGGGAAAGAATCTGAATCCCTTTGCTGTATAACTAAAAATAACACAACATTGTAAAACAACTCCACTTAAAAAGAGGATCAGACCTTTGAACAGGGCTCTCATGAAGACCCAAGAAGACAAGGTCAGTGAGGCTCAAATGCTCAGCACATTGCTGTCCTATAGAAGTGAGCAGCAATGGCCGTCATGGGGACTGACATGGGTGAATTCTGGTTTTTGCACAGGCTGAATATCAGGAACGTCCACATCCTGGATATCAGTGTGACTTCTGATGGCAAACGTCTTAGCCTGAGTATCCCCATCAATGCTGACATCAGCTACACACTGTGAGTATGTGTTAGAATCTGAGGTTTGGGAGATGCAGTGCAGCATGGCCAACGGATCTCCAATCTGGAATCAGATACAGAGATAGGAAAAGGAGGATGTGTAGAAGAGTCTTTATGAATTAAGTGTATTATAATTTCGTCATTCATAACGTATCAGATCTTGGGATAATTACTTAGCCTCTCTATAGCAAATGTTTCCTCATTCTGAAAATAGAGATAATAGCAGTATTTTTCCCTCGTGGTATTCCTGTCACTATCGGTGGATTAATCCAGGTAAAATGCTTCTTGGAAACACCTAAGAGATCATTTGTTCTCAATAAATGTTAACTATTATTTTTATTTTGATTATCAGTGTGATACTGTGTAGAAATTTCACATGAACCGGACCCATGTGGCCAGGTGAAGAAACTCCTAATGTGAAAATATAGATTCCATACAGAATATGGACAATATTGACATTATCCATAGCCATCCCATGTAATATCCACACAGATGGAGGAACCCAAGTGGGCAACATGAAGGGACTTGTCACCCTGTGTTCACTGTAAATCTTATTTCTCGCAGGCCTCTGTTGGGCAAGGTTGTTGACCTTGGCCTCAACTTGGACCTCCAGGCTACTGTCAGCGCTGAAACTGATGACACGACTGGAGACGTAACAGTGGTTGTAGAATGCACCAGCGACCAAGACAGCATCTCACTCACCGTGCTGAACAGGTCAGGCCCACCTGTCTGAGCAGAATGGGGCTATGAGAGGAGTTGGGACCCTTGGATTTTGGCCCTATTTCTCTACCCTATCTGGGAGGGGGCACAGTGTGGTGAAAAAGAAGGGTTCCGACTCTGGAGTCAAGTTAGCTTTGCCACTAACCTTGTGACTTTGTAACCAGTTTAGCCTCTCAGAGCTTCAGTTTTCACATCTATAAACTGAGGATGATGATAATACCTATTGGGAGGCTACTGAGCGGCCCAAATGAGACAATGCAAGTGTGTAGCACACAGCCTGGCACATACTGAGCTCTCAGCAACAATAGCATCCATGCTGAATTTCTGATTATTTGTTCTTCCCTTTGTTGAGACAGGAGTGTTGACCTCTCCAAGCACAACTGGGAATTTGCCTATTTCACCTTTCAGTTGATCCATTTCTACTCTGTGCTTTTTGAAGCCCTATTGTTAGGTGTATGCACACAGCACTGTTGTGTCGTCTGGAGGATGTGATCCTTTTGTTATTATTTAATGTCTCTCTGTCATAATAATGATAACAATAGCTATAAACTGCATTGACCTTCTTGCCTCCAGTTAGGAGGAGGGAAGAGGAGTAAATGCCTACCATGGGCTCTAATGTCAGATTATCCCCAAATCACCCTCCAGCCACTGGAAAATTCCTGAAATGGTCTTGTAATCTTAATCCTCTGTTTTTAAATCATTGATCCCTGGTAACCCACAAATCTACATCTTAAACAGTAGGCTTGAAAGAGCACGTTTACCCCAGGGAAGAGGGTGAAGGGAGAAAGGCTGATTCGAGCCATGGCTGGGAGAGGAGCTGTGGTCTGGAAGCTGACGGCTGGGGCAGGTTGGCTTTGGCAGGGATCAAGGCTAAGCCAAGAGCAGAGGCCAATCCATCCTAACCCAACAAGGGATCGGGTCACAGGTTGCCTAAAGACCCCCCAAACCAAAGAAAGTCTCCACAACCTACTATCGCTTGGAAAGACGGAGATGTAAGTCCAAATGCCTGAGCCCTGCTGGACACTGCCTTGCCCAGAGCCCCAGGGAATTCATGCTGCCCTTCTGGGTCCCAGGGTCCATATCTGTAAAATGGCATTCAACTCGCTGCTCCAGATCCTCTCAGGGCTTTTCCCTGCACTTTGGGTGGAATTCCAAGCCCTCGCCAGGGCCCTCTAGGCTCTGCTTGATCTGGACCCACCCTCACATCACTGCACTCTCCCCCCCAGCCCACACTGTCCTGGACATGTAGCTTTTGCTCTGTGCCTCAGACAAACGTCTTCCCACCTCAAGACCTGTGCAAGGGCTGCTCTGGCTACCTAGAACATCTTTCTCCCATCTCATCTCAATATACTTCTCATCCTTCAGGGTCGAAATAAGGTTCCTCCTGTTCTCTGTTGTAAGAATCTCCTCTTGTCCTTCTGAGTACTTGTCACAAGGTGTCCTTGTATATCTAATTGTATGTTTACTTCATTTATTCTTTCAGCCCAAAATGTATTGGGCATCTGCCACTTGCCATCCCCCCTTTCTAGGTTCTGGAGAATTTATTGGGGACAGCAGACAAGGAACTTCTTTTGTGGAGCTTATTCTCTTGAGGGAAAGACAGACAGACGAGCATTCAGTCCAACAATAAAGAACCCACAAGGAAAATATTAGATTGCAGACATAACAGGACTCTATGACACAAAGCCCTTCTTTAGGCAAACAGTCTAGGAGGACTGCCCTGAAGAGGTGGCAGGTATTCCGAGACCTGAAGGTGGGAAGGAGCCAGCCTAAGCAAAACGTGTTTAGTATTTAGGTACCAGGATAGGAGCTGTTTGTGCTTTGCTCATCCCTGTGTCTCCAGTCTCCCTTCATTCGTGGAACATAGTTCATGCTCTAAAAATATGTGTTGAATGAAGATATGGACTGACGGAGAGATGGGTGGATGGGTGGATGAATGAGGTCTGAGGGTTGTGGTGAGACTCTCATGAGCTATTGGTTGAGATGCTCGTCAGACATTGGGTTCTAAGCGATTAACCCTCTGTGTAGAGGCTCAAGTCACCTGATTTCACTAGTCCACCATCCTCTGTCCTCTTCCCACCCCTCCTGCTTGGCTGTTCTGCCAATTTAACCTAACTTGGCTAGCTTCCTGTCTTTTGCAGGCGCATTGCACTAATCAACAAAGCCGTGGATGCTGCGGTCAACTTCGTGAGACAGGTCTTGTCCCTTGCAGTGGAATATGCGGTGAGTCCCCCACTCATGGGGGCCCAGAGCCAGGCCTGCGGGGTGGGGGGTGGGGGGAGGGCAAGTGTGACATTCCTTGGCCTGGCTGTACTCTCTGGGCACTTTCCCTTCTGCGGTGCACACCTCCTTTTGGGTTCAGCTGATGCCTCTCCTCCTTTACTCAGCCTGGCAAGGGGAGGAAGGGAGGAGGGAAAACACATTAGCTGATATCACTGGGTCCCACACTTGAACCATTTGCTATGCCCATGTGCACCCAATGTGCCTGTTAGCTAGTATTTTTCTTTATTCAACATAATTTTACTTAAACATATTTCAATGCTTATTTTTAAAAGGAATCTTTATGTCCCTATCATAAATAGAAATTAATATCACTTATCATCTACTTAAAAACTAAGCACAGACCGATAAAAGTTTTTTGCATCTGTGCATCACCCAAAACTATATGTACCATGCATAAGATTCCTGTACATCACATCCAAAACCACATGTACCTTGTGTCAAAAGTTCCAGAGATTCTAAATTACTCACTGGGGAAGGGGGTTAGGAATGTGCATTTATGGAAAAAAATGCCCAGGGAATTATATGCACACACAATCCTGAGACATACTCTTGTGTAGTTCCCAGGGCCCCATTTAACTCGAAAATTCCAGAGTTCCAAAGGTCAAGATTTCAGAGAATGTATGGTTCTGGGGTGTTCACAGTGTAGATTCTTCAGTTTCTAGGAGTCTAATGTTCTGAGGTTTCAGGATTCTATCATCCTATGATTCTCAGATTTGGGCCTTCTAGGTTTCCATTGTTCTCAAATTCTAAGGGTCAAAAGTTCTAAGATCCCAAGTGGTGAGCATCTCTGTGGGTGGAAGGCAGTGTGCTCCCAGCGGCACATGATCAGTCCTCTTGCTTCTCCCTTCTCCCCTCCGCTATTTCCTTCCCTCCTGTCCTCTTTCCTCCCTCCCTTCCCTCTCTCCATCTTTCTCTGTGTCTCTCTCCCTGGCTCGCCGTGGCCCTCAGGTGTGCCCAGTGCTCCAGACCCTCATCGGCCTCCTGGATGCCAATTATGTTCAGGACCTCATCGGTAAGTCACAGCCTGGGGAAGCAGGGGGCTCCCTCTGCAGCCTTCCAAGGGCAGGTATGCCCCTCTACGGCTGCCCCACAGGCAGGTCTGGTCAGGGGACCCTGCAGAAGCTGGGGACCCATCATCTTGAATTGGGAGAGCATGGCTAGAGGGGTCCCTGCAGAACTGGGGCCTCTCTGGGCCTCTGAGAGCTCTCTACTGCCCTCCTTGGTCAAGCCTGCAGAACCTGCTGCTCAGAGTGAAGTGAGGAAGAGGATGGGCCAGATCTGGGGTCAACTCCTGGATCTGCTACTTAGCAACTGTGGACCCTTGGTCAGTGGCTCCACGTCTCTGAGCCTCGGGTTCCTCCTGGGTGAAACAAGATTGTAAACTGCGGGGTCGATGAGTGGATTTAAAGGAAAACCAGAAAGAGCCCAATATCCAGTAGGCATTGCAATCAACACCGTCCCCTCTCCTTCCCTTCTTATGAGGAGCTATGGCTTCCCCTCCAGTCCCTGGGGCCTTTCTTTGACCTGGGTGTGTGGCATGGCTGGGCTTGCTCGGGCTGTGGGGCAGCAGAAATGGGTTTAGCGAAGGTGTCAGGGTCCTGGAGGTGGTCCTTTTAGAAAATAGCCACAGGCCCAGTTCCTTGGGCAATTGCACTGTGCTTCATATACACCATCTTATTGGATCCTTACAATGACCCTGTGGGGTGAATACTGTCATCACACCCGTGTTAGAGATGAACAGACGGAGGCTCAGAGAGATGGTGTGTCATGTAAGAGGCCCCATTGCTGTCAGGCGCACCCGCTAGTGGGTGGCAGCCACTGGGGTCGGTTTCTATTCAGCTTTCCAGTGCTGGAGGCTAAGACCTGCTATTGATTTTGTCCCTTCAGCTGAATTTCAGGAAACGCAAGAGCAAATCGGAAGCTGAAAAGGGCAGATGAGGAAAACCGCTGTGATGCCGTTCTGCTGGTGAGGGCTGGGCGTCACACCCCGGGGGGAGGGAGGATGAGGCTCCCTCACAGGGGCCTGTGGAGAAGCAGGAGCAAAGCTTGGCATCTCTTCTTTTCTAGTAGCAGACACACTGAGACTTGACCTTGTTCATAGACCCAGCCCTGACCCCTAATCACACACCGAGACTGAGCTATGACTCTGGTGCCTGACTGCGCCTGGGACGCAGTCACCCTGAGCTTTGATTCCAGTGATTGACTGAGCCCTCACATTGGTCACAGATTCAGACCCAACCCTCATGTCAGTGGGATCCATGATCCTCATCATATACTGAGCCCTGAATCCTGGCTCCTCTTGGCCCCTGATCAGTATTTTCTCATCTGCCCTTGTCCCTAATGTGAGGGGATGGGAGGGTGAAGGGATGACGGTGGGTCAGTGCCAGGTGCAGGAGAAAGATGCCAAAGCCCAGGTGCCAGTCCCTCCCCAAGCCTTAGACCTTGCAGGGTTGTGGGAAAGCCCTCGGGCAGTGGTTCCTGACTGGCAGGAGCAGGTGAGGGCCCGGTGGCTGTCCATGCCTCACCCCCCGGGGTCTCCTTCCAGATTGGTTCCCGGGGGCTTGACCGAGTCTCTTTCACCACCTCCCTCTGGGGCAGTGCTGCCACCCTCCAAGCGGAGTGACAGCCTGAGCCCAGGCAGAGGACACCTCTCAGATACTCCACCTCGCAGGCAGGACAGCGGCCCCTGTGCTCCTCACCCTCCACCCCATGCAATAAAAGCCATTTCTGCACCTCCTGTGTGGCCCGTTGCATTCCTTCCACTGGGTTTTGGGGGGAGGCGGGGTGTGTGCAACCAGGGCAGCAGGGACCTGGATCCAGAGCTGGAGGGACATTTGGGATGATCCAGCCCCACCTTCCTGTCTTACACACGGGAACACTGAGGGCCAGAATGGCAAGAAACTGACTCGAGGTCCCGTGGAAACAGCATCACTCTGCTTCTGCTGACACCTCCACCTTGGGGGTGGGCTGCCTTCGATAGCACACCCGACCTCATTACTGCCTCACAGCACCCTTCTGACAGAAGTCATGGCTCTTGTCCCCATTTGATAGATGTGAAACTGAGGCTCATAGAGGTGGAATGACTCATCGAGGTCACAGGGTAGCAAGTGGCCGGGGTAGGATTTAAACCCACAGCCATGGGACCACTTGCTGAGATGGGTTACATCCTGTCTCCCAGGTGCTTTGGCCACTTCTCCCAGCCCCCAAGGTGTCCTGATGCCCTGGTCCTGCTCTCTTCCACGCAGGATGGGTGAGGTACTCTCCAGGTCATTCTTCCTCCCCAACATGCAGCCCTCAGTTTCTCTTTTGCCCGGGAGCAAGGATGCCACCCCTTACTCACAGCTGCATCACCTCTGCAGAGCTGTGACACAGGCTAAGGCCTCAGGGTCCTAGCATCTTCTCCTTTCCAGGCGGGCATCTGAGTTTCCTGCCAAATTACCCAGGGAACATGTGCCCATTTTGCCAAGCAGCCATCTCAGTTCTTGGCACAATTCTGTGAGGAAAGGCCCACTCTCATCCTCATGGGAGACTCAGGTTAAGAGACGCCTAGGTCACACAGAGGTCTGTACTGGCGGCTTCTTCACCCAAGGGCCTTCTGCCTGATGAAGTTTGCCTCATGGGGTTAAGTCACCTCAGGGGGCCCTTGAGCCCGTGGGGCAGCCTGGAAGGCCTGGGAGAAGCTCTCCTGAGCTCTCCCCAGAGGACTTCAGTTCAGGCTGTGTGGGGGGGCTCCTTGGCACTGGGTGAATCTGAGGAGTTGGATAGAGCTGAGGAGTTGGACAGAGGTGAGCTGGACTTGGTCTCTGCCCCTTACCAGCTGTGTGATCTCAGGCAAGTTACTTAACCTCTCGGAACTAGAGTTTTCTCACCTGCCAAATGGAATTAACAGGAAAACCTGCCGTGTTGGGCTGTTATGTGGATGGAATGAGTCAGTGGGTGGAAAGTGTTTAGCCGGGGTCTGACCCCTGGTGAGCACAAGATGAATGTCAGCCTCTACACACTGGAATTACTGTCAAATAGTGTTGAGTAACCCCGTATCAAATCTATATACACTTCCTCTCATTACGTTCGGATTTTTACCGAGTGATGCAGGGAATGCTTCTTGAGACAGGTGTGGCAACTGAGTCTCAGAGAGGGGAAGTGACTTGCCCAGGGCCACACAGCTGGTCAGAGGCAAGGCTGGATTTCATTTGAAGGCAGCCTCCTCCAGAGCTTCTTTTTCCCCTTCTGGCCAAGCAAGAGGAGTGAGTTTTCCTCTCTGAGTGTATTTGGTGACTGTCCCAACTCCCACAAGAAATATACAAGGAGGTCTTCACATTCAGGACTTCTTGTGGGCAGCAACCACCTTGGGTCCGTGCCGAGCCTTTGTCCTGCTGTTCCATCCACCAGGGACACCATTCCTTCTCTCTCCAGCTGCTGAAATCTTCCTCAGGCACAAGACTCTGCTCAGGAGATGTCTCCTGGCTAAATGGGGCCATTCCTCAATGTTTCCCCCCAAAAGAGACCATGTTTTCCAACTGATAGGTGTAAACAAGCTACCTTGTCATTACTGTCCAATACAGAGAGAGGGTTCAGGAAGTGTCAGCTCTCATTATCATGGCTTACAATTTTTTTAATAGTCTTTTTCCCCCCACTAATTGAGAAATAAATTCATCACTGTGTAAGTTTAAGACGATGGTTTGATTTATGTATATCATGAAACGATTATGACAATAGGTTCAGCTAACGTTCATCTTCCTTTATAGATACAATAAAAGAAAAGAGAGAAAATTTTTTTCCTTGTGATGGGAACTCTTAGGATTTGCTCTCTTAACAACTTTCCTATATATTATCCATCACTGTTAGCTATAGACATCGTTATACATTATATCCCAAGTACTCATTTATTTAGAACTGGAAGCTTGTATTTTTTGACCACCTTCTACCAATTCCCCCTCCCCCACACTCCACCTCTGGTATTCATAAGTCTGCTCTCTTTTTCTATGACTTTGGGGTTTTTTTTGGTTTGTTTTTTTGGTTCGACATGTAAATGAGATCACACAGTATATATCTTTCTCTAACTTACGTCACTTAGCATAACGCCTTCAAGGTTCAGCCATGTTGACACAAACAGTAGGATTTTCTTATTTTTAATGGCTAATATTCCATTTATATATATATATATATATATATATATATATATATATATATATAAAACTCATTTATCCATTCATCCATCAATGAACACTTAAGTATCTCCATGTCTTGGCTATTATAGACAATGCTGCTACAAACATGGAGATGCAGGTATCTTTCTGAGTTACTTATTTCTTTTCTTTTGAATATTTTCCAAGAAGGAGATTTGCCGGATCATGGTAGTTCTATTTTCCCTTTCTTGAAGAATTTCCATACTCTTTTCTATAGGGGCTGTACCAATTTATATTTCCACCAAGAAATGTACATGGGTTTGCTTTTCTCCACATTCTCATTCATTTTCTCATTGTTTTGTTGAAGGTCACTATAATAGGCTTGAGGTTATATTTCTTTGTGGTTTGAATTTGCATTTCCCTAAATGACTGGTGAGGTTCAGCATCTTTTCATGTACTTGTTATCCCTTCATATATTTTCTTTGGAGAAATATCTATTCAGGACCTTTGTCCACTCATGAGTTGGATTTTTGGATGTTTCTTGTTTGTTTGTTTGTTTGTTTTGCTATCCAGTTGTTTGAGTTCTTATATATTTTGGATATTAACCCCTTATCATGTATATGGTTTGTAAATATTTTTTTTCCCATTCCATGCCCTGTGTTTTCCCTTTACTTATAGTTTCTTTTGTTATACAGAGTTTTTTAGTTTGACATAGTTCCACTTGTTTATTATTTTCATTGTTGCTTATGCTTCAGGTGTCACATCCAAAAGGTCATCACCAAGACCCATGTCAAGGACATTTATTCCTATGTTTCCTTCTAGGAGTTTCAGGTCTCATATTAAAGTCTTTGATCTGTTTGGAGTTCATTTTTGTGAAAGGTGAGGATATAGGTCCAGTTGCATTCTTTTACATGTGAATTTCTAATTATCCCAGCACCATTTACTGAAGTATTCTCAGTTGCCTTGTCAAACATTAGTTGACAGTATATGTTTGGGTTTCTATCTGGGCTCTTGATTCTGTTCCGTTGATGTATTTTTCTATTTTGATGCCAAGGTCATACTGTTTTCATGGCTATAGCTTTATACTAATGGTTGAAATGAGAAAGTGTGATGCCCTCCGCTTTTGTGCTTCTTTCTCAAGATTTCTTTGGCTATTCAGGGTCTTTTATGGTTCCATAAACATTTTAGGAGTGTTTTTTTCTACTTTTGTACAAAACTGGCATTGCAGTTTTGATAGGCATTGCATTGAATGTATAGATGGATTTTGGTAGTATGGACACTTCAACAATATTAATTCTTCCAATCCATGAAATTGACATACTTTCTCACTTATTTGTGTCATCTTCAATTTCTTTCATTAGCATCTTGTAGTTTTCAGAATAAACATCTTTTACCTCCTTAAATGTATTCCTAAGAACTGTATTATTTTTTAATACTACTGTAAATGGGATCAGTTTCTTTTTTCATTTTCCTGACAAATTCGTTGTTAGTGTATAGAAACCGTTCTGATTTTTGTACGTTAATTTTGTATCCTGCAACTTCACTGAATTCGTTGATTAAATTTAACTGGTTTTTTTGATTGAATCTTTAGATTTTTCTATATAAAATATCATTTTATCTGAAATTACAGACAATTTTACTTCTTCTGTTCCAATTCTGATACATTTGATTTCTTTTTCTTGCCTGATTGCTCTAGCTAGAACTTCTAGCTCTATGTTGAATAGGAGTGTTGAATGTGGGCATCTATGTTTTGTTCCTGACCTTAGAAGAAAAGCTTTCAACTTTGTACCATTGAGTGTGATGTTAGTTGTGAGATTGTCATCTCTGGCTTCTATAATGTTAAGATATGTTCCTTGTATGCCTAATTTGTTGAGGTTTTTTTTTTTTTTTTTTTTTATCATGAATGGATGTTGAATTGTTTCAAATGCTTTTTCTGCCTCTACTGAGATTCTCATGTTTCTTTTCTTTCATTGTTTTAAAGAGTTGTATCACATTGATTGATTTGTGTATGTTGAACCATCCTTGCATTGCAGGGGTAACCCCCACTTGATTATGATGAATATCCTTTTAATATGCCTCTGAATTTGGTTTGCTATTATTTTATTGAGAATTTTTGCATCTATGGTCATCAGGGATACTGATCTGCAGTTTTCTTTTGTAGTAGTGTCCTCTGGGTTTAATATCAGAATAATGCTGGCCTCAGAAAGTGAGTTTGGAAGTACTCTCTCCTCTTTAATATTTTGAAAGAATTTAAGAGGGATCGACGTTAATTCCTCTTTAAACATTTGTCAAAATTCATCAGGGTATCCATCTGGCTCTGGGCTCTTCTTTCTTGGGAGTATTTTCATTATTGATTCAATCTCCTTACTAGTACTAATCAGTCTATTCCCATTTTCTATTTCTTCCTGATTCAGTCTTGGTAAATTGCATGTTTCTAAGGACTTTTCCATTTCATTTAGCTTGTCCAGTTTGTTAGCCTGTAGTTGTTCATAGTAGCCTCTTAAGATTCTTTGAGTTTCTGTGGAATCAATTGTAATGTCTCCTGTTTCATTTATAATTTTGTTTGCTTGGGTCCCTTCTCTTTGTTCCTTGGTTAGTCTAGCTAAGTGTTTGTCAATTTCATTTACTTTTTCAAAGAACCATCTCTTAGTTTGGTTACTATTTTCTATTACTTTTCTCTCCTCTGTTTCATTTAGGTACTTCTGCTCTAATCTTTATTAAGTCCTTTCTTCTGCTACTTTTGGGCTTAGTTTATTCTTCTTTTTCTATTTCCTTAAGGTATAGAGCTAGATTGTTTATTTGTGGTTTTTCTTGCTTTTTGTTGTTGTTGTTGTTGCCTTGGGAATGAGTGTGTTTTTATTGCCAATAAAAATCCAGCTGTGGGAAATTATGAGAGTAACAGAGAAGCAGATTAAACAAGCCTTTGTTGGCCCTCAAAAATCCTTCCCTTGACTTAAATTGTGCTTCATTGGTCCTCTCAATGCAGTCACAGCAGGATGAAACCATATCTTTGTCTTTTTTTTTTTTCCTGTTTTAAGTGGTGTATAGTTGTTTCACAGTGTGGTTTTTTTTGTTTTGTTTTGTTTTGTTTTTTCTTTGCTTCTTAAAATAGGCATTTATTGCTATGAAGTTCCCTCCTAGAACTGCTTTGCTGCATCCCATAAGTTCTGGTATATAATGTTTCTATGTTCATTTGTATCAAGAAACTTTATTTCCCCCTGAAATTACTCTTTTTACTGGTTGTTCAGGAGTGTTGTTTAATTTCCACAAGTTTGTGAATTTTCCAGTTTTCCTCTTGTTGATTTCTAGTTTCATGCTATTGTGGTCAGAGATTATACTTGGTATGATTTCTGTCATCTTGAATTTGCTCAGACTTGTTTTGTGGTCTTCCTAGAAAACGTTCCATGTGTGCTTGTGAAGAATGTGTATTCTGCTGTTGTTGGATAGAATGTTCTATACATATATGCTATGTCCATTTGGTCTATAGTTGTTGGTGAAGTTAGTAAGTGAAGTTGTTGGTGAAATTCAGGCCTCAGAGACAGAAACAGGCCTGTGACCAACCTGTGAACTTGCCTGGATTGCGCGCTTGCTTACACACCTAAAAATTGCTGCTAGCATGTCAAATGGCACTTACAATAAGAAAGGGTGTGGGTCTTGGAATTTCTTGAGCCCTGGGAACCTGGCCAGTCCCCCAGGGTCTGGAGAATCTTGTGACTCCCATGATGAAAGCAACAACATTGTTAAAGGAAATCCAAAGCTGCTGGAATTATAAGCAGGAACCCCCAGAACTACAATCTGAAGTCTCACCCATGGAGTGGATGCACTGCCCTGGACCCTTCCCAATTGGGACTCCAGATTGCTGTTCCAGGGACTTCCCAGCGCTACTGGATCTGGATGTAGGTTCTTCCCCAATTCGGTGATGTATGAACATCTGTCTTACTATTCTTTCTTAGCTAATTATTCTCTTAATTAGTATACTGTGATCTTTGTTAATTTCATAAATTCTCTCTAAATTCTTGTTTGAGTGTAGAGTGATTATTTTGCCAGCAAATCCTATGAACCTTGAAAGTGAAAGTAAGGCTTTTGGCAAAACATAAATTGGCGCTGTGAGCAGGATTCACAGAACAGAATGCTCTCTTTAGGAAGAAGGAAGTTAAATTTAATCAGGTTTTTGTTCTAGGATGGGAAAGGTTCCTATTAGCCACAGAATGAGGTATATCAACTGGACTGTGTGAAAATTGGGAATCTAAGTTAAAACAGGATAAACCTTTAGAAGTCATTGAATGCTTACATCTTGTGCCAGTTGAGAAAGGACAAAAATGTACCACGCTGGGTTGGAGAGGCTGGTTTTCCCTCGCTGCCTATCATAAAGTACATGAAGCCAAATTAAAAATGGTAGGAAAGAAACCAAATTGGAAAAAGATTATGCGATTTGCAAGGATGTTTGTCCATGTTACAATGTCAAAATTACATGTTAGCTGACCAAGTGTCCACTTTCCAGTCAGTAACAAGAAAAGCTGCTATAAATGTTGCATAAGCTAAACATCTTAGTAACCCTATGAGATCTCTGTCTACTGGGTATATGTATATAATATTGCTAAGGTTAAATGATAAATGAGCTCTATTTAATTGGCTTTAAAAAAAGTAAACACTTACAAATCAAACAATTCTAGGGGCTTCCTAGGTGGTGCAGTGGTTGAGAATCTGCCTGCCAATGCAGGGGACAAGGGTTCGATCCCTGCTCCAGGAAGATCCCACATGCCGCGGAGCAACTAAGCCCGTGCACCACAACTACTGAGCCTGCGCTTTAGAGCCCGTGAGCCACAACTATTGAGCCCATGTGCTGCAACTACTGAAGCCCATGCGCCTAGAGCTCGTGCTCTGCAGCAACAGAAGCCACGGCAATGAGGAGCCTGCGCACCACAACAAAGAACAGCCCCCACTCACCGCAACTAAATAGAAAGCCCTCGCACAGCAAAAAAGGCCAACACAGCCAATGAAATAAATAAATAAATTTATTAAAAGAAATCAAACAATTCTAAATACAAGAGAAATTAAGCTAAATAAATTTCAGGTTCACGTAAACTGGGAAATATTCAATGTTAAATTAATACCTGGTACTAATGTTTGTTAATTTAATTAATACAGACATGACTTAGGAGTCATCAATATTAAGTGTAATACTTTTACTGTGTCTAGGCTTAATATAAGCTAAATAAGATCTTATTATATCTGTTGTAAGTTTGTCAGCAAGGAAAGTAACTCAATGAGAAGAAACTTTCAAGGAAAGAAAATGCAAATGAGATAAGAGCCTTTGGATAAACTCTATTTAGAATGATTATGCTTTAGAAATGTCTATCTGAAATAGTCTCTCCAGATTCTGATTATATGAAATTCTAGAGTTGCGCTAAATTAAGTGATGGAAGTTTATTGAATGGTTAAGTCATTCCCAAATAAATTAAGATACTGAACCATTAATTACTGAACATTGGCTTCCTTTTGCAGAGAAATAAATGGTATTTAGGACTATTAATGAATATGTTTGGTGCCACGTTCCCTAAAGAAAGCAAGCATTTTTAAAAAATATCACTGGTATTCTAGTTCACCAATCTATGGAACGCTATCATAAAGCCAGTTGCTTAAGAAAAGTAGGATGTGTGTTTTCAGTAAAGAAGGCTTGAGGAATGGAATTACATTTTATTAAGGGAAAAGGAAGTAGGTCTGACTTACAGGTGGCTGTTTCTAGGAGAGAAAAAAAGTAATGATGATAAGTTTTGTGGAAAGTGGACCCTGAGAAAAGAGTTTTGTGCATGGTCAAGATTGACTAAGCTTAGAGTAAATTTAGTTGAGTAACTGAATTTTAAAAGTAACCTAGTGCAAAACTTGAATTTGGCTTTTCTCTCTGTTAAGAGGACAAGTTTTCTTAAAATGTTGAACTGCCTTTGAGAACAGATTTTAAGTTTCCTTACCTTTTAAGCAATCTGTCCTGTGTTTGCCTTGGAAATCTTTTATTGTTACCTTGGCTAAGTGAGTAACTATTGTTTCACAGTGATCTGTGATCCTATCTGACTAAACACTCTGAATCCCTTTTTGATATTTGTGACAAAAGTTCATAAATCAAATTCTAATGGAGCCCTTTGGCCTCTAGCTAACTTTGGGATGCTTCAAAGGGCTCTTGAAACATCCCAAAGAGAGATAGAAACTCGGTTCATTTGGTTTGTTAAGTTACATGGGAAATATTGTCAAATGAGTAATAAATTGTGTTAGGTTTTAGTGTATGGTAAATGTTACTAACATAGATATTCTGGAAATTATATGGAATTCCTAAAATTCTGATATCTCCTGGTAAAATCTTATCAGTCATAATTCTAGTTATCTTAAAGTGTTGTATGTCACAGTGGTAACCAAGTTTGTCAATTGCATTGTAATCAGATGTTAAAGGCACCTTCTTAAGCCTTATGTCATTATAGACAGTTCTGGTTTTATTCTGATGCCTTTGTAAAAATGCTTCCTCTTCAAGAAGATTTATAAAAGGGACTTTTAGATAAATACTAGTTTCTGACTTTCAGACCATAATACTGAACTGGGTAAGAAATGGAAGAATCCTAAAGAGAAACCTGATGGCTTCATAAGCTGTTAACAAAAAGGATTAGTTACATAGGACTGAATGAACTGGTGAATATGGTTATAAACTGTATTGTTTCTGTCTGAAAAAGTACTGGTTTAAATCTCTGTTTTCCAGGTGTAAGGAAAACCTTCCCCTCAAACTAATTATGACTTACAATAGTTGGGTAATCTATACATGTGTGAGCAGGATTAAAAGATTTATCTTTTCTCTCTATCTGTTCCCTCTAGACATTGGAAACTCTTAGGTTCCCTGCAGCTTTATCAGATAAATTAGGGGGGCTACCTCACTAACAGGTATAGAAAACTCAAGGTATTTTGAGAAACTTGGAAAGGGAGGAATTCATCTAGATCTGTTAGGCAAAATCTGTGATAAGCCCTTGGCATGACTTTCCTAGCCCTGAGAGATATTTTGAAAGTCTAGCCTGAGACGCTTTATAAAAGTTTCAGCAAGCAAAAAGCCTATATGATCAATTATAGTTATACAAATCATCAGGCCAAGTTATCAAGACCAGATTTACTTTGCAAACAAATTAGTCTTAATTTGGTTATATATGGTAGAAATGAGGGTAATTTTAGAGAGAAAAAGGTTATGTTTCAATAAATATTAAATGCCAGTTTTGCTGATGGGGTCTGTATTTGCTAAGATTCCTAGATAGTCCTTTGCTGTTATGTTATATTAATGTAAAGTCTAATTGAATTATTAAAAGGACACTCTAAGTTTGTTTCTGAAGCTTATCTCAGTAATCTATCTTTGGATGAAAATCAGATGCCCCACAACCTGCAACCAGGGAACTATATATATACACGGGAAAAGATATAATTTAAAGGACAATCTCCAAGGTAGACTGAAGGACACTTATCAAAGGAGCAAGTACATTCACACTAGGACCAGAAGAAGCCGACATCAGAAGTAGACAGCTTACTCAAGATGTCAGACCTGATTTGTATGATCATTTATAATGTTTTCTTAACTTGGACCTTTGCATATAAATCAAATGTTTTGCTATCATGGGCACAATCCTATGCTAATTTTAGAAGTCAATCCAATTGTTGGGTTTGTGGTCAAATAGCTATGACTAGTACTTTGGAGTTACATTGGTGGATTTCTCCCCTCCAAGTCTTTAATTGGATAGCCCTTAGGAAATTTATTCTAGGAAAAAATCAAATTAATAATACCTGCTCTGACCTTGGCCATTAAAAAAATTGAATTTTCTTCAACTGCATTTTCTTCTAAAGTTACTCAAGCTCAATCAGAAGCAAAACAAACAATATTTCAGGCAAGAAATAAAACCTCCCATAATTATGGGATGGATTTATATTGTTAACAACAGGCTGTGGTCATTTAAGTTTTAGCCCCCCTTTATCTTGGAAAGAATTAAATTATACTAAGGATAACCAGCCTAGTAACACTAGAAAATTGGACAGGGGCCTTACGGAAGTCAAATGACTTGAGGATATACTGGGCTACACCTAATGGAAGTTCTTGGCTTAAATATTTGCTTGTAACTCTATTAATGTTATTAGATATATTATTGGTGTTTTGCCTGTTTTATAAGTTCATTGTTTCTTGTATTACCAAATGTGTGACTGAGCCACGGACAAAAACTAATGATGAAGTAGGCAATTTGAAATAGTTGATCAAATATATAGTTCTGTATTTGATCAATGATTATAATAGTGTAAGTCTGGATATGGGAAGATGCAACAAGAGGGAATTTTCCTGGACCATAACCAACTAGGAGTACAGGAGATCCAGAGACCTTTGACTTTTATTGAAGAGACCTAGCCCAATAATAGCACATTGAGTGGCCTAACAGAGAAATCTTCGCCAGACCCAGGAAGGAGCCATCCTAGCACTGTGGGATGAAATGGTCATGAAATGCCTTCTAAAGCATGGTCGAATTTATGACCATGAGGGGGCCATACCATGGGCACTTGCCATCTACCTCTTCAAGGATTAAATCACATTGCTGCTACAGCTGCTGACCTTCAACATCCCCTGAAGGGAATCCAGGTTGGAGATTAGGAATGAGACACTGTGCTTTGGAAAAATAGGTGGAACGTGTCTTCAGATAGATGTTTTCAGGAGCTGACTTTATGAGCCCAATCCTTGTATCTCCTCATGTCTAAAAAGCACTAAAATCCTTCAAGGTGATGACTGCTCCTCAATTGCATGTACTCCCCCTTGACCAAAAATGTGGCCATCTGGGAGAAAAAGTTACATACAGGTTTTGGAATTATGCTCTTTCTTATGGCTACTGTGGATGCTGCCTTTGATAACAGCCTTTACCCTTGCCTATCCCTTGAAGACCCGGATCTCACCTCCAATCAAGTTCAGCTGGCATGATTCTTCTGTCCGGCATTCACAAGACTGCACTCAAGATAATTATACCTGTACAGCTAATTCTGCAGACATATGCAACTGAACATATCTCTTGCTTGACTGCGACTGAACTGCTGAAGGATCAGTTTGTGGACAAACTTTGAGAATATGGGAATCCTATTTATTGAAACAGTCTATCAACTATTGTGAATGGACTATATCTCCTCAATCCTATAGTATGCTTTTGGTTTTTTTCTTAAAGTTGCTGTTTATATTGGAAGGAAACAACTTCTTACTTTTCCCCTATACGATCACAATTGTTGTGGACTCAAATGCTGATTAACACTCTATTGTTACTACTATTGCACCTAAGAAATGAATGGATGTAGGAATTAATGTACAGAAAGGATACCTCTCATTCTTGGTGGGACTTTTTCTTTAGTCAGTCCCCCAAGGCTCAGAAATCGTTCTCCATGTTATTTAACCCACGGGTTTTATCTCTGATTGTATTACTCCTGCTGACTGTTTGGAATTGTTACTTGTCTTCAAAAAACTTATGTTATATTACCTTATTATTCTTATGCTCTTCAGCCTAAACAATCCTAGGGGCCGAATGTTGGGGAAGTTATTAATATAGTCTTGTTTAGGTTTCAGAGACAGAAACAGGCCTGTGACTGACCTGTGTCCTTGCCTGGACTGTGCGCTTGCTTACACACCTAACAATTGCTGCTAGCAGGTCAAAGCGCACTTATGATAAGAAAGGGAGTGAGTCTTGGAATTTCCTGAGCCCTGGGGACCTGGCCAGTCCCCCGGGGTCTGCGGAATCTTGTGACTCCCATGATGAAAACAACAACATTGTTAAAGTAAATCCAAAGCTGCATTTTTACCCTGGAATTATAAGCACGAGCCCCCAGAACTCCAATCTGAAGTTTCACCCGTGGAGTGGACGCACTGCTCAGGACCCTTCCCAATTGGGACTCCAGATTGCTGTTCCAGGGACTTCCCAGAGCTGATGGATCTGGATGTAGGTGCTTCTCTTATTCGGTGATGTGTAAACCTCTGTCTTTACTATTCTTTCTTAGCTAATTATCTCAATTACTATACTGTGATCTTTGTTAATTTAATAAATTCTCTCTAAATTCTTGTTTGAGTGTACAGTGGTCATTTTGCCAGAGAATCCTATGAACCTTGAAAGCAAAAGTAAGGCTTTCAGCAAAACAATAGTGTTGTTCAAATCCTCTGTTCCCTTATTGATTCTCTGTCTGAATAATCTATCCAGTCCCCAACTATAACTCTATTACTGCACTGCTATTTATTTCTCCTTGTAGATCTGTTCGTTTTTCCCTTATATATTTAGGTGCTCTAATGTTAAACAAGCAGATAAATATTTGCAATTGTTATATCTTCTTGATGTATAGACACCCTTATCAGCATATGATGACCCTCTTTGTTTCTTTTGGTTTAAAGTCTATTTTACCTGTGGTAAGTATAGCTACCCCTGTTTTTGTTTGTTTATTTGTTAAGATTTTCCATCCCTTCACTCTCAGCCTATGTGTGCCTTTAGGGCTAAAGTGAATCTCTTCTGAGCAGCTTTTTAGTTATAGCCTTTTTTATAATTAAAATAAAAATTTTTATTGATGTATTTTTTTAGTTATTGCCTTTTTTAAATTAAAATAAAATTTTTATTGATGTATTGCACAACAATTTAGTGTTGTGCTAACTTCTGCTGTAAAGCAAAGTGACTCATCCACACATATACATACATTCTTTTTTTTAAAAGAACTTTTATTGAGATATAATTGACAGACAATAAACTGCATGTATTTAAAGTGTACAATTTGGGGAGAAAAAGATGGTGGTGAAGTAGAGGGACGTGGAATGCATCCCTCTCCACAGATGCACTGGGAATGCACCAAAAGACGCAATAATTCCCACAGAGACCCAACGGAACACCAGCAGACGACCTCGGACACCAGAAAGGACTGCAAGAATCCCGACATAACCGGTATGGAGGCATCTATGATGGCTCAAAGAGGGTGAAACTGTGGAGCTGTGGCAGACAGGAGGGAGTGAGAAACACACGGAGGGTCTGCACCGCAGCTCAGCGTTCCCGGACTGAGATGTCAATTCACAGCTGAACAGAGGGTCCGGGAGCGGGAGCATGGGAACCGGAGAGCTGGTTCAGGGTGAGAAAAATTGTTGCCAGTAAAGAGACAGACCGAAAGGACAGGAGGGAAGAGGTCTGCGGCGAGGAGTGCCCGTCCCTGAGAGCTGCCCGGCCATGATGGTGGCTGGATGCTGCAGGCTCACGGGTGGGGGGGAGGAGCCGCGGGCATAGCCTCTCTCTCTCTCTTTCAGCGCCTGCAGCGGGCAGTGGAGAAACCCCCTGTGGGCCACCTAAGGAGCTCAGGGATAATAGGGACCCTCAGGCCCTCAGGCGCGGCTAGATTAAAACCCCTTGGAACTCCGGCAGCAGGGAGGCTGCCTAGAAAAGAAAAAAAAAAAAAACCCAGAGAGAGGCCCAACTCTGAGACGTTTTGTTTACACCTGAGCCACTGGCGTCCCTCTGCAACAGGCACCTCCAAGCCCGACTGAAACAACAGTGCGCCACTGCTCACTCACTCGCAGGGGAAGGAGCCACTATTGTACCCTCTCCCTCCTCACACACCAACACTTACAGACCAACAATAAAGGAAGCTCTGCTGGTCACAGAATAATAAAAAAAAAACCCAAGGTGAGTAGAAGGACACTTAGAGCTGAGACTCTAAGGAAACAGAAATATTAGTATCAATTCTATTCAACTGGTCCTTTCTGGGATCAGTTTTGGATTTTTTTTTTCCTTTAATAATTACAATCTTAGTCCTAAGGGATCTACAAGTTTTATAACATATTTTTTAATTCTATTTTTTATCCTATTTTTATTTTTTTGCCTTTTTATATACTTCTATTTCTAGCTAAGTTTTTGGTAGTACGGACAATATATCTCTCATACCTTCCTTTCATCCCTATCTTTTATACATTTCTATTCCTTTCTTTTTATTTGCATATTTCCAATCACACTACTCTCTTCTGTTCCCCTGTCTTCCATCCATTTTTAGTTTATTTTATCTTAACATACTTATAAGCAACACTATCGATCTGCTCAGACTCCTTGCTCTATTCTCCAGATGATGCACCACCTTGGTATTTAACATTAGGCTTTTGTTTTTACCTTAGTTCTTAGTACAATTGTCTAATTTCATTCTGAGAATCTCCATTCCGTCTGGTGGTACTCTAGCTCTTTTCTATATTTGATCCTAGCTTACAAAACCTCCCTGGATTAGTATTTGTATGTGCAAGGTGTTATTTGTTTGTTTGTTTGTTTGTTTTTGCTTTTGTTTCTGTTTTGTTCTGTTTTGGTTGTCAATTTCTGTTGGGTTTCTCTTTGAATATCTGATAGCATACTGGAGTTCTTCTGTCAGGTCTTTCCAGAGCCTTATGTCCTAATGGATTCAGTAATTGTGTGTCTTATACATGTATGTGTTTCCTAGACTTAGTATTTGTTTAACTCAACACTCGGACATTAGTCTGAGGCTTGGACAGTCTTCTATAAACACCTCTGTCGCTGGACAAGCAACACCAAAAGTTTGGACTACCATGAGGAAACAAAGAAACACCATGCAGGCAAAGGAGCAGGAAAAAACCCCACAAGACCAAATAAATGAAGAGGAAATAGGAAAAACGCCTGAAAAAGAATTCAGAGTAATGATAGTAAAAATAATACAAAATCTCAATAACAAAATAGAGAAAGTACAAGAAACAGTTCATAAGAACTCAGAAAAACAAACAGCAATGGATAACAAAATAACTGAAATTAAAAATACTCTAGATGCTATAACCAGCAGAATGACTGAGGCAGAAGAACGAATAAGTGAGTTGGAAGATAGAATGGGGGAAATAACTGCCACAGAGTAGGAAAAAGAAAAAAGAATAAAGTGTACAATTTGATATTTTTTTTCTCATTAGTACTGTATACATGGCAATCCCACTCTCTCAATTCATTCCCCCCGCAACTCCCCCTGCTTTCCCCCTTTTGGTGTCCATATGCTTGTTCTCTATATCTGTGTCTCTACTTCTGCCTTGCAAACTGGTTAATTTGTACCATTTTTCTATATTCCACATATATGTGTTAATATACGATATTTGTTTTTCACTTTCTGACTCACTTCACTCTGTATGACAGTCTCTAGCTCCATCCATGTCTCTACAAATGTCCCAATTTTGTTCCTTTTTATTGTTGAGTAATATTCTATTGTATATATGTACCACATCTTCTTTATCCATTCATCTGTTGATGGACATTTAGGTTTCTTCCATGACCTGGCTATTGTAAATAGGTCTGCAATGAACACTGAAGTGCATATGTCTTTTTGACTTATGGTGTTCTCTGAATATATGCCCAGGAGTGGGATTGCTGGGTCATATGATAACTCTATTTTTAGTTTTTCAAGGAACCTCTATACTGTTCTCCATAGTGGCTGTATCAATTTACATTCCCACTGACAGTTGAAGAAAGTTCCCTTTTCTCCACACCTTCTTCAGCATTTACTGTTTGTAGTTTTTCTGATGATGCCCATTCTAACTGGTGTGACGTGATACCTCATTGTAGTTTTGATTTGCATTTCTCTAATAATTAGTGATGTTGAGCAGCTTTTTATGTGCCTCTTGGTCACCCATATGTCTTCTTTGGAGAAATGCCTATTTAGGTTTTCTGCCCATTTTTAGATTGGGTTGTTCATTTCTTTGATATTGAATTGCATGGACTGTTTATATATTTTGGGGTTTAATCCTTTGTCTTTTGATTTGTTTGCAAATATTTTCTCCTATTCTGAGGGATGTCTTCTCATCTTGCTTATAGTTTCCTTTGTTGTGCAGAAGCTTTCAAGTTTCATTAGGTCCCACTTATTTATTTTTGTTTTTATTTCCATTACTCTAGGAGGTGGGTCAAAAAAGATCTTGCTGTGATTTATATCCAAGAGTGTTCTTCCTATGTTTTCTTCTAGGAGTTTTATAGTGTCTGGCCTTACATTTAATCCATTTTTAGTTTATTTTAGTGTATGGTGTTAGGGAGTGTTCTAATTTCATTCTTTTACATGTAGCTGTCCAGTTTCCCCAACACCACTCATTGAAGAGGCTGCCTTTTCTTCATTGTATATCCTTGCCTCCTTTGTCATAGATTAGTTGACCATAGTTTGTCTCTGGGCTTTCTATCATGTTCCATTAATCTATATTTCTGTTTTTGTGCCAGTACCACACTGTCTTGATTACTGTAACTTTGTAGTATAGTCTGTAGCCAGGCAGTCTGATTCCTCCAGCTCCATTTTTTCCCCTCTAGATTGCTTTGGCTATTTGGGGTCTTTTTTGTCTCCATACAAATTTTAGGATTTTTTGTTCTACTTCTGTAAAAAAATGTCATTGGTAATTTGATAGGGATTGCATTGAATCTGTAGATTGCTTTGGGTAGTGTATCAATCACAATGTTGATTCTTCCAACCCAAGAACATGGTATATCTCTCCAACTGTTTGTGTCGTTGATTTCTTTCATTAGTGTCTTATAGTTTTCTGAGTAGGGGTCTTTTATCTCCTTAGTTAGGTTTATTCCCAGGTATTTTATTCTCTTTTGTTGCAGTGGTGAATGGGATTGTTTCCTTAATTTCTCTTTCTGATCTTTCATTGTTAGCATATAGAAATGTAAGAGATTTCTGAGGCTCTCAACCTCCTTCTTTGTCCTGGCTGATGTCTTGCCAGTGAGGGAACTTCCCAGTGTATGGAAACCTTTTCTCTTTCACAGCTCCCTCTCAGGGGTGCTGGTCCCATTCTGACTCCTTTCTCTCGCTCTCTCTCTCTCTCTTTATTTATTTATTTTTTGCATTTGTCTTTGGTCCCACCGAGTTACATAGAGATTTTTCTGCCCTTTGAAGCCTGAGGTTTTCTGCCAACTTTCAGTAGATTTTCTGTGAGAGTTCATCCACATGTAGGTTTTTTTTGATGTATTTGTGGAAGAAGGTGAGTTCCATGTCCTATTCTTCCACCATCTGGATTTGCTCCCAGGGCAGTGTATTGTTAGATCTTGTTTTTTTGTTTGTTTGTTTGTTTGTTTGTTTTTTAAATCCATTTAGCCATTCTATATCTTTTAATTGGAGAACTTAATCCATTTAATGTTAAAGTAGTTATTGATAGGTAAGGACTTACTATTGCTATTTTGTTCATTGTTTTCTGGTTGTTTTACTGATCTATTTTTCCTTATTTCTTATCCTGCTGTTTTTTTGTGTGTATTTTGGTGTGTTTTGGATTAAGTATGCTTTGAGCTCTTTTCATGTTCTTTTGTGTAATTACTATAGGATTTTCTCTTGTGGTTACTGTGAGGATAACATAAAATAAATTAAATTTAATTTAAAATACCCTATTTTAAACTGATCACAACTTAACTTCGGTAGAATTTTTAAGCTTTACAATTCTACTTCTCATCTTCCTCAGTTTTTAGATAAGTATTGGTACAATTTACATGTTTTTAATATTGTGACTCTAGTAAGAGTTTATTGTAGCTATGATTATCTTTCTATGTTCTTTATTTTTATTTTTTTTAACTTTTAAGTTAGAATTGTGTGAGTTATGCACCACTCCTACCATATTGAAGAATCTAACTATGACTATATATTTACCATTACCAGGGAAAATTATGCTCCTTTTTAATGTTCTTATGATGTTTATTAGCCTTATTTTACTTCCACTCAAAGAAATTTCTTTAGCATTTCTTGTAAGGCAGATCTGATTGTAATGAAATCTCTCAGCTTCTGTGTTCAGAAAAGTTTTATCCTTCCTTTGTTTCTGAGGGACAGCTTCACCAGCTATAGAATTCTTGGTGACAGTTGTTTTCTTTCAATAGTTTGAATATGTCATCCCATTCTCTTCTGGTCAGAATAGTTTCTGTTGAGAAATCCACTAATAATATTATGGGGTTTCCTTGTATGAAACTTCTCTTTTCTCTTGCAGCTCTTAAAATCCTTCCTTTGTATTTGAATTCTGAGAACATAAGTAAAATGTGTCTTGGTGGAGACCTGTTCTGATTCCATCTATTTGGGATGCTTTGGACCTCATGGATCTGGATGTCCATTTCTCTCCCCAGGTTTGGTAAGTTTTAGCCACTATTGCTTTAAATATACTTTCTGTCCTTTTCTCTTTCTCTTCTCCTTCTGGAATTCCCATAATGCAAATATTATTTCTTTTCATTGTGTCCAATGTTTCCCATAGGCTTTTTTTTACTCATTTCTTTTGCTCCTCTGAGTGGGTAATTTCTATTGTCCTGTTCTCCAGGTTGCTGATTCTTTCTTCTATGTGGTCAAGTGTACTTTGGAAACTTTCCACTGAATTCTTCAGTTCAATTATTGTATTTCTCAACTCTAGGATTTCTGTTTCTTTGTTTGATGTTATGATTGCTATTTTCTTGTTGAACTTCTCATTTTATTCATGCATTGTTTTCCTACATTTGTGTAATTGTCTGTGTTTTTCTGTGGTTCACTAAACTTCTTTAAGAGGATTATATTGAATTCTATGTCTGATAGTTCCTAGATCTCCATTTCTTTAGGGTCATTTATTGGAACTTTATTCATTTCCTTTGGTGGTATCATAGTTAACTGATTTTGTGTGATCCTTGATTCCTTACACTGGAATCTGCACATTTGAGTAATCCAGCTCCTCTTACAGACTTACAGGTTTGCTTTCACAGAGACAGTTCTTCACCAGTCAGCTCAGTATGGCTTTCTGTGTGTGTCTGCTGGTGATGTCCTTGAGCAGATGTGACCTGCTTTGTGGTCTATTTGGGGGTGTAGCAAATGTTTGAACTCTGAGGATGGGGATGGTGGTGCTTCTGCCTGAAGACAGTTTGATAGGACTGCTGGCTTGATGTCCTACCTAGGTGAGGCTGTAGGAAGGGTTTTGTAGTTGTCTGGATTCTCTGGCTAGACTTACTAGACAGTCAGGACTTGACATTATATGCAGTACAAGATGCAACAGGACAGGACCTAGGACCTGTACAGCTTATTGTTTGGAAGTCTGAGTGTGCACTGAATTCCCTGGTAAGGTGAAGCTACCAGTTTTGTTCTGCAAACAAGGGAAGCCATGGGCTGTGCTCTCTCCAAGTGCCATGTTACTTAGTGCTGTAGGATGGGCTACAGAGCTTCCCCTGTGCTCTGGTTAGGTTCCCTAGCAGAACAGGCTGAAAGTTGTATTCAGCCATGAGTAGGGCTATGAATTTGATTCCCTTCCTTGAAGCAGTGGGAAAAACAGCTCTAAGTTGGTAAAGCTTTTTGTTTGTTGTCTTAATTCAAGCCATCCCACTCCCCAAGTTTCCTGGGTGAACAGAGTCACTAGATTTGCTTTGCAAACTGCGGGCTCTGCCTACTTTTTTGAGGCTCTAGCTAGACAGCACAGCTTCCTGGGATTGGCATCAGCTCTATGTGGACATACAGGGCCAGAAGATGCCCTCCTCAGCAGGTGGGGCTGGGATTCCCCTCCCTGCATGGGCTTGAACAAACTAAACTCTAGGGCTGGCAAAACTCTGTTTGGGAATCCAAATCATGCAGACCTGCCCCCAGCCATGTTCCCTGGTCAGAGTGACCCGCCCCCAACTTGGTTCTGCAAATGGGCAGAGCCTCTGGTTATGATTACTACTTGGTCGCTGCAAGTACGTACTTTGCTAATATCCATGTGATGGTTGTGGCAAGCCTCTCCCTGGCAGTCCCCATGGTGTGAGATCAGAATGGGGGCATCCCACACATGGCTCCCAATGCTGAGGGGGCCCTGTTGTACCCCAGGTTTCTCTTTTCCCATGGAGTCTCAATTGAGATCTCTCTGCTTGGTGCTGCGCTGCCCTAGAGGAAGGCAACATGGAGCTGCTTCTCACGCTTCTAAAGTGGTCTGTCCTTGTTCTCTCTGGTGCAGGGGATGCTTCAGCCTCACCCTCATGGTCTAGGAGTCTCTTGGTGGTATTTTGTTCTTGAACAGTTGTTATATGTTCTTCTTGTGAGGGAGGTAAAGTCAGGAATGACCTATGATTCCATCTTGGTGAAGTCACTCTCTCACTTTTCCTATTCCTCTCTGCCCCACGAGCCTGTGAGCTCCTTGAGGGCAGGCACCTCCCTCAGATGTCCTCAGAGTGTACCAAACTCCCCGCCCACTGACAGTGCCCTTTCTGGGGTGCCATACCCAGGCCCTACAGGGTCTTGAGAGTGTTTGGTTGGGAAGGGACACATATGCATCCCGCGTTGTGCTGGCCCCAGACTGGCATCCTATCAGTGCACTGACTCAGCAGCTTGGAGAAGCACTGAACCTGGCTTTAGTGCCCAGAGCTGAGAAACAATAGGCATAGAGGGGCCCACAGCTGAGGGGAGAAGCCCCGAAGCAGCCAAGTCCATGTTCTCAGCCACTATACAGACCTGGCATCAGCAAAACAGGAAGGGGCCTCAGAGAAAGGAGGGGTGGGTTCTAATGCAGGAAAAATGCCCAGTGTCTGGGGAGAGGCAGATGTGCATGGAAAGTACTTGAAAACAGAGCAACATGGCTCTCCTTCAGAGAGTTACCTGTGGGCAAGGTCCCCGATCTGTGTATTTTAACAACAGCGACAGAAACAAGTCAGGGAACATGGCTTCAACAGCTCCTATTACAAGGCATTGTTATGGCACTGGGGACACATCAGGGAAAAAACAGACAATATCCCTGCCTCATGGGGCTCCTATTCCAGTGGAAGAGCAAGAAGAGCACATCTTTAGGGACTGCTTGTGTGGGTTTATACATGTTAACTCGTGTAGACTTCAGACCTGTTCAGTGAGGTAGGTACACCCATTGTGCCCACTTTACAGGAGAGGAAGCTGAGTCTCTGAAAGGGAAAGGACACAAGGCTAGGAAGTGACAGAACCAGGATTTGAGCCCAGGCCTAGCATGCTTTTGAGAGCTGCACACACTGCCCCTTGTCACCATCTCATTTTTCATGGGGTCCTAAATGCTGTGTTAGGGCACCACTCTACTATTTTTTGCAGTAATGGTAATGATGATAATCGCTATTTTTCATGGAGCAACTTCTCCAGCCAGGGCTGGGCTGAGCTCCCTACCGACATTTCCTCCCATAGTCCCTCCAGCAGGTCTTCTAAGGTAGGGGATAGTCTAGTTCTCATTTTATGGTTAAAAAACCCAGACCTCATAGGGGTTAGGGCACTTGCCTGCTGTCACACAGCCAACAAGGGAAAAGACTGGCATGCACATCCAAGGCTGACTCTAAGAGCACGCTTCTTGTGCTGATATAAAGAAAATTCATGGATTTTTAAGGTGTACATTGTAACTAATTGGTAACAAAGAAAAACACTTCTGCAGACAGAAATCAATATTTATTGAGCATCTACAGTGTCAGGCTCTGAGGTTGATGCCCTGTGGTCCTGGCCCTCATGGTCTCAAATAGGGGGCAGTATCACTGTGTCCTAGGAGCTGCTGTGATTCCTGCTCAGAGAAAGTGCACAGGGTACCTCAGCTGGTGGGAATGTAGCAAGTACCCCCCATACATTCCTAACCACATTTCAGAGTCCCAAGGGGTCAGCTGTCTAGCAGGGAACCTCTGTTCATTTTGTAGTTAGGAAACAGAGACCCTGGTAGAAAATGAACATCTTGCTCAGGGTCACAAACCAGGTTATTAACAGAGCCAAGGCCAGACCCAGCTTAGGGTCGCCTCCTCCTTCCCTCAGCACGAGGCAGGTCCCAACATCCTACCCTCCACGAACGTGTGGTGTCAATGTGCCCATCACCAGCTGGAGGGACCTATAAAGATCACCTGGTCCCACACTGCCAAATATGTAGTTTCTCCACTCTCCCCTCCTGCACTTCTGGCAGGCATCACTAATCAATTATTCCCTGTGAACCCAGGAGCTGCGTGGGAGCGTTTCTTGACAGAATGCTCCATCTAGTCCCTACAATCAATCAGAGTCAGACTTGAGACCATAGATCTCAGACTTTCTTTGCTTGGCCCCAGAAGGGAAACTGAGGCTCAGTGAAGAACCACACCCGCAAAGGGCTAGACACCAGCATCTAAGGGAGTTAGAATGTGCAGACACTGGTACACTGGAGGCCTGAGCCCATTTTAGGTCATCCGATCTTTACTGCACTCGAAAAGAAGAAATGCAGTTGCCATTGAATAAGCATTAAACATATTGGAAGCTTCATCCTCTCATTTAATCTCCTCCATAACACTGTGGGGTGGGGCCAGTACACATGGGAGCCCTGAGGTGGAGGGGAGCGAAGTGACCAGAAACCAGCCATCATCATCCTCATCCCCATCACTGGTGACACTGCGGATCAGGCACTACCACGTGCTCAGCCCTCCGTGCACATCACCCCACTGCATCCTCACCATATGCCTGGAGGAAAGTCCCACCATTGGTCCCATTTCACAGATAGGGAACCTGAGGCTCAGGTGGATGAAGCCCCTTTGTCAGGTCTCATAGCCACCAACAGGCAAAGATAGAGGATTCGAACCCAGCCTGCCTGATCCCAGAGCCGAGGTCTCACCACCACCCACTCAGTAACTTTTCAACTTGCAGTTGTGCCACCTGGATCCAGGAACGGGGATATTTACCTATATTATGATGAGGCAGCTGAGGCCTGGAAAATAACATGGGGCCTGAGGTCACAACATTACACTTGACCCCCTGGGCTGTGTTCCTGAGAGGGGAAAACCTCTCTTCACAAGATTTGAGCACAGCCCTCAGCTCTGTGCCCACAACCAGGGCAAGTGAGACCTCAGATGTTTGCAGAACTGGGCACAGACAGCCAGGGAGTGGGGTCTGCTGATCAGCCCAAGGCCATGCTGGACGGGGTCCTCCATGTCCCAGCCACAGGCTTGGGCACCTGGGCTTCTACCTTCTCCCTGCTCTGTGCTCTTATGGTGGGACCACAGTCACTGTAAGGAAAGCTAGCTCCCCAAGCCTCTGGCCCTACCCCTCCTTTGCCCTGGCCATGTTCATGTGAAGGACAGACTTACAGATCCCTGCTGAAGTGCATGTGGGCGACCGGAGGAGATGGACACTGGGTGACCTTGAGCTCTCTACTGATGCTCCCAGCCTGATGCCAAGAGGGCAGCCATGTGTGTTTTCTGAACTGTGTTCCAGGTTGACTCGGGGCCAATGAACCAGGCGTTACAACCAACTCAAAGAGCAGAGGCCGAGGAATAAACAAGATATTCTAGCCCAAGGACTCTCCTGCCCCACCAGCTGGCCTCAATGTGATGTGACTGAAAATTCCTTCCCTGGGGACCCAAATGCTCTGTTCCTGCCCTTGTGAGGCCTGGGTGAGCCACCTCCCTTCCTTCAACCTCAGGTCCCTCAATTGGAAAAATGGGGCTTTTTAAACCCCCTCATGGGGTTGTCGTAGGCACCAGTGGTGAAAGGACACCTGCAGTGCCAAGGCCAGGGCCAGACACTCGCCTGCACCTGCTGGGTGCTGGGCAATGGAGCCAAAGAATGTGACTAGCTGCTGCCCCCAGAGGCTGTGAGCTGGAACAGCCGACCTCAATGGGAGAGGATGCAGATCAGGAACTGGGTTCACTCTCCAGCTCTGCCCCTTCCCATCTGTGTGGCCTTGAGCAAGTCATGCTCCCCTCCTGAGCCTCACACTCTTCGGCCAAGAAATGGGGGCAGTAACACAGAAACCTGCGTGGTTTCTGAGGGAATGTAACAAGATGTAGCAGGATAATCACCTAGGGTTGTAAGGGTCATGTCTGGGCTGACCTTGGGCTCTGGAGAATGGTGTGGAGGGTTACACCTCTTAAAACTGAAGGTAGAAGGTACCCCTGAGCCATCTAGTCCTGTCATTTCCATTTCTGGCCAACCACCCCGGAGGGAACTCCATTTCCTAGCCCCTGATCCTCAGTATCTAAGGAGGGCCTCAGGCATCTCTAATTTGAACAGCCTTCTTAGGTGATTTTCTTGAAATCTTTTTTTTTAAAGTTATTGCTCAGTTTAGGAAACTTCAATGATATGAAATGAAAGAGGAAAATAAATGGGGTTCAAATCACTGTGTAGCCTAGATGAATCCTTTTGCTCTCTGGGCCACAGGCTCCCCAGACTTCCCAGGAAGGAGGTTACGTTGATGAACTCTAAGCTCTCCTGTGCTTTGATGTCTCATGTTTCCTATGTGGTCGTGTGGCCCGTGAGTAGTCATCAGAAATGGGAGACAGATGTTGAGCCCACAAATGTGTAAAGTCAGGACTTACTTTAGGTTTGAATGGCACGATCCAACACACACTGGCTTCAACAAATACAAAAGAGGGAGGGAGAAATGTATTTGAACCTGAATATCTGAGCCTAGAGGACTTCAGGCCCAGCAGGATCCAGGCAGTAACACGGTACATTTCCTCATTTCCTTAATATGATTTCACTTGCTAGTGAGTTTGGCAGATAATCATATCTAAATTGTATCTTTAAGGACAAGAACAGACACAGGCAATTTGTGGAGACCCAAAACCCCTTTTGTGGGTAGTGAACTTTTTTATCCAGAACAGTGGTAACATGATCTCCTTCATTTAGTAAAAGTACCCCTCGTATGGATGTGGAAATGTATGTTTTCTTCAGAGGAGTCTAGCTAGTGCTGTCTTGTTCTTGCCTGCATGCGTGTGTGCATGTGTGAACGTGCATGTGTTCGTATGTGTAAGTATGTAAGTGCTTGTTCAAGAGTCCCACACACGTTGTCGGAAGAAGGATCCTGAGGAGTTCTGAAAGAAGGGAGGCATGGTTTGTCTCCACTTTGGGAGATCTAGCCTAGTGTACAGCAGACTTGGGGGTCCCCCACATGCTTTAGCACAAAGGGGCCCTTGAGGGTGTGGTGAGGTCCTGTCCTCATGTGTGTTGGAGCCAGTGAAGCTGCAGAGGAGTGAGTGATCCTGAGAATACGGCTCCTTAGAAAGCAGAACCTTTGAGGTGCATGTGTGCCAGCCCCAGGCCCACTCCCAGGGGACAAGAGCATCTAGTAAATTTCACCTCAAAGCTTGGCCAAAAGTTGCTGCCAACATCCATGGGAGAAGCTGGCTTTGTCCTGGGTGAGATCTGTGTTGAGAAACTGCACCCAGAAGCAGCCACTGTGTATCCAAGAGGTCACGGCCAACTGGAGGTGGGGTCTTGGGAGGTAGAGAGGATGAGAAAAGGAAAGAGGCAGGCAGCCTGAGGGCACCATATCCCCATGGGATAGCCAGACTCCTGTAGAAACATCTGGGGGAAACCATCCTACAAATGTGCAACAACGTTCTTTGAACAAAAGAGTAAGTAAGTTCAGAATCACTAGCCACTGTCACATCAAGTCCCATTGGCAGTCAAGTGCCCAAACTCTTGAGCATCTCTGGTGATGGGGTCCTCACCACCCTTCCAGGGAATGGATGGCTTTATAGGATGCCCCAGAGAGAGGCTTGAAGCATTCTAGAGGAAGGTCAGGGTCTTAAGGCCCCACGTGAGAGAAATGCCCCAGAGGGAAGGGTGATAACAACTTGCTGAGGGCAGAGAACAAGGGGAAAAAGTCAAACTATGATGATTTGCTGTGAAAGAAGCCAGCAAGGAGCTGAGGTCTGGAAAGACAGGGAGGGACCACCTCAGCGGGGCACTCACGGAGGCTGTGAGGTGATGTCAAGAGCCAGAGACAGCTGAGGGGGAGAGTTCTTGGAAGAGGGAATGATCTGTGCAGAGGCCCAAGCAGCAAAGAGGCTGGCATCTTTCTGGAACAGAAGGAAGGCTGGAGGGGCCAGGGAGGGAGAGGGAGATGAGTTTGGAGAGGCAGGGACCAGACGACACAGGCTCTTGTGGGCCGTGGTGAGCACTTTGGGTTGAAGGTGAGTGCTTACACCTCTGGCTGCTGCGTTGCGCGTAGAGGGGTGGGGCAGGTGCGCAGAGGGAGACACATGTGTGGGGGCCTGTGGGGGCAGCCTGTGTGCCCTGGAGGAGGACGTCTGCTGACTGATTGGAGAAGGGAGGCTTGGGAGGACGGTAGCGAGCACCCTGTCATGGCAAGCACTTGCCCTGAGGCTGGCTTCACCGTGAGGGGTGTTGGGGAGAGCACTCGCACACAGGGAGGGTTGGGAAGAGTGACCCCACTGGCCTCTGACCCTGACTCTATGGGCCATAATTGTAGCCCCATCAGTGTCCCTGTGTTACTGGGTGACCTCAAGCTGGTTGTTTCCCTCTCTGAGCCTGAGTTTCCAAATGATGACAGAGTTAGGCTGGGTGATCCCTGTGAGACCTCCTACCTGAACAGTCTCCAGTTCACCCAGTCTCAGTCTTTACTGCAGCCCCCACTCACAATGGCAACCGACTTTGCAGCTGGAGGCTCCAAGAGAAACTTTTCTTCATCTTGGCACAATGTCCTCTCCATATCCATCGATTCCAATTCAAACATCCTCAGTGACCTTTGGGTTGGAAGTCTCTGTGTTCACTCTGGACAGGGGTTATTTTCTTTGGACTCTCCTTGGATGGCTCTGGAACCAGGGCTTGCTTCCATGGGCAGCCTCCCCCATCTCACTTCCATCATATAAGGGCCATCACTACCCAGCAAAATTCCAGGAGACTCTTCAGAGGAGCAAGGGTTTTGTAAGTATTTTCCTCCAAACCTGTGAAGTGTGGGCTTCCCCCTTAAGGTCACCCTCCATGAAGGCTGTCAGGAGGTTTTGGGCACAAGAGGCAGAGGGATGGGTCCACTTGAATTAGCTACTATTTTAAATATAGCAAAATGAGAAAAAGATTATATGAGAAGTGCCAGACGGATGAGCAATGCAGGGCATGTGTGGTCCCCATTTATTTGTTCCTATTTTATTCGGCAAACTTTCTTTTGTGGTTCTATGCTAGGTGCAGGATTTTTACTATGGGTTGGGGACTCAACAGTGACATAAGTCACAGTCCCTCCTCTATCAACTTCACAGCATGGTGAGAAAGGCAGATAAGTCATCACTAATTGGTAAAGGGGAAACTGATCAGGGAATGAAGGCACCAAGATGGTGGAGTGGGGCTCCCTATCTAGACTCTGGGGAGGGGCCTAGAGTGGGTTTCATAGAGGACATGATGTCTTCCTGAAGCTGGAGAGTCAGTAGGAAGTGACTTGGGAAAAAAGGCAAAGAAGAGGGGAATGTTCCAGGCAGAGAAGCCAGCATGTGCAAAGGACCCCTGTGTAAAGAGCATTTACCTGGAGTCAAGTGTGACTTTCCAAAGAGTAGCTCCTCCACCCATGGCTGTGTATCTCTGGGTGAGTTGCTCTAGCTTTCTGACCTGAGCGGCCCATCTCTAAGAGAGGGGATAATCACATCTGTGTTAAAGGACTGCTGAGTGTAAAGTGATGGGTGCTCATCAAAGACCCTTTTCCCTATGGGTAATTCTCACTCGTGTTCCTCCCATGACTTTCCAGGTGTCAGGACAAGATGTTCCTGCTTTGGAAGCTTGTTGTCTTGTGTGGCCTGCTCACTGGGACCTAAGCGTCTCTTATTGAGGATCTTGCAAAAGATGTTTTGAACAACCTGACAATTCTTCTTGATGAAGGAATTGAGAACTCTGACACTGTGCTTGAATGTGAGTCAGCAAGAGGGATGATCAGTGTCACCTAGGAGCTTGCTTCCTAAATACTCTGCCTGTATTACCAAAGGCTGCCACCAGGGGCTGCTCTTTATGGGTGGTTTCCTGAGAGAGGTGACTGTTTGGTTCCTGGTTCCTGGTTCATTTATTGTTTTTTATTTCTAGAAACAAGCATTGCTTATATGAATATCACTTTACATTTTATATTATTGTAAAATTTTCTAATATATGTATAGGATAAATTCCTAAGAGTGAGATTTCAAAATTTCAAAATGTTTCCACATTTAAATTATAGTAGGGATTGACAAATATTCCCCTGTGTTAAAGTTCTCGTCAAGAGCCTGTGAGAGTTCCGTTTTTTCTACTCCCTTGACAGCACTGGTATGGACAACTTCAGTGTTTTGCCAGACTCACAGATGAAAGTTTATAATTCATCTTCCTTAGCATTTCTTTAATTATGAAGGAATTCACTCATTTTTTTTCATATTTTATTAGCCATTTACAAACATTAACTTAAATATTTTATTTATAATTTTACCATATTCTTCTGTTGGGTCATTTTTCTTCTTAATTTGAATTAACTAATTGGAAATTGAGCTCTACCTAGCTGAGGAAGCTTTAAAACTACCTAACTTTCTAGCTATTCATATCTTCTTATAATTCTGATTATTTAAAAGAACTTGGCATTTTCATTTTTTGGAAACATTAGCACAAACTTGACAAACATTATTTGTAGGAGAAACTAACTTCTGCAAATGACTGCCTTTCAATCCTTGCCAGGGCTTAGGCAACCTTCAAAGGTACTGAAGGGACACACTTTCTAATTTCATTGCTCATAAAACTGAGCTCAGAAACAGAAGTGTCTGGACAAGGTCACCTAATGAGTTATAGGACCAGATGCAGTTTCCCTCTCTGTTTGCATCATTATAACTAGGTAGATAGTGTTCATTGCAGAGACATTGCAGGACCATGATTACTTGTCTTTTCTTGAAGCCTTTTGTTTCTCCTTGAGCTAGTTGTTGCCTTCTTGTTTCTCATTTGAATGATTTTTACACACATATTCTTTTTTTTCTATTTTTTTATTGGAATGTAATTGCTTTACACTCTTGTACCAGTTTTTGAGGTACACCAAAGTCAATCAGCTGTATTTATACACATATCCCCATAACCCCTCTCTCCCTCGACTCCCCCCCCCCCACCCTCCCCGTCCCAGCCCTCTAAGGCATCATCCATCATCGAGTTGATCTCCCTTTGTTATACAGCAACTTCCCACTGGCTATCTATTCTACCGTTGGTAGTATATATATGTCTATGCTACTCTCTCACTTCGTCCCAGCTTCCCCTTCACCCCCCCGCCCGCCCCCAATCTTGTGTCCTCCAGTCCATTCTCTGCATCTGCATCCTTATTCTTGTCTTGTCACTGGGTTCATCAGTGCCATTTTTTTTTTTTTTTAGATTCCATGTATATGAGTTAGCAAACAGTATTTGTTTTTCTCTTTCTGGCTTACTTCACTCTGTATGACAGACTCTAGGACTATCCACCTCATTACATAAAGTTCCATTTCATTCCTTTTTATGGCTGAGTAATATTCCATTGTATATATGTGCCACATCTTCTTTTTTTTTTTTTTTTTTTTTTTTTTTTTTTTTTATTATTTTATTTTATTTTTTTTGGGGGTACACCAGGTTCAATCAATTGTTTTTTTTACACATATCCCCATATTCCCTCCCTTCCTTGACGCCCCCGCCTCGATTCCCCCCCACCCTCCCTGCCCCAGTCCTCTAAGGCATCTTCCATCCTCGAGTTGGACTCCCTTTGTTATACAACAACTTCCCACTGACTATTTTACAGGTGGTAGTATATATATGTCTGTACTACTCTCCCGCTTCTTCTCAGTTTCCCCTTCACCCCCCGCCCCCTCCCATACCTCGAGTTCTCCAGTCCATTCTCTGTATCTGCTTCCCTGTTCTTGTCACTGAGTTCATCAGTACCATTTTTATATTCCGTATATGTGAGTTAGCATACAATATTTGTCTTTCTCTTTCTGACTTACTTCACTCTGTATGACAGATTGTAGTTCTATCCACCTCATTACATATAGCTCCATCTCATCCCTTTTTATAGCTGAGTAATATTCCATTGTATATATATGCCACATCTTCTGTATCCATTCATTTGTTGATGGGCATTTAGGTTGCTTCCATGTCCTGGCTATTGTAAAGAGTGCTGCAATAAACATGATGGTACAAGTTTCTTTTGGGATTATGGTTTTCTTTGGGTATATGCCCAGGAGTGGGATGACTGGATCATATGGTAGTTCTATTTGTAGTTTTTTAAGGAACCTCCAAATTGTTTTCCATAGTGGCTGTACCAACTTACAGTCCCACCAACAATGCAGGAGAGTTCCCTTTTCTCCACACCCTCTCCAACATTTGTTGTTTCCAGACTTTGTGATGATGGCCATTCTGATTGGTGTGAGGTGATACCTCATTGTGGCTTTGACTTGCATTTCTCTGATGATGAGTGATGTTGAGCATCTTTTCATGTGTTTGTTGGCCATCTGTATGTCTTCTTTGGAGAAATGTCTATTTAGGTCTTCTGCCCATTTGTGGATTGGGTTATTTGCTTTTTTGGTATGAAGCTGCATGAGCTGCTTGTATATTTTGGAGGTTAATCCTTTGTCCGTTGTTTCATAGGCAATTATTTTTTCCCATTCTGAGGGTTGCCTTTTAGTCTTGTTTATGGTTTCTTTTGCTGTGCAAAAGCTTTTAAGTTTCATGAGGTCCCATTCGTTTATTCTTGATTTTATTTCCATGATTCTAGGAGGTGGGTCAAAAAGGATGTTGCTTTGATGTATGTCAAAGAGTGTTCTGCCTATGTTTTCCTCTAGGAGTTTGATAGTGTCTGGCCTTACATGTAGGTCTTTAATCCATTTGGAGTTTATTTTTGTGTATGGTGTTAGGAAGTGTTCTAATTTCATTCTTTTACATGTTGCTGTCCAATTTTCCCAGCACCACTTATTGAAGAGGCTGTCTTTTTTCCATTGTATACTCGTGCCTCCTTTGTCAAAGATAAGGTGCCCATATGTGTTTGGGCTTACTTCTGAGTTCTCTATTCTGTTCCATTGATCTTCCTTTCTATTTTTGTGCCAGTACCATACTGTCTTGATCACTATGTGTGCCACATCTTCTTTATCCATTCATCTGTTGATGGGCATTTAGGTTGCTTCCATGTCCTGGCTATTGTAAATAGTGCTGCAATGAACATTACGGTACATGCTTCTTTCTGGATTATGGTTTTCTCTGGATGTATGCCCTATAGTGCGATTACTGGTTCATATGGTAGTTCTATTTGTAGTTTTTTAAGGAACCTCCAAACTGTTTTCCATAGTGGCTGTACCAACTTACATTCCCACCAACAGTGCAGGAGAGTTCCCTTTTCTCCACACTCTCTCCAACATTTATTGTTTCTAGATTTCTTGATGATGGCCATTCTGACCGGAGTGAGGTGATACCTCATTGTGGCTTTGACTTGCATTTCTCTGATGATTAGTGATGTTGAGCATCTTTTCATGTGTTTGTTGGCCACCTGTATGTCTTCTTTGGAGAAATGTCTATTTAGGCCTACCGCCCTTTTGTGGATTGGGTTATTTGCTTTTTTGTATTAAGCTGCATGAGCTGCTTGTCTATTTTGGAGATTAATCCTTTGTCTGTTGTTTCATTGGCAACTATTTTTCCCATTCTGAGGGTTGCCTTCTTGTCTTGTTTATGGTTTCTTTTGCTGTGCAAAAGCTTGCTAGCATTAATTGATGAATTATTAAAGTAGCAGGATTCAAAATTAATGCACAGAAAACTCTTGCATTCCTATACACTAACAACGAAAGAGAAGAAAGAGAAATGAAGGAAACTCTCCCATTCACCATTGCAACAAAAAGAATAAAATACCTAGGAATAAACCTGCCTAAGGAGGCAAAACATCTGTATGCAGAAAACTTTAAGACACTGATGAAAGAAATCAAAGATGACAAAAACAGATGGAGGGACATACCATGTTCTTGAATTGGAAGAATCAACATTGTGAAAATGACTGTACTATCCAAAGCAATTTACAGATTCAACGCAATTCCTATCAAATTACCAATGGCATTTTTCACAGAACTAGAACAACAAATCTTACGATTTGTATGGAAATGCAAAAGACCCCGAATAGCCAAAGCAATCTTGAGAAGGAAAAATGGAGTTGGTGGAATCAGGCTTCCTGACTTCAAACTATACTACAAGGCTACAGTGATCAAGACAGTATAGTACTGACACAAAACAGAAAGGAAGACCAATGGAACAGAATAGAGAACTCAGAGGTAAGCCCAAGCACATATGGGCACCTTATCTTTGACAAAGGAGGCACGAGTATACAATGGAAAAAAGACAGCCTCTTCAATAAGTGGTGCTGGAAAAATTGGACAGCAACATGTAAAAGAATGAAATTAGAACACTTCCTAACACCATACACAAAAATAAACTCAGAATGGATTAAAGACCTACATGTAAGGCCAGACACTATAAAACTCCTAGAGGAAAACATAGGCAGAACACTATGACATCCATCAAAGCAAGATCCTTTTTGAACCACCTCCTAGAATAATGGAAATAAAATCAAGAATAAACAAATGGGACCTAATGAATACACACATATCTTAATTCTTTTCAAACATGCCCTTCTACAGCTGCCATGTCATTTACTCTTTCAAATCCCTCTTTTCTCTGAAGACCCCCATTAGGACACTCTCTCCTCCTGCTCCTCTATGAATTGTTGTTTTCTGGGCCTGCTGCAAAGTTGTCATCCAGGCTCTCCTATTTGCTACTTTCATAACTTGGAGACATATTATTTCCTTGATTCTAGATTTTCCATTTCTTAGTTTATTCTAAGTTTATTTTGTTTGTGTGAACATCTCATTAGAGCTTCACTGCTAGAAGCTGTGGTGCAATCAGTACCTATCAGCTGGTTAGTGGATTGATTGCTTTGTTGGATGAATGATGAGCATATCTTAGTAGGAAGGCAGCATGGAAGGAACAAGGTCTCTCTAGCGAGGTGACTTAGGCCCATTTCTTAACGTTTTGATCCTTTATTTCCTCATCTGAGTGCAGATAATAGTAATACCTACTTTATGGAGTTATTATAAAAATTAAATTAAATAACATATGCAAATAGTCTCATGAAATATCTGGTGCATATAATTGCTTCATTAAGTTGCATATCATACTAAATGGAGATTGTTTTTGCAGGTATGCTTCAGAAACTGAAGGATGATTTGGAGGTGCTCCAGGAATCCAGTCCTTGTGAAGAGGCCTCAGAGACAATCGAGGAAGTTGCCAACATGTTGTTAGAAGCCATTTCTAAAATTTTTCAAGTAGTAGGAAAGAAGACGGGGTGTGTTAATGCTTCATGGTGGAGATCTTTGTTCCAAGAAAAGAGAATACATATCTTAGGGGAAGTTAAATTTAAGGTCAAAGAGAGAAATAAAGTGTGTCCTCACAGAGCCAAAGTGGTCTGAGGCCAGCTCTACCAGAGCTTGGGTAAATTAGAGGCAGGGCTGCAGGGCCTATCTGGGCATCTCCTGGGTTTGGGCTTTCTCATTCTGTGCTTCCAGGGGCAGCACCTCTATCTGTTTGCTGGTGCCTAACATCTCTTTTCCAAGGAATAAGAGTTTCCTTTTCTAAATATAGCTGAATATAAATGTCTGAATGCCCTCAGAGGAGAGGAAAAGAGAATTCATACGACACAGGTGGCTCCACACATGACGTTTTGGACTTAGTTCTGGGTTCAAATTCTACTTCTGCAGTAAAAATAATGAAATAATGCCATTTGCTGCAACATGGATAGATCTAGAGATGATCATACTAAGTGAAGTAAGTCAGACAGACAAAGGCAAATATCATATGATACCACTTACATTTGGCATCTCAAGTATGGCGCAAATGAACTTATTTAGAAAACAGACTTAGAAAACAAACAGACTTGTGGACACAGAAAGCAATGTTATGGTTAGTAAAGGGGAAAGTGGGTGGGGGGGATCTAAATTAGGGGTTTGGGATTAACATATACACACTACTATATGTAAAATAGATAACCAATAAGGAAATACGGTATAGCATAGGAAACCATACTCAATATTTTGTAATAAGTTACAGGGGAAAGGAATCTGAATCACTTCGCTGTGTACTTGAAACTAACACAACATTGTAAAGCAACTATACCTAAATTAAAAAAAAAACAAATTCTGGCTCTGACACATATTTACCTTGGATTCTTTGGGAAATCACATCTTTCTGAACCTCAGTATGCCATGCCATCCAATGGAGAGAATCAAACCTTTGAACAGGGCTCTCATGAAGACCTAAGAAGATGAGGTCAGTGAGGCTCAAATGCTCAGCACGACGCTGGCCTAGAGACGTGCCCAGCAATGGCCGTCACGGGGACTGACAAGGGGCAATTGTAGTTTTTGCACAGGTTGAAAATGAGGATCGTTGACATCCTGGATATCAAATATGAAGAGACGTCTGATGGTACAAGCGCTAGTCGGAGTATCACCATCACCACTAACATCTGCCTGACCCTGTGAGTATGCGTTACAATCTGAGCATTGGGAGATGCCGTGTAGCATGGCCGATGAAGCTCCAATCTGGAATCAGGTACAAAGATAGGAAAATGAGGATGTGTAGAAGAGTCTTTATAAATTAAGTGCACTATGATTTCATCATTTGTTAGCTTGAGATCTTGGGATAGTTACTTAGCCTCTCTATACCAAATGTTTCCTCATTCTGAAAATAGAATTAATAGTATTTTTCTCTCATGCTATTGCTGTCATGATTCAATGGATTAATACAGGAAAAATGCTTTTTGGAAACACCTAACACAGGATTTGTTCTCAATAAATATTAACTATTATTTTTATTTTAATCATCAGTGTGATATTGTATAGACATTTCCCATGAACCAAACCCATGTGGCCAGGTGAAGAAACTTCTAGTGGAAAAATGTAGATTTCATAAAGAATATAGCCAATGCTGACATTCATAGCCACCCCATATAATGTCCACACAGATGCAGGAACTCAATTGGGCAACGTGAAGGGAATTCTCACACTCTGTTCACTGTGAATCTTATTTCCTGCAGGCCTAATGATATTTCCTGCAAAGATAGCAATCTGGTCCGCATATTGGAGCTTCAGATTTCTGTCAGCATTGAAACTGACCCCACGACTGGAGACTGCAAAAAGATCGTGGTAAAATGTATCACCGACCCAGAGAGCATCTTACTCACCCTGCAGGACAGGTCAGGCCCACCCATCTCAGCAGAGCAGGGCTCCCACAGGAGTTGGGATCCCCAAATGTCAGCCCTATTCCTTACAGCCCAGCCTACCTGGGAGGGGGGCACAGTATGGTGAAAAAGAGTTCAGACTCTGGAGTCAAGTTCGCTTTGCCACTAACCTTGTGGCTTTGTAACCAATTTAGCCTCTCAGAGCTTCAGTTTTCCCATCCGTAAACTGAGGATGATAATAATACCTATTGGGAGGCTACTGAGCGGCCCAAATGAGAAAATGCAAGTGTTGAGCACACAGCCTGGCACAAACTAAGCTCTCAGTAATAATAACATCCACGCTGACTCTATCTCTTCTTCTTCCCATTACTGAGACAGGAGTGTTGACCTCTCCAACCACACCTGGGAATTTGCCTATTTCACCTTTCAGTTGATCCATTTCTGCTTTGTGCTTTTTGAAGCCCTATTGTTAGGTGTATGCACACAGCATTGTTATGTCATCTGGAGGAAATGACCCTTTTATTATTATATAATGTCTCTCAATCATAATAATGATAATAATATTAATAAACTGTATTTGCCTTCTTGCCTCCAGTTAGGAGGGGGGAAGAGGAGTAAATGCCTACAGTGGGCTCTAATTTCAGACTGTCCCCAAATCACCCTGCACCCACTGGAAAATTCCTGAAATGGTCTTGTAATTTTAATCCTCTGTTTTTAAATCATTGATCCCTGGTAACCCACAAATCTACATCTTAAACAGTAGGCTTGAAAGAGCATGTTTACCCCAGGGAAGAGGGTGAAGGGAGAAAGGCTGATTCGAGCCATGGCTGGGAGAGGAGCTGTGGTCTGGAAGCTGACGGTTGGGGCAAGTTGGCTTTGGCAGGGATCAAGGCTAAGCCAAGAGCAGAGGCCAATCCATCCTAACCCAACAAGAGATCGGGTCACAGGTTGCCTAAAGACCCCCCAAACCAAAGAAAGTCTCCACAACCTACTATCACTTGGAAACACTGAGATGTACGTCCAAATGCCTGAGCCCTGCCCCACACTACCTTGCCCAAAGCCCCAGGGAATTTATGCTGCCCTTCTGGTCCCAGGGTCCATATCTGTAAAATGGCATTATACTCTGCTGCCCCAAATCCTCTCAGGGCTTTTCTCTGCACTTTGGGTGGAATCCCAAGCCCTCGCCAGGGCCATCTAGGCTCTGCCTGATCTGGACCCGCCCTCACATCACTGCACTCTCCCCCCGGCCCACACTGCCCTGGACACATAGCTTTTGCTCTGTGCCTCAGACAAACTTCTTCCCATCTTAAGACCTGTGCATGGGCTGCTCTGGCTACCTAGAACATCTTTCCCCATCCCATCTCAATGTACTTTTCATCCTTGTCGAAAACAAGATTCCTCCTATTCTCTCTTGCCCTTCTGAGTACTTGTCACAAGGTGTCATTACATATCTAATTGTATGTTTACTTCATTTATTCTTTCAGCCCAAAATGTATTGCCCATCTGCCACATGCCAGGCAGCTCCCATTCTAGGCAAGAATTTATTGGTGACGGCAGACAAGGAACTTGTTCTTGTGCCGCTTGTTCTCTTGAGGGACAGGCAGACAGATGAGAATTCAGTCCAACGATAAAGAGCACATAAGGAAAATGTCAGATTGCAGTGATCCCTAGGAAGAGCAGCACACGTAACAGGACACTACGATACAAAGCCCTTCTTTAGGCAAACAGTCAGGGAGGGCTGCCCTGAGGAAGTGACCGTTATGCTGAGAGCGGAAGGTGGGAAGGAGCAGCTTCAGCAAAACTTGTTTAATATTTAGGTAGCAGGTTAGGGGCTGCTTGTGCTTTGCTCATCCCTGTGTCCCCAGTCTCGCTTGCTTCCTGGCACATAGTCTATTAATATGTGTTGGTTGAGTGAAGGAATGGACAGATGAATAGATGGCTGAATGAATGAGGTCTGGGGGTTGTGATGAGAAACTTGAAATATTGGAGTGAGTTGGTGGTCAGACATGGGGTTCTGTGTGATGACCCCTTTGTGTAGAGGCTCACGTCACCTGACGTCAAGGTGCTCCACCATCCTCCACCCTCTTTCCCCCCTTCCACTTGGCTGCTCTACTAACTTGATTGAACTTCATTAGTTTCCTGTCTTTTCCAGCTGCCCTGAACTAGTTGAGGAGGGTGTGAATGCTCTGATCAGCCTTGTGGAAAAGGTGGTGTATATTCTAGTGAAAGACGAGGTAAGTCCCCCACTCATGTGGGCCCAGAGCCAGGCCTGCTGGGGGACAGGTGCAACATTCCCTGGCCTGGCTGTGCTCTCTGGGCACCTTCCCTTCTGAGGTGCACACGTCCCTTTGGGCTGTCAGCTGCTGCCTCTCCTCCTTTCCTCAGCCTGGCAGGGGGAGGAGGGGAGGAGGGGAATCACATTAGTTGAAATCCCTGGGTCCCACACTTGAGGCATTTGCCATGGCCATGTACAGCCTATATGCCTTTTAGCTCATATTTTTCTTAAATCAATATAATTTTATTTAAATATATTTAAATATTTATTTTTAAAAGGAATCTTTATGTCCCTCTCATAAATAGAAATTAATATCACTTGTCATAAACTTCAAAATAAGCACAAACACATAAAATATGTTTTATCTGTGCATCACACAAAACTACATTTACCACGTGTAAGATTCCTGTACATCATACACAAAACCATATGTACTTTGTGCCAAAAGTTCCAGAAATGTTAAATTAGTCACTCTGGAAGAGGGCTAGCAATCTGGATTTATGAAAAAAACATCCTCCAGGTGGCTCTGCGATTTACAACAGAAGGGTCACTTGAAGTGTGGTCCTGCCACCAGCAGCACTGACCTCGCTGGGACAGTTTTAGAAATGCAGACTCTCACGCCTGACTGTATAACCTCTCCATATTCCCCAGTAACGGGGGGCAGAGTTCTTGAGCTGCTAGCCTACTGTGTTCACCCCTTTACCTGGCAAACAAATAAAGCCACTCTTTCTTTATCCTCCAGAAAAAAAAAATGCAGACTCTCAGGGCCTACCTCAGAGTTTCCTACTGAAGAATTTGCCATTTAAAGAGGTCTCCAGGGAATTGTATGCACACAAAATCCTGAGAAACACCCCTCTGTGCTCCCCAGGGCCACATTTGACTCTAAAATTCCAGGGCTCCAAAGATCAAGGTTTCTAACAGTGTAGGGTTCTGGGATGTTCACAGTCTAAATTCTTAAGTTTCTAGGATCCTAACGTTCTGAGGTTTCAGAATTCTAGCATCCTATGGTTCTTAGATATGGTCCTTTTGCATTTCCATTGTTCTCGAATCCTAAAGGTCAAAAGTTCTAAGATCCCAAGTAGTGAGCATCTCTGTGGGTGGCAGGCAGTGTGCTCCCAGCAGAAAATGATCCGTCCTTCTCCCTTCTCCCCTCTCCCTATTTCCTTCCCTCCTGTCCTCTTTCCTTCTTTCCCTCTCTCCATCTCTCTCCCTGGCTTCCTGCGGCCCTCAGGTGTGCCCAGTTATCGCCACCATCATCAACACCCTGGATGCCAAGTGTATTCAGAACATCATTGGTAAGTCGCAGCCTGGGGAAGTGGGGGGCTCCCTCTGATGACTTCCAAGTGCAGGATCCTGCTCTATGCCTGCCCCACAGGCAGGTCTGGTCAGGGGACCCTGGAGAAGCTAAGGACCGGTCATCCTGAGTGAGTCAGGAGAGCATGGCTGGTGGGGTGTCTGAAGAACTGGGGCCTCTGTGGGCCTCTGAGAGCTCTCTACTGCCCTCTTTTGTCAAGCCAGCAGAACGTGCTGCTCAGAGTGAAGTGAGGAAGAAGATGGACCAGATCTGGGGTCAAATCTTGGATCTGTTACTTAAAATTGCAGGGTCTTGGTCAAGTGGCTCTGCCTCTTTAGCCTCGGGATCCTCCCAGGTGAAACAAAATTGTAAACACTGTGGGGTTGATGAGTAGATGAAAGAAAAAGCAGAAAGAGCCCAATATCCAGTAGGCATTGCAATAAACACCTCCCCTTCTCCTTCCCTTCATATGAGGAGCTGTGGCTTCTCCTTCTGCCCCTGGGAACTTTCTTTGACCTGGGTGTGTGGCATGGCTGGGCTTGCTCAGGCTGTGGGGCAGCACAAATGGGTTTAGCGAAGGTGTCAGGGTCCTGGAGGTGGTCCTTTTAGAAAATAGCCACAGGCCCAGTTCCTTGGGCAATTGCTCTGTGCTTCACATACACCATCTTATTGGATCCTTGCAGTGACCCTGTGGGGTGAGTACTGTCATCATCCCCATGTTACAGATGAACAAACTGAGGCTCAGAGAGATGGAGTGTCATGGAAGAGGTCCCATGGCTGTCAGGCTGACCCGCTGGAGGGTGGCAGCCACTGGGTCTGGTTTCTATTCAGCTTTCCAATACTGGAGGCTGAGACCTACTACTGATTCTGTTCCTTCAGATAAACTTCTGGAAACAGACAGCAATTGTTGTCATTTTGCTGCAACTGCAAAGAGCACATGAGGACAACCACTGCAATGCCTGCCTGCTGGTGAGGGCTGGGCTCCATGCCCTGGGCGGAGGGAGGATTAGGCACCCTCACAGGGGCCTGTGGAGAAGCAGCAGCAAAGCTTGGCTCTCTTCTTTTTCTAGCAGCAGACAGACTGAGCCCTGACCTTGTTCACAGACCCAGCCCTGACCCCTAATCACACACCAAGACTGAGCTCTGACTCTGGTCCCTGACTGAGCCCGGGACACAGTCACCCTGAGCTTTGACTCCAGGCGTTGACTGAGCCCTGACACTGGTCACAGAATGAGACCTGACCCTCATCTCAGTGGGATCCATGATCCTGATCATATACTGAGCCCTGAACCCTGGCACGTTTTGGCCCCCAAGCATGTTTTCACATCTGTCATTGTCCCTAAGGCGAGGGGATGGGAGGATGAAGGGATGAGGGTGGGTCAGTGTCAGGTGCCAGAGAAAGATCCCAAAGCCCAGGTGCCAGTCCCTCCCCAAGCCTTAGACCTTGCAGAGTTGTGGGAAAGCCCTCAGGCAGTGGTGCCTGACTGGCAGGAGCAGGTAAGGGCCCAGTGGCTGTCCATGCCTCACCCCCTGGGGTCTCCTTCCAGATTGGTTCCCGGGGGCTTGAACTGAGTCTCCTGTACCATCTCCCTCTGGGGCGGTGCAGCCACCCTCCAACCTGAGTGACAGCCTGAGCCCAGGCAGAGGACACCTCTCAGATACTCCTCCTCGCAGTCAGGACAGCGGCCCCTGTGCTCCTCACCCTCCACCCCATGCAATAAAAGCCATTTCTGCACGTCTTGTGTGGCCCGTTGCATTCCTTCCACTGGGTTTTGGGGGGAGGCCAAGTATGTGCAACCAGGGCAGCAGGGACCTGGATCCAAAGCTGGAAGGGCCGTTTGGGATGATCCGGTCCCACCTTCCTGTCTTATAAACGGGAAAACTGAGGCCCAGGAGGGCAACCAACTGACTCGAGGTCACGGAGAGACAGCATCACTCTGCTGCTGCTGACACCCCCACCGTGGGGGAGGGCTGCCTTCCCCAGCACACCTGACCTCATTACTGCCTCACAGCACCCTTCTGCCAGGAGACATGGCTCTTGTCCCCATTTGATAGATGAGGACCTCAGGCTCCTAGAGGCCAAGAGACTCATTGAGGTCACAGGGTAGCAAGTGGCAGGGTTAGGATTTCAACCCACAGCCATGGGACCCCTTGTTCAGAGAGGTGACATCCCCTCTCCCAGGTGCTTTGGTCTCCTCTCCCCAGCTCCCAGCATATCCCGCTGCCCTGGCCCTGCTCTATTCCGCCCAGGACCAATGAGGTCCTCTTGAGGCCGTTCTTCCTCCCTAACATGCAGCCCTCAGTTTCTCTTTTGCCCTGGAGCAGGGAGGATGCCACCCCTTACTCACAGCTGCATCACCTCTGCAGAGGAGAGACACAGGCTAAGGCCTCGGGGTCCCACCAGCCTTTCCTTTCCAGGCGGGCATCTGAGTTTCCTGCCAAATTACCCAGGGAACATTTGCCCATTTTGCCAAGGAGCCATCTCAGTATTTGGCACAATTCTGTGAGGGAAGGACCACTCTCATCTTCATGGGAAACTCAGGTTAAGAGAAGCCTAGGTCACACAGAGGCCTGCACTGGCGGCTATTTCATCCAAGGGACTTCTGCCTGATGAAGTTTGCCTTATAGAGTTAAGTCATCTCAGGGGGCCCTTGAGCCCATGGGGTGGCCTGGAGAGTCCTGGGAACAACTCTCCTGAGCTCTTGCCAGAGGACTTCAGTTCAGGCTGTGGGGGGCTCCTTGGCACTGGGTGAGGCTGAGGAGTTGGACAGAGCTGAGCTTGACTTGGCCTCTGCCCCTTGCTAGATGTGTGATCTCAGGCAAGTTACTTCGCCTCTCAGAACTAGTGTTTTCTCACTTGCCAAATGGAATTAACAGGAAAACCTCCCTTGTTGGGCAGTTGTGTGGGTTGAATGAGTCAATTAGTGGAAAGTGTTTAACCAGGTTCTGATACCTGGTAGTACAACATGAATGTCAGCCTTGACACTGGAGTTACTGTTGAATAGTGTTGATAAACCCTGTATAAAATTTATACACTTCATCTCATTACATTCTGATTTCTACTGAGTGATGCTGTGAATGGTTCTTGGGATAAGTATGGCAACTGAGTCTCAGAGAGGGGAAGTGACTTGCCCAGGGCCACACAGCTGGTCAGAGGCAAGGCTGGATTTCATTTGAAGGCAGCCTCCTCCAGAGCTGCTTCTTCCCCTGCTGGCCAAGCAAGAGGGATCAGGGTTCCTCTCTGATTATGTTTTCTGACTGTTCCAACTTCCACAAGAAATACACAAAGAGGTCTCCACATTCAGGACTTCTTTTGGGCAGCAACCACCTTGGGTCCATGCTGAGCCTTTGTCCTGCTGTTCCATTCACCAGGAACACCATTATTCTCTCTCTCCAGCTGCTTAAATCCTCCTCAGCCTCAAGACTCTGCTCAGGAGTTGTCTCCTGGCTAAATGGGGGCCACTCCTCAGTGTTTCCCCCAAAAAGAGATCATGCTTTCCAACTGGTAGCTCTAAACAAGCTACCTTGCTATTACTGTCCAATACAGAGAGAGGGTTCAGGAAGTGTCAGCTCTCATTATCATGGTTTACAATTCTTTTAATAGTCTTTTTTTTTTTTTGCCCTTCTAATTGAGAAATAACTGAAATTCATCATTGTGTAATTTTAAGAAGATGGTTTGTTTTATGTGTATTGTGAAACGATTATGACAATAGGTTCAGCTAACATTCATCTTCTCACACATATACAATAAAAGAAAACAAAGAAAAAAATTTTTCCTTGTGATGGGAACTCAGGATTTGCTCTCTTAACAAGTTTCCAATATATCAAAATCACCATTAGCTATAGCTCTCATGTTGTACATTACATCCCTAGTGCTCATTTATTTTAGAATTGGAAGTTTGTACATTTTGACCATCTTCTTCCAATTCCCGCTCTGCCACACTCCACCTATGGTATTCATAAGTCTAATCTCTTTTTGTAAGAGTTTGGTTTTTTTGGTTTTTGTTTTTTAGATTCGACTTGTAAATGAGATCACAGAGTATATATCTTTCTCTAACGTAACATTTAGCACAATGCCTTCAAAGTCCAGCCTGTTAACAAAAACAGTAGGACTTTGTCATTTTTAATGGCTAACATTACATTTTATATGTATAACTGCTTTATCCATTCATCCATCAATGTACACCTAAGTATCTCCATGTCTTGGCTATTATAAGCATTGCTGGTATAAACATGGAGGTGCAGACGTCTTTTTGGATTAGTGATCTCTTTTCTTTTGAATATATTCCCAGAAGTAGAATTGCCGGATCATATGGTAGTTCTGTTTTTAATTTTTTTCAGCAACTTCCATAGTCTTTTCCGTAGTGGTTGTACCAATTTATATTTCCACCAACAAGCACACATGGGTTTGCTCTTCTCCACATCCTCGTTTGTTTTCTTATTATTTCGTTGTGGTCACTCTAACAGGCATGAGGTGATATCTTATTGTGATTTGAATTTGTGTTTCTCTAAATGACTAGTGATGTTGAACATGTTTTCATGTACTTGTTGTCCTTTCATATATCTTCTTTAGAGAAATATCTATTCAGGTTCTTTGACCATTTTTGAATTGGATTTTTGCTTTTTCTTGTTTGTTTTTCTTTCTTTCCCTTTTTTTTTCTATTGAGTTTGAGTTCTTTATATATTTTGGATATTAACCTCTTATCAGGTATATGGTTTGCAAACATTTTTCTCCCATTCCATACCTTGTCTTTTCCCTTTACTGAAGGTTTCTTTTGTTATGCAGAGTTTTTAGTTTGATGTAGTTCCACTTGTTTATTATTTATGTTGTTTCTTGTTCTTCAGGTGTCACATCCAAAAGGTCATTACTAAGACCCAATTTTTCTTCTAGGAGTTTCAGGTCTTGTGTTAAAGTCTTTAATCCATTTGGAGTTCATTTTTGTGAGAGGTAAGGATATAGGTCGATTTCATTCTTTTACATGTGAAAACCTAATTATCTCAGCACCATTTACTGAAGTATTCTTGGCTCCCTTGTCAAACATTAGTTGACAGTATATGCTTGAGTTTCTATCTGGGCTCTTGATTCTGTTTCATTGGTATATTTTTCTATCTCGATGCCAAGAGCATACTGTTTTCATGACGATAGCTTTATAGTAATGCTTGAAATCAGAAAGTGTGATGCCTTCCGCTTTTGTTCTTCTTTCTCAAGCTTTCTTTGAGTATTCAGGATCTTTTGTGGTTCCATATATATTTTAGGAGTGTTTTTTTCCATTTTGTAAAAAAAATGCCATTGCAATTTTGATAAGGATTGCACTGAATCTATAGATGTATTTTGGTAGTATGGACACTTTAACAAATTAATTCTTCCAATCCATGAAATTAGCATACTTTCTCACTTATTTTTGTCATCTTCAATTACTTTCATTACCATCTTGTAGTTTTCAGAGTAAACATCTTTTACCTCCTTAGTTAAATGTATTCCTAAGTATCATATTATTTTTAATACTATCTTAAAGAGGATCGATTTCTTTTTTCATTTTCCTGAAAAATTCATTGTTAGTGTATAGAAATGCTACTGAGTTTTCGTTAATTTTATATCCTGCAACTTCACTGAATTCATTGATTAAATTTAACAGGTTTTTTGGTTGAGTCTTTAGATTTTTCTATATAAAAAATAGTTATCTGAAATTAGAGGCAATTTTACTTCTTCTGTTCCACTTCTGATACATTTTATTTCTTTTTCTTGCCTGACTGCTCTAGCTGGAACTTCTAGTACTATGCTGAATAAGAGTGGTGACAGTGGGCACCTATGTCTTATTCCTGACCTTAGAGGAGAAGCTTTCAACCTCTTACCATTGAGTATATTAGTTGTGAGAGCGTCATCTGTGGCCTCTATAATGTTGAGATATGTTCCTTCTATGCCTAATTTGAGGGGATTTTTTTGTCATGAATGGATGTTGAATTGTTTCAAATGCCCTTTCTACATCTGTTGAGATGTTCATATGTTTCTTTTCTTTCATTGTTTCAAAGAGTTGTATCACATTGTTTGATTTGTGTGTGTTGAACCACCCTTGCATTCCATGGATAAATCCCACTTGATTATGATGAATATCCTTTTAATGTGCCTCTTAAGTTGGTTTGCTAGTATCTCATTGAGCATTTTTGCATTTATATTCATCAGGGATATCGATCTTCAGTTGTTTTGTTTGTTTGTTTGTTTGTTTGTTTTTCTTGTAGTGTCCTTCCCTGGGTTTGTTATCTGTTTGAGTTCATCTTGTTTGGGACCCTCTGTGCTTCCTGTATCTGGATATATGTTTCCTTCTTTAAGTTTGGGGTGTATTCAGCCATAATTTCTTCAAATACATACTCAATCCCCTTTTCTGTTTTTCTCCTTTTGGAATCCTTATTATGCATTGATTGGCATGCGATATATTATCCTAAAGATCTCTTATACTGCTTTCATTTTTTTTTCATTTGGCTTTCTGTCTGCTGTTTTGATTTTGTAATCCCCACTATTCTACTGTCCAGATCACTTACTATTCCTTCTACTTCATTCATTCTGCTATTCATTGCTTTATGCTAAGTTTTCATCTTGGCAAATGAATTTTCAAATTTTTCTTGGCTCCTTATAGTTTCTAGTTCCTTTCTACAGTAGTCTGCATTTCTATTAATAGGTTTTCCTAATTTCTTCAATATTTTTATTACCTCATTTTTGAACTCAGTGTCTCTTAGACTAAAGGGGTCTGTTTCATTGTTTATATCTTCAGGGGAATTCTCTTGGTCTTTTAACTGGGGTAGCTCTTTTGCTTCTTCATTTTGCTTATATTTGTCTTACTGTCTGAGTTTAGGAAAAACAATTATCTACTGTAGTCTTGGAGGGCTATTTATATGTGGGAGCATCCCTGTGTAGCTTGTGTGGGTTTAATGATTTTTGGCCTGAGGACTGTTTTTGATTTGGATGCTTGCCACTCTTTCGTGAGCATGTGCTGCCCATTATTCTTTTGTTAGGGGTTGTGCAGGTGGGTGGTCTGCATGTCCTCTGAGGATGTGGGGACACTGTTTGGCACACAGTCATGGGACCCTCAGCAGCAGCAGGGGTCTGCATCCACCTCTGGAGACTGTGATGGCAGCAGCAGCTCGTGACTGTCCCCAGAGCACAAGTAGATGATGCCCTGCTGCCTGAGAGCATGCACTCATGAAGAAAGAATCTCCTGGAGGTCCCAGCCCTCTCCTCGTGGGACCCATAACTATGGTGCCTTGCCTCTCTGCTGGGCCCAGTCTTCTTCCTGTACTTCCTTGGTTGTGGAGCAACACACTCTACCCTCCTCACGCTGTCTCCACAAAGCCAATCCCAGTCCTCTCCCCAGGTCTTGCCTCTGAAGCTCAAGCTTAGCATGTAGCCATGTCCCACTCCAGCAGATGAGAACCTCAGGCTGAGGAGTGCTGGGAGGTGGCACTAACTGTCTGTGCAGGTCACTGTCTGCTAAGCCCTCTACAAACTGGTTGCTGCACTCTTCTCTGAGGTTCTGAAGCCCCTCCTTTGTCCTGGCTGATCTACTGCCTGTGTGGGGACTTTCCTGTGTGTGGAAACATTTTCTCTTTCACAGCTCCCTCCCAGGGGCACAAGTCCCACCTTGACTCCTTTCTCTTTCTCTCTTTTTCTTTTTTCTTTTGTCCAACACAGCTACGTGGAGATTTTTTGCCCTTTAGAATATTGGTGTCTTCTGCCAGCATTCAGTAGATGTTATGTAAGAATTCTCCCACGTGTAGATTTTTTTGATGTATTTGTGGGAGAAGGTGAGCTCCACATCCTATTCCTCCACCATTTTGTTGTGATCTCAGGACAGCATATTGTTGGATCTTGGTTTTTTATCCATTTGTCCATTCTATTCCTTTTAATTGGAGATTTAATCCATTTACATTTAAAGTAATTATTGATAGGTAAGCACTTACTATTGTTATTTTGTTCATTGTTTTCTGGTTGTTTTATAGATCTGTTTTTCCTTATTCTTATCCTGCTGTCTTTTTTGCATATGTTTTTGTGTCTCTTGAATTAAGTATGCTTTGAGTTCTTTTCATGTTATTTTGTGTAATTACTACAGGACTTTCTCTTGCAATTACCATGTGGATAACATAAAATATGTTAAACTTGAAGACCCCTCTTTTAAAATGATCACAATGTAACCTTAGTAGACTTGGTAAACTTTACATTTTTACTTTTCCTGTTCTTCACATTTTAGGTTATTATTTTTACAATTTATGTTTTGAATATTTTGAATCTAGTGACAGATTATTGTAGCTATGGTTATCTTCTACATTCTTTATTTTTTTTTAACTTTTAAGCTAGAAATGTGTGAGTTATGCACCACTACTACAATATTAAAGAATCTAACTATGACTATATTTACCATTAGCAGGGAAAATTATGCTCATTTTTAATGTTCTTCTGATGTTAATTAGCCTTATTTTACTTCCACTTACAGAACTTTCTTTAGCATTTCTTATAAGGCAGATCTGATGGTAATGAAATCTCTTGGCTTCTTTGCCCAGAAAAGTTTTATCACTCCTTTGTTTCTGAGGGACACCTTTACCAGCTATAGAATTCTTGGTGACAGTTATTTTCTTTCAATAGTTTGAATATGTCATCCCATTCTCCCCTGCTCAGAACAGTTTCTGTTGAGAAATCTACCAATAATATTATGGGGTTTCCTTGTATGAAACTTCTCTTTTCTCTTACTGCTCTTAAAATCATTCCTTTGTATTTGAGTTCTGAGAATATAAGTACATTGTGTCTTGATGGAGACCTGTTCTGATTCCATCTATTTGGGGTTCTTTGGACCTCATGGATCTTGATGTCCATTTCTCTCCCCAGGTTTGGGAAGTTTTAGCCATTATTTCTTTAAATATACTTTCTGTCATTTCTCTTTCTCTTCTCCTTCTGGAATTTCAATAATGCAAATATTATTTCTTTTCATTGTGTCCCATAATTCCCACAGGCTTTTTTTACACTTTTTTCTTTTTGCTCCTCTGAGTGGGTAGTTTCTATTGTCCTGTCCTCCAGGTTGCTGATTCTTTCTTTTGTGTAGTCAAGTCCACTTTGGAAACTTTCCACTGAATTCTTCAGTTCAATTATTGTGTTTCTCAACTCTAGGATTTCTGTTTCTTTGTTTGATGTTATGATTGCTATTTCCTTGTTGAAATTCTCATTTTATTCATGCATTGTTTTCCTACATTTGTGTAATTGTCTGTGTTTTTCTGTGGTTCACTAAACTTCCTTAAGAGGATTATTCTGAATTGTATGTCTGACAGTTCATATATCTCCATTTCTTTAGGGTCAGTTATTGGAGCTTTATTAGTTTCCATTGGTGGTGTCATAGCTAACTGATTTTTTGTGATCCTTAATTCCTTACATTGGCACCTGTTTCTTGAATAATCCGGTTCCTCTTCTAGACTTTACAGGTTTGCTTTGGCAGAGACAGTCTTCAGCAGTCAGCTCAGTTTGGTTTTCTGGGTGTGTCTGCTGGTGATGTCCTTGGGCAGATGGGTCCTGCTGTTATGGTCTATTTTGGGGTGTGACAACTGTTTGAAATCTGAGGATGGGAAAGGCGGTGCTTGCACCTGAAGACAGTAGGATAGGACTGCTGGATGGATTTCCTACCTAGGTGAGGCTGTAACATGGGCTCTGCAGTTGCCTGGATTCTCTGGCCCAATGTACTAGATGTTCAGGACTTGACACTATATGCTATACAAGATTCAACACGACAGGACCCAGGACCTATACAGCTTATTGTTTGGAAGCCTGAGTGTGCACTGAATTCCCTGGTAAGGTGAAGCCATCAGTTTTGCTCTGCAAACAAGGGAAGCCATGGGCTGTGCTCTCTTCACTTGCCATGTTCCTTAGGGTTGTTAGATGGGCTACAGAGCTTCCCCTGTGCTCTGCTTAGGTTTCCTAGCTGAACAGGCTGACGATTGTATTCAGCAATGAATAGGGCCATGAATTCAATTCCCTTCCTTGGAATAGTGGGAAAAGCAGCTCTAAAGCTGGGAAAACTTTTTGCTTGTTGTCTTAATTCAACCCATCCCACTCCCCAAGTTTTCTGGGTGAACAGAGTCACTGGCTTTGCTTTGCAAACTATGGGCTCTGCCTGCCTTCTGGAGGCTCTAGCAGGGCAACACAGCTTCCGGGGGTTGTCATCAGTCCTTTCTAGACATACAGGGACCGAACACATTCTCCTCAGCAGGGGGGGCTGGGACTACCCTCCCTGCCTGAGCGTGGACAAACTAAACTCTAGAGCCAGCAATACTTTTTCTGAGAATCCAAATCATGCAGACGTGCCCCCAGCCATGTTCCCTGGTCAGAGTGACCCCTCCCCAACTTGGTTCTGCAGATGGGCAGAGCCTCTGGTTATGATTACTGCTTGGTTGCTACAGGTATGAACTTAGTCTGGCAAGATCCCTGCACTGGTTGTGGCAAGCCCCTCCCCCTTCTGCATCACAGTCAGTTTCCCAGTGGTTGAGCCCTCACAGATTTGCTGGCAGTCGCCATGGTATGAGATCAGAATGGGAGCACCCCACACATTGAACCCAGTGCTGAGGGGGCATTAGTTATCCCCCAGGGTTCCCTTTTCCTCCTGGGGGCTCAGGAAGCCTCTCCAAGTGGTGCTGCACTGGTCTACATGAGGGCCACGTGAAGCTGCTTCTCACCCTTCTAACACGGCCTGTCCTGGTTCTCTCTGGTGCAGGCGATGCTTCAGCCTCACTCTCATGTTCTAGGAGTCCCTCAGTGGTATTTTTTTCTTGAACAGTTGTTATATGTTCTTCTTGGGCAGGGAGTAAAGTCAGGAATGACCTATGTCTCCATCTTGGTGATGTCACTCTCTCTCTTTTCTTACTCATCTCTGCCCCAGCAGCCTGTGAGCTCCTGGAGGGCAGGCAAATCCCTCAGATGTCCTCAAAGTGTGCCAACCTCCCCACCCACTGCCAGTGCCCTTTTTGGGACCCCACACTAAGACTCTGTATGGTTTTGAGAGTGTTTGGGCCGGAAGGGCCCTGAGGCACTCCACGTCATGCTGGCCCCAGACTGCCATCCTCTCAGTGCACTGACTTAGTGGCCTGGAGATGCACTGAGCCCGGCATAAGTGCCCAGAGCAGGGAAAGAATAGACTCAGTGGGGCCCACAGCTGAGGGGAGAAGACACTGTGTAGCTAAGCCCATATTCTCAGCCAGTACACAGATCTGGCATCACCAATACAGGGAGAGGACTCAGAGAAAGGAGGGGTGGTTTCTAATGCAGCAAAAGTGCCCAGTGACTGGGGAGAGGCAAATGTGCCTGAAAAGTACTTGAAAACAGAGCAACATGGCTCTCCCTCAGGGACTCACCTGTGGGCAAGGTCCCCAATCTGTGTATTATAACAGCAGCAACAGCAACAAGTCAGGGAACATGTCTTCAACAGCTATTATTACAAGGCATTGTTGTGGCACTGGGGACACACCAGGGAACGAACAGACAATACCCCTGTCTCATGCGGCTCCTATTCCAGTGGAAGAACAAGAAGAACACATCTTCGGGGACTGCTTGTGTGGGTTTATACATGTTGACTCCTGTAGCCTTCACTCTGGTTCAGTGAGGTACTTACACCAGTTGTGCCCACTTTACAGGGGAGGAAGCTGAGTCTCTGAAGGGGAAAGGTCACAAGGCTAGGAAGTGGCAGAATCAGGATTTAAGCCCAGGCCTAGCATGGTTTTGAGAACTGCACACACTGCCCCTTGTCACCATGTCATTTCTCCTGGGCTCCTAAATGCTGTGTTAGGGCACCACTCACTACTATTTGTTGCAGTAATAGTAATGATGATGGCCGCTATTATTCATGGAGCACCTTCTCCAGCCAGGGCTGGGCTGAGCTCCCTACTGACATTTCCTCCCTTAGTCCCTCCAGCAGGTCTTCTAAGGTAGAGGACAGTCTAGTTCTCATTTTTTGGTTAGAAAACCCAGATCTCAGAGAGGTTAGGGCACTTGCCTGCTGTCACACAGCCAACAAGCAAAAAGACTAGGATGCACACCCAAGGCTGTCTCTAAGAGCAAGCTTCTTGTGCTGGTACAAATAAAATGCATGGATTTTTAATGTGTACATTTTAATTAATCAGCAATAATGAAAAATACTTCTGCAGACTGTAATCAATATTTATGGAGCATCTACTGAGTGTTAGGCTCTGGGGATGATGCCCTGTGGTCCTGGCCCTCATGGCCTCAAAGAGGGGGCGATTATCACTGTGCCCTAGGAGCTGGTGGGATTCCTGCTCAGAGCAAGTGTGCAGGGTATTCCAGCTGCTGGGAATGTAGCAAGTAACCCCACACATTCCTGACCACCTTTGAGCCCCAAGGTGTCAGCTGTCCAGCAACTAAACTGCTCATTTTATGCTTAGGATAAAGAGACCCTGGCAGAAAATGAACATCTTGCTCAGAGTCAGAAACCATATTATTAGCAGAGCTAAAGCCAGAACCCAGTTTAGGGTCTCCTCCTTCCCTCAGCACGAAACAGGTCCCAGTGTCCCACCTTCCAAGAACGTGTAGTGTCAATGTGCGCATCACTGCTGGACAAACCTACAGAGATCACCTGGACCCACACTGCCAAATATGCGGATGCTCCACTCTGCCCTCCCGAACCTGTGGCAGGCATCACTAATCAATCATTCCCTCCAAGACCAGGAGCTGCCTGGGGGTGCTTCTTGACAGAACACTTCATCTAGTCCCTGCAATTAAACAGAGTCAGACTTGAGACTATAGATCTCAGGCTTCCCTTGCTTGGCCCTGGGAGGGAAACTGAGGCTCAGTGAGGAACCACAGCTGCAAAGGACTATACACCAGGCTATACACCAGCACCTAAGGCAGCTAGAATGTGCAGACACTTGTATACTGGAGGCCTGAGCCCATTTTAGCTCACCCGATCTTTACTGCACTCAAAAATAAGAAATGCAGTGGACACGGAATAAGCATTAAGCATATTGGAAACTTAATCCTCTCATTTAATCTTCTCTATAATCCTGTGGGGTGGGGCTGGTACACATGGGAGCCCTGAGGGGGAGGTGAGCGAAGTGACCAGAAACCAGCCATCATCATCACCATCCCCATCGCTGGTGACCCTGCAGATCAGGGGCTACCACGTGCTCAGCCCTCCGTACACATCGTCCCACTGCATCCACATGGTATGCCTGGAGGAAAGTCCCATCGTTAGTTACATTTCACAGATAGGGAACCTCAGGCTCAGTGTGAAGAAGCCCCTTCAACAGGTCTCATACACAGTAACAAGCAAAGATAGAGGATTCAAACCAAGCCTCCCCATCCTACAACCGGAGTCCCACCACCACCAAAACAGAAATTTTTTTTAAGTGAACAATTTGTTATATATTTTTTTCTTATTAGTAACATATATATGGCAATCATAATCTGCCAATTCATCCCCCACCAACACTTTCCCACCTTGCTGTCCATATGTGTGTACTCTAAATCTGTGTCTCTATTTCTGCCTTGCAAATGGGTTGATCTGCACACAGTAACTTTTTAACTTACATTTTGACACTGGTCACAGGAAGTGGGTTGTTTACCCACTTTACGATGCGGCAGATGAGGCGTGGGGCATAACACCGTGAATGAGGTCAGCACATCACACTCAGTCCCCTGCAGGGAGCCGACTGGAAGAGATGGACCCTGGGTGGCCTGGAGTAAAATTTGACTAAGAATTATTAACCCTTCAAAGGTAATTTTCAAGATACATTCCTTCAGACAGCATAAGTGTAAAATTCATGTGTACATCTTTCTGGATAATACCTGGCAGTTCATGCCTCACTTCCCAAAGTACTCACAGAAACAATGATGTGAATCATGAGAACAGAAGTTCTCCTGTTCAAAGGATGGGGCTTCTTCCCTTGTTACAACTCAGCAGGCTCTCACGTGCCAAAACTGTTGAAAACGACACACATCCAAACCCAATCTCAGCCCAGAGGAACACATATTCCTAAACTTTCCCACCTTCAAAGACACAGGAGACGGGGAATACCAATGAGCCCTCCTTGCCATGTGACGTTAACGATTTCTGCACATATATCAGTCAGGTTTGCTTTAAGAGATTATCACGATAAAATAAAGGTGAGATTTTTCACCTTCTCTCATGAGACCTGGTAAAATGAGACCCAGAGTAAGTAGGGTACTACCAAGAGGTTACACAGGGATTGGTGAACTGGCCTAAAATCATTAGGCTCTTTATTTACAATTCCCTTTTTAGTTGTGACTTGACAATTGCTTTAATTTATAACAACAGATTAAAAAACAACAAGGTGCCGTGCCGTAGCAAGCACAATATTCCAAGATAGAAGAAAGTACAAAACCTGAAAATAATTTCAGCACTTGAGACGTAGAAAGTTACAAGTATTAAAACTCTGAATAAAAAGGTCTGCAGAAGAGATCCGCCTGCAAAGAATACTTTACCAACTTTGGGGAAATTAGTCAGATTTCAAATAACTTGAAGTATGATTTTCAGAATTCATACAGTCTGAAGTTTGTTTTCTTTTCCTTTTTTTCCTGGAATACTGATTTGCTTTGGGGTCTCTCATATTAAGTTTACTAGTATTACATCTTTATGCTGAAATAAAATTCAGTTTGTTCATTAATTTCCTATATATCCCGGGTGGTATCGAAAGCAGCTCTTCGTGTTTCCCACACTCGCTGATGTTACCGGCTCTAGAACAGCTACCGTATTGGTGTCCTTACTGGTGGACAGGCGATGGGCAGTGATGAGCACTGTCCTTCCTTCCCTGAGTCGATCCACAGCTTGTTGTACGAGGTCCTCATTTTCAGCATCCAGTGCACTGCTTGCTTCATCTCGGAGAAGAATTTTGGAAAAGCTCTCTTCACAAGATTTCAGCACAGCCCTCAGCTCTGTGTGCCCACAACCAGGGCAAGAGGGATCTCAGATATTTGCAGAACTGGGCACAGGCAGCCAGGGAGGGGGGGACTGCTGACCAGTTCAAGGCTCTGCTGGATGCAGTTCTCCACGTCCCAGGCCCAGCCTTCGACACCTGGGCTGCCACCTTCTCCCTGCTCTGGGCTCTGATGGTGGGACCACTGTCAGCCATGAGGATAGCTAGCTCCCCAAGCCTCTGGCCCTACCCCTGCTTTGCCCTGGCCATGTTCATGTGGAGGACAGCCTTACAGATCCCTGCTGAGCTGCAGGTGGGCGACCGGAGGAGATGGACACTGGGTAATCTCGAGTTCTCTGCCAGTGTTCCCAGCCTGATGCCAAGAGGGTACCCATCTGTGCTTCCTGAACCTTGTTCCGGGTTGACTCGGGCCCAGTGCACCAGGCGTTACAACCAACTCAAACAGCAGAGGCTGAGGAATAAACAGGATATTCTACCCATGGACTTTCCTGCCCCAGTAGCTGGCCTCAAGGTGATGTGAGTGAAAGCTCCTTCCCTGGGAACCCAAAAGCTGTGTTCCTGTCCTCGTGGGGCCTGGGTGAGCCACCTCCCTTCCCTCCACCTCCGTTTCCTCAACTGGAAAATGGGGCTTTCAAAACCCCCTCACAGGGTTGTCGTGAGCACCAGTGGCAAAAGGCGACCTGCAGTGCCAAGCCCAGGGCCAGACACTCCCTTGCACCTGCTGGGTGCTGGGCACTGGGGCCAAGGCATGCGACTCGCTGCTGCCCCCAGAGGCTGCAAGCTGGAACAGCCGATCTCAATGGGAGAGGATGCAGAATTGGGTTCAGGCTCCAGTCTGGCCCCTTCCCATCTGTGTGGCCTTGAGCAAGTCCTCCTCCCCTATTGAGCCTCACGCTCCTCGGCTGAGAAATGAGGGCAGCAACACCCCCTGGGAGGTGGCTGAGGGGATGAAATATGATGAAGCAGGATGAGCACCTAGGGTGGTGAGGGTCATGTCTGAGCTGAGCTGAGGTTCCAGAGGATGGGGTGGAGGTCACAGCTCATAGAACACAATGCAAAAAGTACCCCTGAGCCATCTAATCCAGTCAAGTCCCTTTCTGACCAGTCAGCCCTGGGTCAGCTCCATCTCAGACCCACCGACCCTCAGTACCTAGGAAGGGCCTCTCGGGCATCTATACTTTAAACGAACTTCTTAGGTGATTTTCTTCAAATCTTTTTTTTTTTTAAAGTTTTTGCCCAGATTAGAAAATGTCAAGAAACCTAACGATATGAAATGAAAGAGGACAATAAATGGGGTTAAAGTCACTGTGTAGCTTTGGATGAGTCCTTGTCCTTCTCTGGGCCACAGGATCCCCAGGCTTCCCAGCAACAAGGTAAAATCGATGAACTCTAACCTCTCCTGTGGCTTTGATGTCTGTTATGTGTCCAATGTGGTCACGTGACCCTCGAGTAGTCATCAGAAGGGAGGAGGCGGATGTGAGTCTACAATGTGTTAACTCAGGAATTACTGTGGGTTTGAGTGGCATGATCCAACTCACACTGGCTTCAACAAAAGTAAAAGAGGGAGGGAGAAATGTAATTGAACTGGAAAGTCCATGACATAGAGGACTTCAGGCCCAGCTGGATCCAGGCAGTAAAAGGATATCTTTCCCCATTCCCTTTGTGTGGCTTCACTCTGTAGTGAGCTTTGCCAGATAATTGCATCTAAAGTGTATCTTTAAGGACAAAAAGTGACCTGGGCAATCTGTGGAGACCTAAAACCCCTTTGGTGGTGAGTGAACTCTTTTATCTAGAACAGTGTTAACATGGTCTCCTTGATTCAGTAAAAGTACCCCGGGTGTAGGTATGGAATGTATTTGTTTCCCTTGTAGGAGTCTAGCTTCTGCTGTCATGTTCTTCATGTATGCCTGCATTAATCTGTGAACATGCACATGTTCGTAAGTGTACTTATGTATGTGCTGGTACAAGAGTTCCACACATAGTGTCGGAAGTAGGATCCACAGGAACCTGGAATGATGGGAGACATGGTTTCTCTCCACTTTGGTAGACTTAGCGTAGTGTACACCAGACTTGGGGTTCCCCCAAATGATTTAGTAGAAGGGGGCCCTTGAGGGTTTGGTGATGTCCTGTCCTCATGTGTGTTGGAGTCACTGAAGCTGCAGAGGAGTGAGTGACCCTGAGAATATGGCTCCTTAGAAAGCAGGACCTTTGAGGTGCATGTGTGACAGCCCCAGGCCCACTCCCAGGGGACAAGAGCGTCTAGTTAATTTCACCTCAAAGCTTGGCCAAGTGAAGCTGCCGATATCTGTGGGAGAAGCTGGCTTTGTCTTCGGTGTGGTCTGTGCTGAGACACTGCACCCAGCACCAGCCACTGTGTCTCCAGGAGGTAACGGGCAGCTGGAGGTGAGGTCTTGGGAGGTAGATAGGGTGAGAAAAGGAAATAGGCAGGCAGCCTGAGGGAACCATATCCCCATGGGGCAGCTAGTCTCCCATAGAAACAATATCTGGTGGCAAGAATTCTACAAAGTGCAGGCTTTTAACAAAGCACTAAGGAAATTCAGAATCACGGCTCAGAGTCACATCAAGTCACACAGGACCTTAGCAGTCGAGTGCACAAATTCTTGAGCATCTCTAGTAATGGGAGCCTCACCACCCTCCCAGGGAGTGGGTGATTTTATAGGATTCCCCAGAGAGAGGCTTGCAGCATTTTACAGAGAGGTTAGGGTCTTAGGGGGACCCACGTGAGAGGAAAGGCCCAGAGTGAAGTGTGGTAGCAACTTGCTGAAGGATGAGAACAAGGGGAAAAAGTGAAATTATGATGATTTGCTGTGAAAGAATCCCGCAAGGAGCTGAGGTCTGGAAAGACAGGGAGGGACCACCTCCGTGGGGCACTGATGGAGGCTGTGAGGTGATGTCGAGAGCCAGAGACAGCTGAGGGGGGAGAGTTCTGGGAAGGGGGGAGAATTCTGGGAAGGGGGAACGGGCTGTGCAAAGCCCCAAGACAGCAAAGAGGCTGGCATCTTTCTGGAACAGAAGGAAGGCTGGAGGGGCCAGGGAGGGAGAGGGAGATGAGTTTGGAGAGGCAGGGACCAGATGACACAGGCTTTTGTGGGCCACGGTGAGCAGGTGAGACCTTACACCTCTGGCTGCTGCACTGCGCGTAGAGGGGTTGGGCAGGTGCGCAGAGGGAGACGCATGTGTGGGGCCTGTGGGGGCAGCCTGTGTGCCCTGGAGGAGGACGTCTGCTGACTGATTGGAGAAGGGAGGCTTGGGAGGACGGTAGTGAGCACCCTGTCATGGCAAGCACTTGCCCTGAGGCTGGCTTCACCGCGAGGGGTGCTGGGGAGAGCACTCGCACACAGGGAGGGTTGGGAAGAGTCACCCCACTGGCCTCTGACCCTGACTCTACGGGCCAGACTGGTAGCCCCGTCCCTCTCCCTGGCTTCCCGGGTGACCTCAAGCTGGTTGTTTCCCTCTCTGAGCCTGAGTTTCCAAATGATGACAGAGTTAGGCTGGGTGATCCCTGTGCGTCCTCCTACCTGAACAGTCTCCAGTTCACCCAGTCTTACCCCCGCCCCCACCCACAATGGCAGTGGTCCTGGGCTGGAAGCTCCATGAGAACCTTGTCTTAGTCTCGGCACAAAGTCCTCTCCATGTGCATTCATTCCAGTTCAAGCATCCTCAGTGATCTTTTTGTTGGAAGTCTCCGTGTTCACTCTGGACAGGGGTTATTTTCTTTGGAGTCTCCTTGGATGGCTCTGGAACCAGGGCTTGCTTCCGTGAGCAACCTCCCCCATCCCATTGCCATCATATAAGGGCCATCCCCACCCAGCAGAATTCCAGGAGAACTCTTCAGGGGAACAAGGATTTTGTAAGTATTTTCCTCCAAACCTGTGAATGGTGGATTTCCCCCTTAATGTCACCCCCCATGGAGGCCTTCAGGAGGCTTTGGGAACAAGAGGCAGAGCGATGTGGCCACTTGAATTCTCCAAGATTTTAAATATAGCAAATTAAGAAAAAGGTCACATTAGGGGAAGTGCCAGATGGAGGAGCAATGCAGGGCATGTGTGGTCCCCAGTTATTTGTTTCTATTTCATTCAGCAAAATTTCTTTTGTGGTTCTGTGCTAGGAGCAGCATTTTTACTGTGGTTTGGGGACTCAACAGTGACATAAGTTTCACAGTCCCTCCTCTATGGACTCCACAGCGTGGTGGGAAAGGCAGACAAGTCATCACTAACTGGTACAGAGGACACTGATCAGAGAATGAAGGCAACAAGATGGTGGAGTGGGGCCCCCTATCTAGACTCTGGGGAGGGGCCTAGAGTAGGTTTCATAGAGGACATGATGTCTTCCTGAAGCTGGAGAGTCAGTAGGAAGTGACTTGGGAAAAAAGGCAAAGAAGAGGGGAATGTTCCAGGCAGAGAAGCCAGCATGTGCAAAGGACCTCTGTGTAAAGAGCATTGACCTGGAGTCAAGTGTGACTTTTCAAAGAGTAGCTCCTCCACTCACTGGCTGTGTATCTCTGGGTGAGTTGCTCTAGCTTTCTGACCTGGGCTGCCCATCTCTAAGAGAGGAGATGACCACATGTAAGAGCCATCCCCACAACGGTCTAAAAGGACTGTCGAGTGAAAGAGTGATGGGTGCTCATCAAAGACCCCTTTTCCCTGTGGGTAATTCTCACTCCTGTTCCTCCCATGACTTTCCAGGTGTCAGGACAAGATGTTCCTGCTTTGGAAGCTTGCTCTCTTTTGTGGCCTGCTCACTGGGACCTCAGCATGTGATATTGAAGAATTTGCAAATGATGTTTTGAAAAACCTGACAACTCTTCTTGATGAAAAAATTGAGAAAGTTGACACTATACTTCAATGTGAGTCAGCAGAGTGATGATCAGTGACATCTAGGAGCTTACCGCCTAAATACTCTGTCTGTATTACCAAAGGCTGCCACCAGGGGCTGCTCTTTATGGGTGGTTTCATGAGAGAGGTGGCTGTTTGGTTCCTGTTTCATTCACTGTTTTTTTTTCCCCTAGAAACAAGCAATGCTTACACGAATATCACTTTACATTTTATATTATGGTAAACTTTTCTAATATATGCATAGGATAATTTCTTGAAAGTGAGATGTCAAAATTTCAAAAGGTATGCATATTTAAATTATAGCAGATATTGACCAATAATCCCCTTTGTTAAAGTGTTCTCCAAGAGCCTGTGAGAGTACCTTTTTTTCTACTCCCTTGATAGCACTGGTATGGACCACTTAACTGGCTTATGAGTCTCACAGATGAGAGGTTATAATTCATCTCCCTTGGGATTTCTCTAATTATGAAAGAATTCATTCATTTCTTCACATTTTATTAGCCATTTACATACATTAACTTAAATATTTTATTTATATTTGTACCATATTCTTCTGTTGGGTTATTAGATTTTTCTTCTTAATTTGTATTAACTAATTGGAAATTGAGCCCTACCTAGCCGAGGAAGCTTTAAAACTACCTACCTTTCTAGCTAATCATATATTCTTATAATTCTGATTTTTTAAAAGAACTTGGCCTTTTCTTTTTTTAGAAACATTAGCACAACCTTGACAAACATTCTTTATAGGAGAAGCTAACTTCTGTAAGTGACTGCCTTTCAATCCTTGCCAGGGCTTAGGCAACCTGCAAATGTAGTGAAGGGACCCACTCTCTAATTTCATTGCTGATAAAACTGAGCTCAGAAATCGAAGTGTCTGGACCAAGTAAGTGTCTGGTCACCTAGTAAGATATAGGACCAGATGCAATTTCCCTCTCTGTTTGCATCATTATAACTAGGTACATACTGTCCATTGCAGAGACATGTTGCAGTACTTTGATTACATGGTTTTTGTTTCTCCTTGAGCCAGTTTTTGCCTTGTTGTTTCTCATTTGAATGATTTTCTGCACATATATACTTATTTCTTTTCAAATATGCCATTCTATAGCTGCCATGTCATTTACTCTTTCAAATTCCTCTTTTCTCTGAAGACCCCCATTAGGATACTCTCTCCTCCTGCTCCTCTATGAATTATTGCTTCTAGGTCTGCTGCAAAGTTATCATCCAGGGACTCCTATGTGCCACTTTCATGACATGGAGACATACTATTTCCCTTGAGTCTAGATTTTCCATTTCTTAGTTTATTCTAAGTTTATTTTGTTTGTGTGAGCATCTCATTAGAGCTTCACTGCTAGAAGCTGATGTGCAGTTGGTACCTACTGGCTGGTCAGTGGATTGACTGCTCTGTTGGATGCATGATGAGTATATCTTAGTAGGAAGGCAGCATGGAAGGAACAAGGTCTCCCTAGCTAGGTGACATTAGGCCCATTTCTTAACGTTTTGATCCTTTGTTTCCTCATCTGAAAGTGCGGATAATAATAATAATACATACTTTATATAGTTGTTATGAAAATTAAATGAAATAACATAGGCAAATAATCTCATGTAGTACCTGATTCATAGCAGCTACTTCATTAAGTTATGTATGACACTAAATGGAGATTGTTTTTGCAGGTATCCTTCAGAAATTGAATACCGATTTGGAGGCGCTCCAGAAATCCAAGTCTTGTGAAGACACCCAGGAGACAATCCAAGAAGTTGCCAACTTGTTGCTAGAAGCCATTTCTAAAATTTTGCAAGTAGTGCATTGGAAGACGGGGTGAGTTGATGCCTCATGGTGGAGATCTTTGTTCCAAGAAAAGCCAATCAATATCTTTGGGGAGATAAGTTTAAGGTCAAGACAAAGAATACATATCTTTGGGGAGGTAAATTTAAAGTCAAAGACAGAAAGCTGAATAAAGTGTGTCCCCACAGAGCCAAAGTGGTCTGAGGCCAGCTCTACCAGAGCTTGGTTAAATTAGAAGCAGGGCCACAGGGCCTATCAGGGCATCTCATGGGTTTGGGCTTTCTCATTCTGTGCTTCCAGGGGCAGCACCTCTACCTGTTTGCTGGTGCCTAACATCTCTTTTCCACAGAATAAGACTTTTCTTCTCTGAATATAGCCGAGTATAAAAGTCTGAATGCCCTCACAAGAGAGGAAACTAGAATTTACACCATATAGGTGGCTCCACACATGAAGTTCTGGAGTTAAACAGTTCTGGGTTCAGATTCTGGCTCTGCATTAAAAAAGAATGAAATAATGCCATTTGCAGCAACATGAATGGATCTAGAGATGATCATACTAAGTGAAGTAACTAAGACAGAGAAAGACAAATATCATATGATACCACTTACATTTGGAATCTAAAATATGGCACAAATGAACTTACTTAGAAAATAAACAGACCCATGGACAGGGAAAGCAATCTTATGGTTCCTAAAGAGGAAAGTGGGCGGAGAGGGGGGGGAATCTAAATTAGGAGTGTGGGATTAACATACCCACACTGCTATATGTGAAATGGAGAACCAATAGCAGGATACAGTATAGCATAGGAAACTATACTCAATATTTTGTAAAAAGCTACAGGGGAAATGATCTGATTCACTTTTCTGTATACCTGAAAATAACACAACATTGTAAAGCAACTATACTTAAATTAAAAAATAAAAAACAAATTTTGGGTCTGGCACACATTCCCCTTGGATTCCTGGGGGAAATCACATCTTTCTGAACCTCATATGCCATGCCGTCCAATGGAGAGGATCAGACTTTGAACAGGGCTCTCATGAAGACCCAAGAAGACGAGGTCAGTGAGGCTCAAATGCTCAGCACGACGCTGGCCTAGAGGAGTGCCCAGCAATGGCCGTCACGGGGACTGACAAGGGGCAATTGTGGTTTTTGCACAGGTTGAATATCAGTAATGTCCGCATCCTGGATATCAAATATGAAGAGACTTCTGTTGGCATCCTCTTCACCGCTAACATCTGCCTGACCCTGTGAGTATGCGTTAGAATCTAAGGTTTGGGAGACGCAGGGCAGTATGGCCGATGGATTTCCAATCTGGAATCAGATACAGAGCTACAAAAATGAGGATGTGTAGAAGAGCCTTTTTATATTAAGTGCTCTATGATTTCATCATTCATTAGCTATGAGATCTTGGGATAGTTACTTGGCCTCTCTGCGCCAAATGTTTCCTCATCCTGAAAACAGAGATAATAGTAGTACTTTTCCCTCATGGTATTGCTGTCATGACTCAATGGATTAATCCAGGAAAAATGTTTTTTGGAAACACCTAACGCAGGATTTGTTCTCAATAAATGTTAACTATTATATTTATTTTAATCATCAGCATGATACTGTACAGAAATTTCCCATGAACCAAACCCGTGTGGCCAGGTGAAGAAACTTCTAATGGAAAAATGTAGATTTCATAAAGAATATGACCAATATTGATGTCATCCATAGCCATCCCATATAATGTCTACACTGTTGGAGGAACTCAAGTGGGCAACCTGAAGGGATTTCTCACACTCTGTCCACTGTGAATCTTATTTCCTGCAGGCCTGAAGATTGCAAGTGTGATGACCTGAACCTCAAATTGGAATTCCAGATTAGTGTCAGCACTGAAACTGATGCCACCACTGGAGGCTGCAAAGCGGTCATGGTAGAATGCACCACCGACCCAGAGAGCATCTTACTCACCTTGAAGGACAGGTCAGGCTCACCCATCTCAGCAGAGCAGGGTTCCCAGAGGACATGCGACCCCCAATGTCAGCCCTATTCCTATACCCTACCATGGAAGGGGCACAGTATGGTGAAAAATAGTCCAGGCTCTGGAGTCGAGTTAGCTTTTGCCACTAACCTTGTGACTTTGTAACCAATTTAGCCTCTCAGAGCTTCAGTTTTCCCATCTATAAACTGAGGATGATAATAATACCTATTTGTAGGTTACTGAGCTGCCCAAATGACAAAATGCAAGTGTTTAGCACACAGCCTGGCACATACTAAGCTCTCAGTAATAATAACATCCATGCTGCCTTTCTGTCTCTTTGTTCTTCCCACTACTGAGACAGGAGTGTTGACCTCTCCAACCACAACGGGGAATTTGCCTATTTCACCGTTCAGTTTATCCTTTTTTGCTTCATGCTTTTGAAGCCCTAGTGCTGGGTGAATGCACGTTTAGGATCTTGAGGAACTGACCCTTTTATTATTATATAATCTCTCAATAATAATAATGATAACAATATTAATAAATTATATTTACCTTCTTGCCACCAGTTAGGAGAGGGGAAGAGGGATAAATGCCTACCATGGGCTCTAATTTCAGATTGTCCCCAAATCACCCTCCAGCCACTGGAAAATTCCTGAAATGATCTTGAAATTTTAATCCTCTCCATGTAAATCATTCATCCAAAGTAACTGACAAATCTACATCCTAAACAGTATGCTTGAAAGAGCACATTTAGCAGAGGGAAGACGGTGGAGGGAGGGAGGCTGACCCCAGCCATGGCTGGGAGAGGAGCTGTGGTCTGGAAGCTGAAGGCTGGGGCAAGTTGGCTTTGGCAGGGATCAAGGCTAAGCCAAGAGCAGAGGCCAATCCATCCTAACCCAACAAGGGATCTGATCACGGGTTCCCTAAAGACCCCCCAAACCAAAGAAAGTCTCCATAACCTACTATCACTTGGAAAGACTGAGATGTACGTCCAAATGCCTGAGCCCTGCTGGACACTGCCTTGCCCAGAGCCCCAGGAAATTCATGCGGCCCTTCTGGGTCCCAGGGTCCATATCTGTAAAATGGCAATTGACTCTCTGCTCCAACTCATCTCATGGCTTTTCTCTCTACTTTGGGTGGAATCCCAAGCCCTCGCCAGGGCCCTCTAGGCTCTGCCTGATCTGAACCCACCCTCACATCACAGCATTCTCCCCCTGGCCCCCTCTGCCCTGGACACGTAGCTTTTGCTCTGTGCCTCAAATTTCTTCGCACCTCAAGACCTGTGCACGGGCTGGTCTGGATACCTAGAACACCTTTGCCCCATCAATCTCAATGTACTTCTCATCCTTCAGGGTCGAAAGCAATGTTCCCCCTATTCACTCTTGTAAGAATCTACTCTTGCCCTTCTGAGTACTTGTCACAAGGTGTCATTTTATATCTAATTGTATGTTTACTTCATTTATTCTTTCAGCCCAAAATGTATTGGGCATCGGCCACATGCCAGGCAGCCCCTGCTCTGAGCAATGGAGAATTTACTGGTGACAGCAGGCTAGGAACTTGTTCTTGCAGAGCTTGTTCTCTTGAGGGAAAGGCAGACAGGTTAGCACTTAGTCCAACAATAAAGAGCCCACAAGGAAAAGGTCAGATTGCAGTGATCCCTGCGCAGAGCAGCACACTTAACAGGACACTATGATGCAAAGCCCTTCTTTATGCAAGTAGTCAGGGAAGGCTGCTCTGAGGAGGTGACAGGTACACTGAGAGCTGAAGGTGGGAAGGAGCAGCCTCAGCATAATTTGTTTAATATTTAGATACCAAATTAGGAGCTGCCAGGGCTTTGCTCATCCCTGCATCCCCAGTCTCACTTGGTTCCTCGCACATTGTTGGTGCTCTATAAATATTTGTTGAATGTATGAATGGATCGATGGATAGATGCATAGTTGGATAGATGGGTGGATGGGTGGATGGATGAGGTCTGAGGGTTGTGATGAGACTCTCATGAGCTATTGGGGTGAGCTGCTGATTAGACATGGGGTTCTAATGGATTATCTCTCTGTGTAGAGGCTGAACTCACCTGACTTCAAGGTGCTCCACCACCCTCTGCCCTCTTTCCCCTCCTCCTGCTTGGCTGCTCTGCCAACTTGACGTAACTGGATTAGTTTCCTCTCTTTTCCAGCTGCCCTGAACTAGTTGAAAATGTGAAAGCTCTGATCAATCTCGTGAACAAGATGCTGTCTCTTGTAGTGGAATACGTGGTGAGTTCACTCGTGGGCGCCCAGAGCCAGGCCTGCTTGGGGGCAGGTGTGACAATCCCTGGCCTGGCTCTACACTCTTGTCACCTTCCCTTCTGAGGTGCACATGTCCCTTTGGGCTGTCAGCTGGTGCCTCTCCTCCTTTCCTCAGCCTGGCAGGGGGAGGAGGGGAGGAGGGGGAACACATTAGCTGAAATCACTGGGTCCCACACTTGAGGCATTTGCCATGCCCATGTACAGCCTATATGCCTTTAGCTAATATTTTTCTTTAATCAACATAATTTAACTTAAATATATTTAAATGTTTATTTTTTGAAAGGAATCTTTATGTCCCTATCATAAACAGAAACTAATATCACTTATCATATATTAAAATAAGCATAACCCCATAAAATATGTTTTATCTGTACATCACACAAAGCTACATGTACCATATGTAAGATTTCTGAACATCATATACGAAACCATATTCACCTTGCGCCAAAAGTTCCAGAGATTCTAAATTACTCACTCTGGAGGAGGGCTGCAAATCTGGGTTTATGGAAGAAAATCCTCCAGGTGGCTCTGTGATTTTCAGCTGAAGGGTCACTGCTCAAAGTGCGAACCTGCCAGCAGCAGCATGCATAACCCCTGGGCACTTGTTAGAAATGCAGACTCTCAGGTCCTACCCTAGACTTGCCTACTCAAGATTTTGCAACTTAAGGAGATCCCTAGGGAATTGTATGCACACAAAATCCTGAGAAACACCTCTCTATGCTTCCCAGGGTCCCATTTGACTCTAAAATTCCAGAGTTCCAAAGGTCAAGGTTTACGAGCGTAGGGTTCTTGGATTTTCACAGTCTAGATTCTAGGATTCGAATGTTCTGAGGTTTTTGAATTCTAGCATCCTATGCTTCTCAGATATGGTCCTTTTGGGTTTCCATTTTTCTAGAATCCTAAAAGTCAAAAGTTCTAAGATCCCAAGTAGTAAGCCTCTCTGTGGGTGGCAGGCAGTGTGCTCCCAGCAGAAAATGATCAGTCGTCTTCCTTCTCCCTTCTCCCCTTTCCCAATTTCCTTCCTTCTGGTCCTCTCTCCATTTCTTTCTGTGTCTATCTCCCTGGCTCCCCACCACCCTCAGGTGTGCCCAGTGATCCAGGAACTCTTCAGCAACCTGGATGTAAATTGTATTCAGAAGATCATTGGTAAGTCACAGCCTGGGGAAGCAGGCGGCTCCCTTTGCCTGCCCCACAGGCAGGTCTGGTCAGGGGACCCTGGAGAAGGTGAGGACCTGTCATCCTGAGCAACTCTAGAGAGCATGGCTGGAGAACTAGGGCCTCTGAGAGCTCTCTACTGCCCTCCTTTGTCAAGCCTGCAGAACCTGCTGCTCAGAATGAAGTGAGGAAGAAGATGGGCCAGATCTGGGGTCAAATCCTGAATCTGCTACTTAGAATGGTGGGGTCTTGGTCAAGTGCCTTCACCTCTTTGAGCTCCAGGATCCTCCTGGGTGAAACAAGATTGTAAACACTGCGGGGTGGATAAGTGGATTGAAAAAAAAGCAGAAAGAGCCCAAAATCCAGTAGGCATTGCAATAAATACCGTTCTTCTTCCCTTCTTATGGGGAGATGTTGCTTCTCCTCCAGCCCCTGGGAGCTTTCTTTGACCTGGGTGTGTGGCATGGCTGGGCTTGCTCGGGCTGTGGGGCAGCACAAATGGGTTTAGCGAAGGTGTCAGGGTCCTGGAGGTGGTCCTTCTAGAAAATAGCCACAGGCCCAGTTCCTTGGGCAATTGCTCTGTGCTTCACATACACCATCTTATTGGATCCTTGCAGTGACCCTGTGGGGTGAGTACTGTCATCATCCCCATGTTACAGATGAACAAACTGAGGCTCAGAGAGATGGAGTGTCATGGAAGAGGTCCCATGGCTGTCAGGCTGACCCTCTGGAGGGTGGCAGCCACTGGGGTCTGGTTTCTATTTAGCTTTCCAGTGACAGAGAGTGAGACCTGGTACTGATTCTGTTCCTTCAGATAAACTTCTGGAAACTTCCAGCACACTGTTGTCAGCTTGCTGTAACTGAAGAGGGCACATGAGGAAAACCAGTGTGATGCTCGCTTGCTGGTGAGGGCCAGTCTCCCTGCCCCGGGCTGAGAGAGGATGAGGCTCCCTCACAGGGGCCTGTGGAGAAGCAGGAGCAAAGCTTGGCTTCTCTGTTTCTAGTAGCAAGCTGAGCCCTGCCCTTGTTCATGGACCAAGCCCTGACCCTTAATCACACACCCAGACTGAGCTCTGATTCTGGTGCCTGACTGAGCCCGGGTCGTTGATTGAGCCCTGACGTTGGTCCCAGATTGAGACCAGACCCTCATCTCAGTGGGATCCATGATCCTGATCATATACTGAGCCCTGAACCCTGGCTCCTCTTGGCCCCCAATCAGTGATTTCATATCTGCCCTTTTCCCTAAGGTGAGGGGATGAGAGGATGAAGGGATGAGGGTGGGTCAGTGTCAGGTGCCAGAGAAAGACCCCAAAGCCCAGGTGCCAGTCCTTCCCCAAGACTTAGACCTTGCAGGGCTGTGGGAAAGCCCTCGGGCAGTGGTGCCTGACTGGCAGGAGCAGGTAAGGGCCCGGTGGCTGTCCATGCCTCACCCCCTGGGGTCTCCTTCCAGATTGGTTCCTGGGGGCTTGACTGAGTCTCCTGTACCATCTCCCTCTGGGACGGTGCTGCCACCCTCCAACCGGAGTGACAGCCTGAGCCCAGGCAGAAGACACCTCTCAGATACTCCACCTAGCAGTTGAGACAGCAGCCCCTGTGCTCCTCACCCTCCACCCCATGCAATAAAAGCCATTTCTGCACCTCCTGTGAGACCCGTTGCCTTCCTTCCACTGGGATTTGCGGGGAGGCGGGGTGTGTGCAACCAGGGCAGCAGAGACCTGGATCCAAAGCAGGAAGGGCCGTTTGGGATGATCCAGCCCCTTCTCCTTATCTTATCAACAGGAACAGTGAGGCCTAGAATGGCAAGAAACTGACCTGAGGTCACGGAGAGACAGCATCACTCTGCCTCTGCTGACACCCCCACCATGGGGGAGGGCTGCCTTCCCCAGCACACCTGACCTCATTACTGCCTCACAGCACCCTTCTGCCAGGAGACATGGCTCTTGTCCCCATTTGGAAGATGAGAAACTGAGGGTAATATAGGCCAGGTGACTTATCGAGGTCACAGGGTATCAAGTGGCAGGGCTAGGATTTAAATCCACCACTGTGGGACCCCTTGCTCGGAGAGATGACATCCCTTTTCCCAGGTGCTTTGTCCTACTCTCCCCAGCTCCCAGCATGTCCCCCTGTCCTGGCCATGCTCTCTTCTGCCCAGGACCGATAAAGTCCTATCAAGTCCATTCTTCTTCCCCAACATGCAGCCCTTAGTTTCTTTTTTGCCCTGGAGCAGGGAGGATGCCACTCCTTACTTACAGCTGCATCACCTCTACAGAGGAGTGGCACAGACTAAGGCCTCAGGGTCCCAGCAGTCTCTCCTTTCCAGAAGGGCATTTCATTTTCCTGCCAAATTACCCAAGGAACCTTTGCCTATTTTTCCAAGCAGCCATCTCAGTACTTGGCACAATTCTGTGAGGGAAGGACCACTCTCATCCTCATGGGAGACTCAGATTAAGAGAGGCCAAGGCGGGGACATCCCTGGTGGTCCAGTGGTCAATACCCAGGGCTTCCACTATAGGGGGTATGGGTTCAATCCCTGGTTGCAGAAATTCTGCATGCAGTGGGGTGTGGACAAAAAAAATAAAAAATCTCTCAAGGCCACACAGAGGCCTCCACCGGTGGCTAATTCTCTCAGTGGCCTTCCATCTGCTTAAGGCTGCCTCACAGGGTTAAGGCACCTTATTGGGCCTGTGAGCCCATGGGGTGACCTGGAGGGACCTTGGGCCAGCTCTCCTGAGCCCTCCTGAGAGGACTTCAGTTCAGGCTGTGCCTGAGGCTCCTGGGCACTGGGAGAGGCTGAGGAGTTGGACAGAGCTGAGCTTGGCCTCTGCCCCTTGCTAGCTGTGTGATCCCAGGCAAGGTACTTAACCTCTCAGAACTAGAATTTTCGCACCTGCCAAATGCAATTGACAGTAAAACCTCCCTTGTTGGGCTGTTGTGTGGATTCCATGAGTCAATGAGTACAAAGTGTTTAGCTGGAGTCTGACCCCTGGCAAGCTCAAGATGAATGTCAACCTTGACACACTGGAATTACTGTCAAATAGTGGTGAGTAACCCCCTATCAAATCTTTATACACTTCCTCTCATTACATTCGAATTTCTACTGAGTGATACAATGAATGATTCTTGGGGTAGGTGTGACAACTGAACCTCAGAGAGGTGAAGTCACTTGTCCAGGGCCACACAGCTGGTCAGAGGCAAGGCTAGATTTCATTTGAAGGCAGCCTCCTCCAGAGCTGCTTCTTCCCCTGCTGGCCAAGCAACAGGCATGAGTTTTCCTCTCTGACTGTATTTTGGGACTATCCCAACTCCACTAGAAATACACAAGGAGGTTGCAGCATTCAGGACTTCTTTTGGGCAGCAACCACCTTGGGTCCATGCCAAGCCTTTGTCCTGCTGTTTCATCCACCAGGAACACCATTCCTTCTCTCTGTCCAGCTGCTTAAATCCTCCTCAGCCTCAAGACTCTGCTCAGGAGTTGTCTCCTGGCTAAATGGGGTCCACTCCTCAATGTTTCCCAAAACAATAGACCATGCTTTCCAACTGGTAGGTCTAAAGAAGCTGCCTTGTCATTACCGTCCAATACAGAGAGAAGATTCAGGAAGTGTCAGCTCTTATGATCATGGCTTACAATTTTTTTAATAGTCTTTTTTTCCCAGTGTTATTGAGAAATAACTGACATTCATCACTGGGTAAGTTTAAGACGATGGTTTGTTTTATGTGTATCATGAAAGAATTATGAAAATAAGTTCAGCTAACATCCATCTTTTCATATAGATACAATAAAAGAAAGAAAAAAATTTTCTTTCCTTGTGATGGGAACTCTTAGGATTCACTCTCTTAACAACTTTCCTATGTCTCATAATCACCGCTAGCTATAGCCATCATGTTGTACATCACATCCCTGGCACTCATTTATTTTAGAACTGGAAGTTTGTACTTTTTGACCATCTTCCTCCAGTTCTCCTTTACCCACACTCTACCTCTGGTATTCATAAGTCTAATCTCTTTTTCTATGAGATTGATTTTTTTGGTTTTTGTTTTTTAGATTCAACATGTAAATGAGATCATACAGTATACATCTACATCTAACTTATGTCACTTAGCATAATGCCTTCAAGGTCCAGCCATGTTTTCACAAATGGTAGGATTTCCTCATTTTTAATGGCTAATATTCCCTTTTATATATATAATTCCTTTATCCATTCATCCATCAATGAACACTTAAAAGTATCTCCATGTCTTGGCTATTACAGACAATGTTGCTATAAACATGGAGGTGCAGTTATCTTTTTGAGTTAGTGATGTCTTTTCTTTTGAATACGTTCCCAAAAGTAGAATTGCCAGATTGTATGGTAGTTCTATTTTTAATTTTTTGAAGAATTTTCATACTCTTTTACTTAAGGGCTGTACCAATTTATATTTCCACCAACAAATACACATGGGTTCGCTTTTCTCCACATCCTCACTTGTTTTCACATTGTTTTGATGATGGTCATTCTAACAGGCATGAGGTGATATCTCATTGTGGTTTCACTTTGCATTTCCCTAAGGCCTAGTGATGTTGAGCATCACTAGGAAATACAGAAATTTTCCATCTCGTTTTGCTTGTCCAATTTGTTAACCTATAGGTGTTCATAGCAGCCATTTATGATTCTTTGAATTTCTCTGGAATCAGTTGTAATGTCTCCTGTCTCATTTATAATTTTGTATATTTGGGTACCTTCTCTTTTTTGCTTGGTTAGTCTAGCTAAGTGTTTGTCAATTTCATTTACTTTTTCAAAGAAACATCTCTTAGTTTGGTTAATATTGCCTATTATTTTTTCTCCTCTATTTCATTTACTTCAGCTCTAATCTTTATTAAATCCTTTCTTCTGATACCGTGGGGCTTAGTTTATTCTTCTTTTTCTAGTTCCTTAAGGTACAGAGCTAGATTGTTTATTTTGGGTTTTTCTTTTTGTTTGTTCATTTGTTTCTTGTTGTTGTTTTGCCTTGGTAATGAGTGCTTTTCTTTTATTGCCAGTAAAAGATCAAGTTGCGGGAAACTAGAACAGTAACAGAGAAGCAGGTTAAAAAAGTCTTTGTTGCCCCCTAAAATCCATTCCCTGATGTAAATTGTGCTGCTTTTGTCTTCTCAACGAAGTCACAACAGGATGAAACCATATCTTATTCTTTTTTTTTTTCTGTTTTTATTGAGACATAGTTGTTTTACATTGTTGTTTTCTTGCTTCATAAAATAGGCTTTTATTGCTATGAAATTCCCTCTTAGAACTGCTTTTGCTTCAGCCCATATGATCTGATATATAGTGTTTCTATGTTGATTTGTCTCAAGAAACTTTATTTCTCCCTTAAATTATTCTTTTTACTGGTTGTTTAGTAGAGTGTTGTTTAAATTCCATGTGTTTTTGAATTTTCCAGTTTTCCTCTTTTTGATTTCTAGTTTCATGCTATTGTGGTCAGAGATTGTACTTGGTACAATTTCAGTCTTCTCAAATTTGCTTATTCTTGTTTTGTGGTCTTCCTAGAAAATGTCCAATGTGTGCTTGTGAACAATGTGTTCTGCTGTTGCTGGATAGAATGATCTATACACATATGCTATATCTACTTGGTCTATAGTGTTGTTCAAATCCTCTATTCCCTTACTGATTCTCTTTCTGAATAATCTATCCATTGTTGAGAGTGGTGTATTCGAATCCCAAACTATTATTGTATTACTGCATTGCTATTTATTTCTCCTTGTAGATCTGTTCATTTCGCTTTATATATTTAGGTGCTCTAATGTTAAGCACATAAATATTTGCTATTGCTATATCTTCATGACGTATAGACTCCTTTATCATTATGTAATGACCCTCTTTGTCTCTTAGTTTAAAGTCTACTTTGTCCATTGTTAATATAGCTACCTTGTTTTTCTTACTTAGCTTTTTGTTTGTTTATTTGTTAGGATTTTCATGAAATGTCTTTTTCCATACCTTCACTCTCAATCTATGTATGTCTTTAGTGCTAAAGTGAATCTCTTGCGAGCAACTTTTGTTGTTGTTGTTGTTGTTTTTAAAATTAAATTAAATTTTTAATTGATGTATAGCTGATTTACCATGTTGTGCTAACTTCTGCTGTACAACAAAGTGAGTCATCCCCACACAAACTTACATTCTTTTTTTATATTCTTTTCCATTATGGTTTTTTCCCAAAAGACTGGTTTTAGTTTCCTGTTGTGTACAGTAGAACCTTGTTGTTTACCCATTCTAAATGTAATACTTTGCATTTACTAACCCCAAACTCCCAGTCCATACCTCTCCTTTCCCCTTTCCCCCTTGGCCACCACAAGTCTGTTCTCTATTTATGTGAGTCTCTTTCTGTTTTGTACATGGGTTTATTTGCACCGTATTTTAGGTTCCACACAGAAGTGATATCATACGATATTTGTCTTTCTCTTTCTGACTTACCTCACTTAGTATGATCATCTCTAGTTGCACCCGTGTTGCTGCAAATGGCATTATTTCATTCTTTTGATGGCTGAGTAGTATTCCATTGTATATATGTACCTCATTGTCTTTGTGCATTCATCTGTCGATGGACATTTAGGTTGTTTCTATGTCTTGGCTATTGTGAGTAGTGCTGCTATGAACATAGGAGTGCATGTATCTTTTTGAATTACAGTTTTGCCTGGGTATATGCCCAAGAGTGGGATTGCTGGATCATATGGTAATTTTAGTTTTCGTTTTCTGAGGAACCTCATACTGTTCTCCATAGTGGCTGCATCAACTAACGTTCCCACCAACAATATAGGAGTGTTCCCTTTTCTCCACACCGTCTCCACCATTGGTTATTTGTTGACTTGTTAATGATGTCCATTCTGACTGGTGTGGAGGGGTACCTCATTGTAGTTTTGATTTGCATTTCTCTAATACTGAATGATGTTGAACATCTTTTTGTGTGCCTACTGGCCATCTGTATCCCTTCTTTAGTGAAATGTCTATTTAGGTCATTGGCCCACTTTTCAATTGGTTGGTTTCTTGTTGTTGATGTTGAGTTGTATGAGCTGTTTGTATATTTTGGTGACTAAGCCCTTGTCGGTCACAACATTTGCAAATATTTTCTCCCATTCCCTAGGTTGTGTTTTCTTTCTTTCTTTTTTTTCTTTCTTTTTTTTTTAATGCTTCCTTTGCTGTGCAAAAGCTTGTAAGGTTGATTATGTCTCATCTGTTTATTTTCATTTTTATTTCTATTGCCTTAGGAGACTGACCTAAGAAAAGGTTTATACAATTTATATCACAGAATGTTTGGCCTATGCTCTCTTCTAGGAATTTTATGGTGTCATGTCTTATGTTAAAGCCTTTAAGCCATTTTGAGTTTCTTTTTGTGCATGGTGTAAGGGTATGTTCTTGCTTCATTGATTTTCATGCAGCTAGTCAACTCTCCCAGCACCACGTGCTGAAGAGACTGTCTTTTTCCTGTTTTATATGCTTGCCTCATTTGTCAAAGATTAGCTGACTGTAGATGTGTTTGTATTTCTAGGCTCTCTCTTCTGTTGCATTGATTCGTATGTCTGTTTTTGTACCAATACCATACTTTTTGATTACTGTAGCTTTGTAGTATTGTCTGAAGTCTGGGAGAGTTATGCCACCTGCTTTGTTTTTGTCCCGCAGGATTGCTTTGGCAATTCTGGGTCTTTTATGGTTCCCCCTAAATTTTTGAATTATTTGTTCTAGTTCTGTGAAAAATATCATGAGTAATTTGATAGGGATTGCATTAAATCTTTAGATTCTTTGGGTCATATTACCATTTTAACAATAGTAACAGCATGGGATATTCAAGGCATGGGATATCTTTCCATTTCTTTGAATCCTCTGTAATTCACTTTATTAATGTTTCATATTTTTTCAAGGTATAAGTCTTTCACCTCCTCGATCAGCTTCATTCTACCTATTTCACTTTATTTTTCTTTGTGATGTAATTTTAAAGGTTTATATTTTTTTAATTTCCTTTCTGATATTTCATTATTAGTTTAAAGAAATTCAACTTATTTCTAAATATTAATCTTGTTCCTGCTTCTTTGCTGCATTCATTTCTCAGATCTAGTAGTTTGTGTGTAGAGTCCTTAGGGTTTTCTATATATAACATCATGTCATCTGCATATAGTGACAATTTTACCACTTCCCTTCCAATTTGGATACATTTTATTTCTTTTTCTTGTCCAATACCTATGCCTAGCACTTCCAATACTATGTTGACTAGAAGTGGTGAGAGTGGGCATCTTTGTCTTGTTCCAGATTTTAGTGGGAAGTCTTTCAGCTTTTCACCATTGAGGATTACATTGGCTATGGGTTTCTTATGTTACTGCAGTGTATAACATTGATTTGTGTGTGTTGCATCCCACTAGGTTGTGGTATATGATCATTTTATTATGTGTGGTTGGATTCGGTTTGCTAATATTTTGTTGAGAAGTTTTACATGTAGATTCATCATAGATATTGGCCTAAATCTATTGTATATTTTTGATTTTCAAGTATTCCTTTTAGGATAGGTTTAGGAGTACTGTATTCTTTTAGTTTTTGCTTGTCTGAGAAATTCTTTATTTCTCCTCCTATTCTAAATGATCATCTTGCTGACTAGAATATCCTAGGTTGCAGATTTTTCCCTTGGAAGACTTTGAATATATTTTGGCACTTTCTTCTAGCCTGCAGAGTATATGTAGAAAAATCAGCTGATCACTTTATGGAGTTTCCTTGCCTTGTAATGAACTCTTTCTTTTTCTCTTGCTGCCTTTAGAATCCTCTCCTTGTCTTTAAATTTGCCATTTTTATTATGTTAAGTCTTCTGTAGGTCTGTTTGGGTTCCTCATGTTTGGGACCCTCTGTTCTTCCTGTATCTGGATATCTGTTGCCTTCTTTAGGTTTGGGAAGTAATCAGCCATAATTTCTTCTAATACATTTTCAATCCCCTTTTCTGTTTTTCTCCTTCTGGAATCCCTATTATGTCTTGATCGGCATGCTATATATTATCCCAAAGGTCTCTTATATTGCTTTCATTTTTTTTTTTCATTTGGCTTTCTGTCTGCTGTTTTGATTAGGTCATTTCCATTATTCTATCTTCCAGATCACTTATTCTTCCTTCTGTATCATTAATTCTGCTATTCATTGTTTTATGCTCAGCTTTCATCTTGGCAAATGAACTGTCAATTTTTTCTTGGCTCCTCCTTATACTTTCTAGTTCCTTTTTACAGTCATCTGCATTTCTGTCAATAGGTTTTCTTCCTTTCTTCAACATTTTGATTACCTACTTTTTGAACTTGGTGTCTATTAGACTGAAGAGGTCTATTTCATTGTTTGCTCCTTCAGGGGAATTCTCTTGGTCTTTTAATGGGAGTGATTCCTCTCCTCTTCATTTTCTTATATTTCTTTTACTCTCTGAGTTTAGGAGAAACAATTATCTACTGTAGCCTTGGAGGGCTTTTATATGCAGGATCATGCCTGTGTAGCTTGTGTGGGTTTCATGTTTTTTTGGCCTGAGGGCTGTTCTTAGTTTGGATGCTTGCCAGTCTTTCCTGAGAGTGTGCTGCCTATTATCCCTTTGTTAGGAGGTGTGCAGGTGGGTGGCCTGTACATCCTCTGAGGATGTGGGGGCACTGTTTGGCACCCAGTCATGGGACCCTCGGCGGCAGCAGTGGTCTGCACCCACCTCTGGAGACTGTGATGGCAGCAGCGGCTGGTGCCCGCCCCCAGAGCTCATGTAGGTGGTGCCCTGCTGTCTGAGAGCATGCACTCATGAAGAAAGCATCTCCTGGAGGCCCCACCCCTCTCCTCATGGGCCCCATAACTATGGTGCCTTGCCTTTCTGCTGGACCCGGGCTTCTTCCTGTACTTCCTCGGTTGTGGAGCATCACACTCTAGCCTCCTCAGGCTGTTTCCATGTACCCAACCCCAGTCTTGTCCACAGGCCTTACCTCTGAAGTCCAAGCATCAGCACCTAGCCACGTGCCACCCCATCAGATAAGCGTCTCAGGCTAAGTGCCGGGAGGTGGTGCTGACTGTCTGTGCAGGTCTCTCTTTGCTATGCCCTCCACAATCTGGTTGCTGCACTCTCCTCTGAGGGTCTGAGGCTCCTCCTTTGTCCTGGCTGATCTCCCTGCCAGTGAGGGGACTTCCCAGTGTGCGGAAACCTTTTCTCTTTCACAGCTCCCTCCCAGGGGCACAGATCCCATCCTGACTCCTTTCTCTCTCTCTCTCTCTCTTTTTTTTTATTTTCATTTTTCTTTTGTCCAACCCAGTTACATGGAGAAATTCTTGCCTTTTTGAAGTCTGAGGTCTTCTGCCAGTATTCAGTAGATGTTCTGTGAGAATTCTTCTACATGTAAATGTATTTTTTTTAGGATTTATTTTAATATTTATTTATTTATTTAATTTTATTTTTGGCTACATTGGGTCTTCGTTGCTGTACACAGGCTTCCTCTAGTTCTGGCATGCATAGGCTAGTCTTCATTGCCGTGTGCGGATTTCTCATTGCAGTGGCTTCTGTTGTCATGGAGCACGGACTCTAGGTGCATGGGCTTCAGGAGTTGTGGCTCGTGGTAGCTAGAGCGCAGGCTCAGCAGGGGTGTTGCGCAGGGGCTTAGTTCCTGCAAAGTATGTAGGATCTTCCTGGGGATAGAATCCACGTCCCCTGAATTAGCAGGCAGATTCTTAACCGTTGAACCACCAGGGAAGCCTTGTAGATGTATTTTTGGTGTATTTGTGGGAGAGGGTGAGCTTCACTTCCTATTCCTCCACCATCTTGATCTGCTCCCAGGGCAGCATATTGTTGGATCTTTTTTTTTTTTTTTTATCCATTTAGCCATTCTATGTTTTTTAATTGGAGAACTGAATTCTATTACAGTTAAAGTAATTATTCATCGGTAAGGACTTACTATTGCTATTTTGCTCATTGTTTTCTGGTTGTTTCATAGATTTTTTTGCCTAATTTCTTTTCCTGCTCTCTTTTTTGTTTGTGTTTTGGTGTCTTTTGGATTAAATATGCTTTGAGTTCTTTTCATATTCTTTCGTGTAATTACTAAAGGACTTCTTCTTGTGGTTACTATGAGAATAACATAAAACATTTAAAGTATTTTAAACTTGAAATACTCTAGTTTGAACTGATCACAGCTCCAGTTTTTGGAGTATTATTATTAGTGGTAGCATAGTTAAATGATTTTTTTTGTGACCCTTGATTTCCTTATAATGAAATCTGCACATTTGAATAATCCAGCTCCTCTTTCAGACTTTACAGCTTTGCTTTACCAGAGACAATTCTTCAACAGTCAGCTCAGTTTGGTTTCCTGGGTGTGTCTGCTGGTGATGTCCTTGGGCAGATGAGACCTGCTGCTTTGGTCTATTTTGGGGTGTGGCAACTGTTTGAGGATGGGGATGGGGGTGCTTCTGCCTGAAGACAGTTGGATAGGACTGCTGGCTGGATTTCCTACCTAGGTGAGGCTGTAAGATGAGCTCTGCAGTTGCCTGGATTCTCTGGCCAGATTTACTAGATGGTCAGGAGTTGATACTGCACACAGTACAAGATGCAGCAGGACAGAACAAGGACCTTTACTGCTTATTGTTTGGAAGCCTGAGTGTGCATGGAATTCCCTGGTAAGGTGAGGCCATCAGTTTTGCTCTGCAAACAACCGAAGCCATGGGCTGTGCTCTCTTCAACTGCCATGTTACTTAGGGCTGTGGGATGGGCTGCTTACAGAGCTTCCCCTGGGCTCTGCTAGGTTCCCTGGCTGAACAGGCTGAAAGTTGTACTCAGCACTGAGTAGGGCTACGAATTCAATTCCCTTCCCCAGAATAGTGGGAAAAGCAGCCCTAAAGCTGGTAACGCTTTTCCTTTGCTGTCTTAATTCAAGCCAACCCACTCCCCAGGGTTCCTGGGTGAATAGAGTCACTGGCTTTGCTTTGCAAACTATAGGCTCTGCCTGCCTTCTGGAGGCTCTAGCCGGGCAACACAGCTTCTGGGAGTTGTCATCAGTCCTTTGTGGACATACAGGGCCAGAAGACACACTCCTCAGCAGGTGTGGCTGGGACTCCCCTCCCTGCCTGGGCATGGACAAACTGAGCTCTAGGGCCAGCAAAACCCCGTGTTTCTGAATCCAAATCATGCAGACCTGCCCCCAGTCATGTTCCCTGGTCAGAGTCACCCCCTCCCCCATCTTGATTCTGCAGATGAGCAGAGCCTCTGGTTATGATTACTTTATGATTACTACTTGGTCGCTGCAAGTATGAACTTGGTCTGCCAAGATCTCTGCACTGGTTGTGGCCAGCTCCTCCCCCTTCTCAGTCACAGTCAGTTTCCCTGGCAGTCCCCATGGTGTGAGATCAGAGTGGGAGCATCCCACAGATCGATCCCAATGCTGAGGGTGTGCTGGTTGTCCCCTAGGTTTCTCTTTTCCCACTGGAGTTTCCAGAGACATCCCCACGAGGAGTTGGGCTGGTCTAGAGAAGGACTCCATGGAGCTGCTTCTCACCCTTCTAACACGCTCTGTCCTGGTTCTCTGATGCAGGAGATCCTTGAGCCTCACCCGCATGTTCTAGGAGTCCCTCAGTGGTATTTGATCTTGAACAGTTGTTATATGTTCTTCTGAGGAGAGTAAAGTCAGAATCATCTATGTCTCCCTCTTGGTGATGTCATTCTTTCACTTTTCTTATTCCTCTCTGCTTCATGAACTTGTGAGCTCCTCGTGGGCAGGCACCTCCCTCAGATGTCCTCAGAGGGTACCAACCTCCCCACCCACTGCCAGCGCCCTTTGCAGGCCCCCCATACCCAGGCCCTGCAGGGTTTGGAGAGTCTTTGGGCGGGAAGGGGTACTGATGCCCCCGGCATTGTGCTGGCCCCAGACTGGCATCCCCTCGGGGCACCAACTCAGCAGCTTGGATAAGCACTGAGCCTGGCATTAGTGGCCAGAGCAGAGAAACAATAGGTTCAGAGGGCCCACAGCTGAGGGGAGAAGCCCCAAAGCAGCCAAGCCCATATTCTCAGCCACTGCACAGACCTGGGGTCACTGGAACAGGGAGGGGTCTCAGAGGAAGGAGGGGTGGGTCCTAATGCAGCAAAAGCACCCAGTGTCTGGGGAGAGGCAGATGTGCATGGAAAGTACTTGAAAACAGAGCAACGTGGCTCTCCTTTAGGGACTCATCTGTGGGAAAGGTGTCAGATCTGTGTATTATAACAAGAGCAACAGCAAGAAGTCAGGGCCCATGGCTTCAACAGCTACTATCACAAGGCATTGTTATGGCACTGGGGACACATCAGGGAACAGACAATATCCCTGATTCATGGGGCTCCTATTCCAGTGGGGGAGCAAAGAGAGCACATCTTTCGGGACTGCGTGTCCGAGTTTATACATGTTAACTTCTGTAGCCTTCAGACCGGTTCAGTGAGGTAGGGACACCCATTGTGCCCACTTTACGGGGGAGGAAGCTGAGTCTCTGAAGGGGAAAGGTCACAAGGCTAGTGAGTGGCAGAGGCAGGATTTGAGCCCAGGCCTAGCATGCCTCTGAGAGCTGCACATGCTGCCCCTTGTCACCATCTCATTTCTCCTGGGCTCCTAAATGCCATGTTAGGGCACCACTCACTGCTGTGTATTGCAGTAATAGTAATGATGATGGCCGCTGTTATTCATGGAGCACCTTCTCCAGCCAGGGCTGGGCTGGGCTCCCTATCGACATTTCCTCCCTTGGTCCCCCCACCAGGTCTTCTAAGGTAGAGGACAGTCTAGTTCTCATTTTATGGTTGAAACACCCTGACCTCAGAGAGGTTAGGGCACTTGCCTGCTGTCACACAGCCAACAAGGGAAAAAAATGGGATACACATCCAAGGCTGACTCTAAGAGCAAAATTCTGGTGCTGATATAAAGACAATGCATGGGCTTTTAAGGTGTACATTGTAACTAATCGGTAGCAAAGAAAAATGCTTCTGCAGACTGTAATACATATTTATGGAGCATCTACTGAGTGTCACGGTCTGGGGAGGATGCCCTGTGGTCCTGGCCATCATGTCCTCAAAGAAGGGGCGATTATCACTCTGCCCTTGGAGCTGCTGTGATTCCTGCTCAGAGCAACTGGGCAGGGTGCTCCAGCTGCTGGGAATGTAGCAAGTAGACCCCACACGTTCCTGACCACTTCTCAGAGACCAGCTCAACTGTCGAGCAGGGGACCTGTGTTCATTTTGTGGTTAGGAATCTGAGACCCTGGGATACAACGAACATCTTGCTCAGGGTCAAAAACTAGGTAACTAACAGAGCCAAGGCCAGACCCAGGTTGGGTCTTCTCCTCTATCCCTCAGCACGAGGCACGTCCCTGAGTCCCACCCTCCATGAACGTGTGGTGTCTTTGTGCCCATCACTGATGCAGGGACCTCTAGAGATCACCTGGTCCCACACTGCTAAATATGTGGATGCTCCACTCTCCTTTCCTGAACCTGTGGCAGACATCACTAATCAATCATTCCCTCCAAGCCCAATAGCTGGCTGGGAGGGCATCTTGGCAGAATGCTCCACCAAGTCCCTACAGTCAATCAGAGTCAGACATGAGAACATGCATCTCAGACTTCCCTTGCTTGTCCCCGCAAGGGAAACTGAGGCTCAGTGAGGAACCACACCTGCCAAGAGCTATCCACCAACACCTAAGGGAGCTAGAATGTGCAGACACTGGTATACTGGAGGCCTGAGCTCATCCGACCTTTACTGCACTCCAAAATCAATACCGCAGTGGCCAATGATTAAGCATTAAGCATACTGGATGCTTAATCCTCTCATTTAATCTTCTCCGTGCCCCTGGGGGGAAGGGCAGCACACAGGGAAGCCCTGAGGGGGAGGGGAGCAAAGTGACCAGAAACCAGCAGTCCTCATCCTCATCCCCATTGCTGGTGACCCTGCAGATCAGGGGCTACCACGTGCTCAGCCCTCCGTGCACATCACCCCACTGCATCCTCAGCGTATGCTAGAGGGAAGTCCCACCATTAGTCCCATTTCACAGATATGGAACCTGAGGCTCAGGTGGATGAAGCCCCTTGTCCGGGTTGCATGGCCAGAAACAGGCAAAGATAGAGGATTTGAACCCAGCCTGCCTGATCCCAGAGCTGGGGTCTCACCATCACCTACTCAGTACTTTTGAACTTACAGTGTGCTCCCTGGGTCCAGGAACAGGGGTGTTTACCTATTTTATGATGAGGCCGCTGAGGCCTGGGGCCCACAAGGGGTCTGAGGTCACTGCACCACACTCGGCCCCCTGGGCTGTGTTCCTGAGGGGGAGAAACCTCTCTTCACAAGATGTGAGCACAGCCCTCAGCACTGTACCTGCAACAAGGGCAAGAGGGACCTCACATATTTACAGAACTGGGTAGGGACAGCCAGGGAAGGGGTCTGGTAACTGGCCCCAGGCTCTGCTGGACGGGATCCTCCATGTCCCAGGCCCAGGTCTGAGCACCTGGGCTGCCACCTTCTCCCTGCGCTGTGCTCTGATGTGGGACCACAGGCAGTGTGAGGAAAGCTAGTTCCCCAAGTGCCCGGCACAAGCCCTACTTGGCCCTGGCTGTGTTCATGCAGAGGACAGGCTGACAGATCCCTGGGCAACCAGAGGAGATGGGCACTGGGTGACCTGGAGCTCTATGCCAGTTTTCTGTTCCTGATGCAAAGTGGGCCCCCTTCAGGGCTTCCTGAACCGTGTTCCGGGTTGACACGGGCCCAATGCACCAGGCCTTACAACCAGCTCCAACAGCAGAGGCTGAGGAATAAACAGGATATTCTAGCCCAAGGACTCTCCTGACCTACCAGCTGGACTCAATGTGAGCTGGGTGAAAGGTCCTTCCCTGGTGACCAAAATGCTGTGCTCCTGTCCTTGTGAGGCCTGGGCAAGCCACCTCCCTTCTCTGAACCTCAGTTTCCTCAACTGGAAAATGGGGCTTTCCAAACCCCCTCATGGCGTTATTGTGAGTTACAACAGCCAAAGTGGACCTGCAGTGCCAAGCCCAGGGCCAGACGCTCGCCTGCACCTACTGAGTGCTGGGCACTGGGGCCAAAGAATGAGACTCTCTGCTGCCCCCAGAGGCTGCGAGCTGCAACATCTAAATTCAATGGGGTTCAAGGTCACTGGGCAGCCTTGACTAATCCTTCTCCATCTCTGGGCCACAGGTTCCCCAGACCTCCCAACAAGGAGGACACATGGATGAACTCTAAGCTCTCCTGTGGCTGTGGTGTCTGCTATGTTTGCAGTGTGGTCGTGTGACCCTCGAGTAGTCATCAGAAGAGGGCAGGCCGATGTGAGTCTACAGATGTGTTGCCAGGACTTCCTGTGGGTTTGAATGGCACAAGCCAAGTCACACTGCCTTCAACAAATATAAAAGAGGGAGGGAGAAATGTATTTGAACTGGAAAGTCTGTGGCAGAGGGGACTTCAGGCCTAGCTGAATCCAGGCAGGAAAAGCATACATTTTCTCATTCCTTACCATGGCTTTATTCTCCAGTGAGCTTTGCCAGATGAGAGTGTCAAGATGGTATCTTTGAGGCCAAAAGCAGACCCAGGCAATCTGTGGAGACCAAAAGGCCCTCTTGTTGGTAGTGAGCTCTTTTATTTTTTAAGTTCACTCCAAATTTGAATCCATGACTTAAAATGTCACCTAAAGACACAAGTGAACATCTTTTATTAGAAAATTAAATATAATGATCCAATGCAATTTTGTAAATAGTTCTATGGCACAATGTGATTTCCCTCAGATCCCACCTTGTAACTGTGTTTTCTTTGCTCCCTGAGAACTACAGCGTAGCAGGAAACCGGGAAGAGTACGAGTGAAGCTTGTTAAGATGATTGTCACAGAGGGACTGTTTACTAAATCAGAGAACACTGCGTTCACTCATTCATCAAATTCATTTTTTCATTCATAAATACCCTATGTAGAAAGAAATGTAATACTCCACGCTTATCATAAAACAGTGGTTTGTTCAAGATGATCAGGAAACCAATCAATACTTATGACAGGAGAAAGCTTCCACTTTAATCATATCAACATTGTTACTTCTTGGGTTCTGGCCTTATCAAGGTAGAAAAAGTAGTTTCACTTGTGACAACAGCAGCAGAATCGCGCTGGTGTGCAACTGGACAAATCCAATGGTCGTCAGCATTGCTCAGGGAATTTTGAGCAATTCAGATGAATAAAAACATAACCACAGGATAGGGAGGGTGGGAGGGAGTCGCAGGAGGGAAGGGATATGGGGATATATGTATAAATACAGCTCGTTCACTTTGGTGTGCCTCAAAAACTGGTACAAGAGTGTAAAGCAATTATATTCCAATAAAGAGCTTCGAAAAAAACCCCAGAAATCAAAGAAAGATGGTTAGTTACCTCCTCTCTTCAGATGGGTGAAAAGCTCTTAAGGTTTCTAGATGTTCTGTAGAATAGCAAGAATATGTAAGCTTCCTTCAAATGTTTTAAGGTTGAAAATTACAGCTATATTAATAATTTTGGTATTTAGCCTCATTGAATGAAATTTCAAAACTTTTTAAGTAACTGATAAAAAGCTATGAAATTTGGCGAGGAATCATTAACTTTTTGCAGGTAAGTTTCACAACACGTGGCTTCAGACAACATAAGTGTAAAATTCATGGTTACATCTTTCTTGATAATACCTGGCAGTTCATGCCTTGCTTCCCAAAGTAGTCATAGAAACACATATGTGAATAACGAAAACAGAAGTTCTCCTAGTCAAAGGATGGGGCCTCTACCCTTTTGAAAATTCACCAGGACTGAAAGTAAAACATAAAAGATTTCAGCTTTCATTCGTACCACAAAAAGAAACTCATCACGCTCACATGTGCCAAAAATATTGACAACGGCACACATCCAAACACAGTCTCAGCCCAGAGGAACACATATTCCTAAACTTTCACATCTTCAAAGACACAGAAACCGGAAAATAGGAATGACCCCTCCTTGCCATGTGACATTAATGAGATATATATATATATACACACACACACACACATATATATATATATGATATCTAAAGTCAGGTTTGCTTTAGGAGAAAATGACGGTTAGATTCTCACCTTCTATTATGCTACCTGGTAAAATGAGACCCAAAGGAGATAGAGTACTACCAAGAGATTACACAGTGATTGGTGAATTGGCCTAATATTATTAGGCTTTGTATTTACAAATCCCTTTTTGTGTTGAGCTCTTTATTAGAATATAATTGCCTTACACTATTGGGCCAGTTTTTGCTATACAACAAAGGGAATCAGCTGTGTTTATACATATATCCCCATATCCCCTCCCTTTGAAAAGCTGTGATTTAACAATAGCTTCAATTTCTAAGAGCAGATAAAAGAAACGGAGGTGCCATGCTGTAGTAATCAGAATATTCCAAGATAAAAGAAAGTACAAAACCTGAAAATAATTTCAGGGCTCTAGACATTTAGAAAGTTACAATTAAACCTCTGAATAAAAAGCTCTTGAGGACAAATCCACCCCAAAACAATATTGTACAAACTTTGGAGAAAGTAGGCAGATTTCAAAGAACTTGAGCGATGACTTACAGATGTCATACAATCTGAGGTTTTTCTTTTTTTCTTTTTTCCTGGAAAGCTGCTTTGCTTTAAAGCTTCTCATACTAAGTTTCCCAGCAGATGTACCTTTTTTTTTAACGATCAGTATACCCATATTTTCCACACAATTCTTTTATTGATTGATTGATTGATATATGTTTTGTTATTTATTTATTTTATTTTCATTTATTGGCTGTTTTGGGTGTTCGTTGATGCTCAGGCTTTCTGTAATTGCGGAGACCTGGGGCTACTCTTCATTGTGGTGCCCAGGCTTCAAATTGCCGTGATGTTCTCTTGTTTCAGAGCACAGGCTCTAGCTGCGTGGGCTTCAGTAGTTGCGGAGCCTGGGGTCAGTAGTTGTGGCACACAGGCTCAGTTGCTCCGCGGCATGTGGGAGCTTCCCGGACCAGGGCTCGAACCCGTGTCCCCTGCATTGGCAGGTGGATTCTTAACCAGTGTGCCACCAAGGAAGCCCAGTGATTGCAGCTTTATGCTGAAATAAAACTATTTTTTCATTAATTTCCTATATATCCCATCTGGTATCGAAAACAGTTCTTCGTGTTTCCCACACTCACTGATGTTACCGGCTCTAGAGCAGCTCCCATACTGGCGTCCTTACTGGTGGACAGGCGATGGGCGGCGATGAGCACTGTCCTTCCTTCCATGAGTCGATCCACAGCTTGTTGTACGAGGTCCTCATTTTCAGCATCCAGTGCACTGCTTGCTTCATCTCGGAGAAGAATTTTGGAAAAGCTCTCTTCACAAGATTTCAGCACAGCCCTCAGCTCTGTGTGCCCACAACCAGGGCAAGAGGGATCTCAGATGTTTGCAGAACTGGGCACAGGCAGCCAGGGAGGGGGGGGACTGCTGACCAGTTCAAGGCTCTGCTGGATGCAGTTCTCCACGTCCCAGGCCCAGCCTTCGACACCTGGGCTGCCACCTTCTCCCTGCTCTGGGCTCTGATGGTGGGAACACAGTCAGTGTGAGGAAAGCTAGCTCCGCAAGCCTCCAGCCCTACCCCTACTTTGCCCTGGCCATGTTCACGTGGAGGACAGCTTTACAAATCCCTGCTGAGCTTCAGGTGGACAACTGGAGGAGATGGACACTGGGCGACCTCGAGCTCTCTGCCAGTGTTCCCAGCCTGTTGCCAAGAGGGCACCCATCTGTACTTGCCGAACCGTGTTCCGGGTTGTCGCGGCCCCAATGCTCCAGGCGTTACCACCAACTCAAACAGCAGAGGCAGAGGAATAAACAGGATATTCTAGCCCAAGGACTCTCCTGTTCCACCAGCTGGCCTCAAGGTGATGTGAGTGAAAGCTCCTTCCCGGGGACCCAACTGCTGTGTTCCTGTCCTTGTGAGGCCTGGGTGAGCTGCCTTCCTTCTCTGAACCTCACTTTCCTCAGCTGGAAAATGGGGCTTTCCAAGCCTCCTCATGGGGTTATTGTGAGCACCAATGGTGAAAGTGGACCTGCTGCGCCAAGCCCAGGGCCAGACACCTACTGGGTGCTGGGCACTGCGGCCAAACAATGCGACTCACTGCTGCCTCCCAGAGGCTTCAAGCGGGAACATCCGATCTCGGCGCCAGAGGGTTCAGAACTGGGTTCACGCTCCAGCTCCGCTGCTTCCCATCTGTATGAGCTTGAGCAAGTCCTCCTCCCCTCTGAGCCTCCCACTCCTCGGCAGAGAAATGGGGGCAGTAACTCCCACCTCCTGGTTGGGAGGGGATGAAACACGATGAAGCAGGAGAAGCACCTGGACTTCTGAGGGTCATGTCTGGGCTGAGCTGGGGCTCCGGAGGATAGGGTGGGGGTCACACCACATTGAACTCAAGGTAGAAAGGACCTTTGAGCCATCTAGTCCGGTCCTTCCCATTTCTGGCCACGACCCACGGGGCACCTCCATCCTGGAGCCGCTGACCCTAAATATGTAGGGAAGGGCTCAGGCCTCCATACTTTAAACAAACATCTGAAGTGATTTTCTTTGAATCTGTTGTTAAAGCTTATTGCCAAGACGAGAAAATGTCAGCCAACCTAAAGGTATGAAAGGAAACAGGAAAATAAGTGGAGTTCAAGTCATTGTGTAGCCTTGGGTGAGTCCTTTTCCTTCGCTGGGCCACGGGCTCCCCAGACTTGCCAGCAAGGAGGTTAACTTGGTGAACTCTAAGCTCTCCTGTGGCCTTGATGTCTGTTACGGTTCCTATGTGGTCATGTGACCAGCAAGGAGTCATCAGAAGGGGGCGTCAGATGTGAGTGACAAATGTGTTAAGTCAGGACTTCCTGCGGGTTTGAGTGGCATGATCCAACTCACACTGGCTTCAACAAAAATAAAAGAGGGAGGGAGAAATGTATTTGAACTGGAAGGTCTGAGGCCTAGAGGACTTCAGGCAGACCTGGATCCAGGCAGTAAAATGCTGCATTTCCGCATTCCCTAAAATATGGCTTCATTCTCTAGTGAGATTGGCCAGATAATTGTGTCTAAATTGTATCTTTAAGGACAAGAACAGCCCCAGGCAATCTGTGGAGACCCAAAACCCCTTTTGTGGTGAGTGAACTCTTTTATCCACAATAGTGGTGACATGGTCTCCTTGATTTAGTAAATGTACGCCTCGGGTAGTGATGGAAATATATGTTTTCTTCATAGAAGGCTAGCTTGTGCTGTCTTGTTCTTGCATGTACACGTGCCTGCATGTGTGAACGTGCACGTGTTCACATGTGTAAGTATGGAAGTGCTTGTTCAAGAGTCCCACACACACGGTCAGAAGTAGGATCCAGAGGACCTGGGAAAGAAGGGAAGCATCGTTTCGCTCCACTTTGGGAGATTTAGCCTAGTGTACAGCAGACTTCACGGTCCCCCAAATGCTTTAGCTGAAGGGGGCCCTTGAGAGTGTGGTGAGGTCCTGTTCTCATGTGTGTTGGAGCCAGTGAAGCTGCAGAAGAGCGAGTGACCCTGAGAATATGGCTCCTTAGAAAGCAGGACCTTTGAGGTGCATGTGTGCCAGCCCCAGGCCCACTCCCAGGGGACAAGAGCATCTAGTAAATTTCCCCTCAAAGCTTGGCCAAGTGAAGCTGCCGACATCCGTGGGAGAAGCTGGCTTCGTCCTGGGGGTGGTGTGTGCTGAGACACTGCACCCAGCACCAGCCACTGTGTCTCCAGGAGGTCACGGGCAGCTGGAGGTGGGGTCTTGGGAGGTAGGGAGGGTGAGTAAAGGAAAGAGGCAGGCAGCCTGAGGGCACCATATCCCCATAGGGCAGCCAGACTCCTGCAGAAACAGCATCTGGGGCAAGAATCATACTAATGGGCCGAACAGTCTTGGAACAAAACGCAGAGGAAATGCAGCATCACAGCTCAGGGTCACACCAAGTCCCACAGGACCCTAGCAGTCAAGTGCCCAAAATCATGAGCATCTCTGGTGATGGGGCCTCACCAGCCTTCCAGGGAGTGGGTGGCTTTATTGGACGCCCCAAAGAGAGGCTGGGAGCGTTCTAGACAGAGGTCAGGGTCTTTGGGACCCACGTGAGAGGAAAGGCCCAGAGTGAAGGATGATAGCTGCTTGCTGAGGGCAGAGAACAAGGGGAAAAAGTCAAATTATGATGATTTGCTGTGACAGAAGCCAGCAAGGAGCTGAGGTCTTGACAGGGAGGGGCCACCTCAGCGGGCGCTCATGGAGGCTGTGAGGTGATGTCGAGGGCCAGAGACAGCTGAGGGGGAGAGTCCTGGGAAGAGGGAATGGTCTGTGCAAAGGCCCAAGGCAGCAAAGAGGCTGGCATCTTTCGGGAACAGAAGGAAGACTCGAGGGGCTGGAGGGAGAGGGAGATGAGCTTGGAGAGGCATCGAGCAGACGACACAGAAGTTGTGGGCCGTGGTGAGCACTTTGGGTTGAGGGTGAGGGTGTAAACCTCTGGCTGCTGCGTTACGAGTAGAGGGGTTGGGGCAGGTGTGCAGAGGGAGACGCATGTGTGGGGGCCTGTGGGGGCAGCCTGTGTGCCCTGGAGGAGGACGTCTGCTGACTGATTGGAGAAGGGAGGCTTGGGAGGACGGTAGTGAGCACCCTGTCATGGCAAGCACTTGCCCTGAGGCTGGCTTCACCGTGAGGGGTGCTGGGGAGAGCACTCGCACACAGGGAGGGTTGGGAAGAGTCACCCCACTGGCCTCTGACCCTGACTCTACGGGCCAGACTGGTAGCCCCGTCCCTCTCCCTGGCTTCCCGGGTGACCTCAAGCTGGTTGTTTCCCTCTCTGAGCCTGAGTTTCCAAAGGATGACAGAGTTAGGCTGGGTGATCCCTGTGCGTCCTCCTACCAGAACAGTCTCCAGTTCACCCATTCTCACTATTTACGCAGCTCCCCCCCACCCCCCACAGTGGCAACCGACTTGGCAGCTGGAGGCTCCAGGAGAACATGGTTTTAGTCCTGGCACAAAGTCCTCTCCATATCCATTCAGTTAATTCAAACATCCTCAGGGATCTTTGGGTTGGAAGTCTCTGTGTTCACTCTGGACAGGGGCTATTTTCTTTGGACTCTCCTTGGATGGCTCTGGAACCAGGGCTTGCTTCCGTGGGCAACCTCCCCCGTCCCATCGCCATCATATAAGGGCCATCCCCACCCAGCAGAATTCCAGGAGACGCTTCAGGGGAACAAGGATTTTGTAAGTATTTACCTCCAAACCTGTGAATGGTGGAGTTCCCCATAGATGTCACCCCCCAGAGAGGCCTTCAGGAGGCTTTGCAGGCAAGAGGCAGACGAACGGAGCCACGGGAATTAGCTACTATTTGAAATATAACAAATTAAGAAAGAGATTATGGGAGAAGTGCCAGACGGAGGAGCGATGCAGGGCATGTGTGGTCCCCATTTATTTGTTCCTATTTTATTCGACAAAATTTCTTTTGTTGTTCTGTGCTAGGAGCAGCATTTTTACTGTGGTCTGGGGACTCAACAGTGACATAAGTCACAGTCCCTCCTCTATGGACGCCACAGCGTGGTGGGAAAGGCAGACAAGTCATCACGAACTGGTACAGAGGACACTGATCAGAGAATGAAGGCAGCAAGATGGTGGAGTGGGGCCCCTATCTAGACTCTGGGGAGGGGCCTAGAGTGGGATTCATAGAGGACATGCTGTCTTCCTGAAGCTGGAGAGTCAGCTGGAAATGACTTGGCTACAAAGGCAAAGAAGAGGGGAATGTTCCAGGCAGAGAAGCCAGCATGTGCAAAGGAGCTCTGTGTAAAGAGCATTGACCTGGAGTCAAGTGTGCCTTTTCATAGAGTACCTCCTCCCCTCGTGGCTGTGTATCTCTGGGCAAGTTGCTCTAGCTTTCGGACCTGGGCTGCCCGTCTCTGAGAGAGGAGACGACCACATCTATCTTAAAGGGCTGTTAAGTGTAAGAGTGATGGGTGCTCATCAAAGACCCCTTTTCCCTACAGGTAATTCTCACTCTTCTTCCTCCCATGACTTTCCAGGTTTCAGGACAAGATGTTTCAGCTTTGGAAGCTTGTTCTCTTGTGCGGTCTGCTCACGGGGACCTCAGCACTTCTTGTTGGCAATGTCGTTGGGAATCTTCTAAATGATGTTTTGAACACGCTGACAGGTCTTCTTCGGAACTTTGACAGTACGCTTCAATGTGAGTCAGCAAGAAGGATGATCAGTGTCACCTAGGAGCTGGCCTCCCAAATGCTCTGCATGTATTACCACAGGCTGCCACCAGGGGCTGCACTTTATGGGTGGTTTCATGAGAAAGGTGGCTCTTTGGTTCCTGGTTCATTCATTGTGGAGTTTTCTAGAAACAAACGATGCTTACATGAATATCACTTTACATTTTAGATTATGGTAAACTCTTCTAACATCTGCATAGGATAAATTCCTAACAGTGAGATGTCCAACGTTCAAAAGTATGCACATGTCAATTAGAGCAGATATTGACAAATATGCCCCTATGTCAATGTTTTCTGCAATAGTCTGTGAGAGTACCCTCTGTTCTACTCCCTGGACAGCACTGCTGTGGGCACCTTAAATGTTTTGCCAGTGTCACAGATGAAAGGTTATACTTCATCTCACTTCGCAGTTCTCTAATTATGAAAGAACTCACTCACTTTTGCCATATTTTAGGAGCCACTTACACACATTAACTTAAATACTTTGTTTATATTTTTAGCATATTCTTCCGTTGGGTCATTCCATTTTCCTTCTTAAGGTGTATGACCTAATTGGAAATTGAGCCCTACCTAGCTGACGTAGCTTTAAAACTACCTACCTTTCTAGGGAGTCATAGCTCCTTATAATTCTGATTTCTTAACGGAACATGGCCTTTGCATTTTATGGAAACATTAGCAGCACACGGACAAACATTCTTTGTGGGAGAAACTAACTTCTGTAAATGACTGCCTTTCAAACCTTGCCAGGGCTCAGGCAACCTTCAGAGATGCAAAAGGGACCCACTCTCTAGTTTCCTTGCTGATGGAATTGAGCTCAGCATCACACGTGTCTGGGTAAAGATCACCTAGTAAGATATAGGACCCAATGTAATTTCCATCTCTGTTTGCATCATTATAACTAGGTAGATCCTGTCCTTTGCAGAGACATGTTGCAGGACTATGATTCCATGTCTTTGCTTGCAGCCTTTTGTTTCTCCTTGAGCTAGTTGCTGCCTTGTTGTTTTTCATGTGAGTGATTTTCTACACATATCTTCTTCATTCTTTTCAAATGTGCCATTCTACAGATGCCATGTCATTTCTTCTTTCAAAGCCCTCTTTTCTCTGAAGACCCCCATTAGGACACTCTCTCCTCCTGCTCCTCTATGAATTATTGCTTCTAGGCCTGCTGCAAAGCTATCATCCAGGGACTCCTATGTGCCACTTTCAAGGCATGGAGACATAGTTTTTCCCTTGATTCTCGATTTTCCATTTCTTAGTTTATTCTAAGTTTATACTGTTTGTGTGAGCATCTCATTAGAGCTTCACTACTAGAAGCTGAGGTGCAATCACTACCTATCGGCTGGTCAGTGGATTGACTGCTTTGTTGGATGAAGGATGCATGTGTCTTCGTAGGAAGGCAGCATGGAAGGAACAAGGTCTCCCTAGCTAGGTGACATCAGGCCCGTTTCTTAAGCTTTTGATCCTTTACTACTTCATCTGAGGGCAGATACTAATAACACCTACTAGACGGAGTTGTGATCAAAATCAAATGCAATCACATAGGCAGATAGTCTCATGCAGTACCAGGTGCATGGTAGCTGCTTGATTAAGTTGTGTGTCATGCTAAATGGAGATTTCTTTTGCAGCTATTCTTCAGCAAGTGACGCCCAATTTGGATGCGCTCCAGGGACCCAGGTCTTGGGGAAATGCCCTGCAGATGATGCAGGACTTTAAGAACTGGTTGGAAGATATCCTTTCTAAAATTTTCCAATTAGTGGCTCAGGCGACAGGGTGAGTTAATGCTTCATGGTACAGATCCTTGTTGGAAGCCAAGAGAATATCTGTCTTTGGGGAGGGAAGCTGAAGGTCAAAGACAGCAAGGTGAATAAACCTTGTGTCCCAGCGGAGCCAAAGTGGCCTGAGGCCAGCTCTACCAGAACTTGGGTAAAATAGAGGCAGGGCAGCAGGGCCTAGCTAGGCATCTCAGGGCTTTGGGCTTTCTCATGCTGTGATTCCACGGTCAGCCCCTCTACTTAGATGTGGTGCCTAATGTCCCTTTGCCAAGGAATCAGGCCTTTCTTCTTTGAATATGGCAGAGTATAAAAGTGCGAATGCCCTCAGAAGAGAGGAAACTAGAAGCCACACCATATAGGTGGCTGCACACATGAAGTTTTGGAGTTAAACAGTTCTGGGGTCAAGTTCTGGCTCTACATAAAAAAAGAATGAAATAATGCCATTTGCAGCAACATGGATGGATCTAGAGATGATCATACTAAGTGAAGTACGTCAGACAGAGAAAGACAAATGTCATATGATACCACTGCTATTTGGAGTCGAAACTATAACACAAAGGAACTTATGTACAAAACAAACAGGCCCATGGACATAGAAAGCAAATTGATGGTTACCAAAGGGGAAAGGGGAGGAGGGATAAATTAGGAGTTTGGGATTAACATACACACACTGCTGTATGTAAAACACACAGCCAACAAGGATATACGGTATCGCATGGGAAGCCACACTCAATATTTTGTAATAAGCTAGTGGGGACAAGAAGCTGAATCACTTTGCTGTATACCGGAAAATACACAACATTGTGAAACACCTCTACTTACATTAGAGCGCAAATTCTGGCTCTGGCACACATTCCCCTTGGATTCTTGGGGGATATCACATCTTTCTGAACCTCACATGCCATGCCGTCCAACGCAGAGGATCAGACTTTGAACAGGGCTCTCACGAAGACCCAAGAAGACGAGGTCAGTGAGGCTCAAATGCTCAGCACGACGCTGGCCTAGAGACGTGCCCAGCAATGGCCGTCACGGGGACTGACAAGGGGCAATTGTGGTTTTTGCACAGGTTGGATATCAGGAACGTCCGCATCCTGGATATCACATTCCAAGCGGCTCCGGATGACAAATCTGCTAGCCTGAGTATCAACATCGCTGCTGACATCAGCCTCAGCGTGTGAGTATGTGCTAGAATCTAAGGTTTTGGATATGCAGTGACGCATAGCCGATGGATCTCCAACCTGGAATCAGATAAAGAGATAGGAAAATGAGGATGTGTAGAAGACTCTTTATAAATGTAGTGCTCCTGGATTCATTAGCTATGAGATCTGGGGATAGTGACTTGGCCTCTCTATACCAAATGTTTCCCCATTCTGAAAACAGAGGTAATAAGAGTACTTTTCCCTCGTGATGTTGCTGTCATGATTCAATGGATTAATCCAGGTAAAATGCTTTTTAAAACACCTAACAGAGGATTTGTTCTCTACAAATGTTAACTATGCTTTTCATTTTAAATATCCGTGTGAGACTGTATAGAAATTTCACATGGACCAAATCCATGTGGCCAGGTGAAGAAACTTCTAATGTGACAAGGTAGATCCCATGTCGACAATATTGACATTATCCATAGCCATCCCATGGAATATCCACACAGATGCAGGAACCCCAGTGGGCAACGTGAAGGGACTTGTCACCCTGTGTTATCTGTGAATCTTCTTTCCCGCAGGCCTCTGTTGGGCAAGGTTGTCGACCTGGGCCTCAAACTGAACCCTCAAGGGAGTGTCAGCATTGAAACCGACCCCACGACTGGAGCCTCCAAAGTGGTCATGAGACAATGCACCATCAACCCAGACAGCATCTCACTCACCGTGCTGGACAGGTCAGGCCCGCCCGTCTCAGCAGAGCAGGGCCCCCACAGGAGTCGGGATCCCCGAGTGTCAGTCCTATTCCTACACCCTACCTGGGAGGGGGCACAGTATGCTGACCAAGAGTTCCGACTCTGGAGTCAAGTTCGCTTTGCCACTAACCTTGTGGCTTTGTAACCAATTTAGCCTCTCAGAGCTTCAGTTTTCCCATCCGTAAACTGAGGATGAGGATAAATACCTATTGGGAGACTACCAAGCGGCCCAAATGAGAAAATGCAAGCGTTCAGCACACAGCCTGGCACATACTAAGCTCTCGGTAACAATAACATCCATGCTGACTCTCTCTTCTTCTTCCCATTACTGAGACAGGAGTGGTGACCTCTCCAACACAGCTGGGAATTTGCCTCTTTCACCTTTCAGTTGATCCATTTCTGCTTTGTGCTTTTTGCAGCCTTAGTGTTAGCTGCATGCACACTTATTGTTATGGCGTCTGGAGGACATGACCCTTTTGTTTTTATGTCCTGTCTCTCCGTCATAATAATGATGACAATAGCTATAAACTGCATTGACCTTCTTGCCTCCAGTTAGCAAGGGGGAAGAGGAGTAAATGCCTACCCTGGGCTCTACTTTCAGATTGTCCCCAAATCACCCTCCAGCTGCTGGAAAATTCCTGAAATGAGATCTTGAAATAGTCATCCTCTCCATTTCAATCATTGATCCCTGGTGACCCACAAATGTACATCTTAAACGGTGTGCTTGAAAGAGCATGTTTAGCCCAGGGAAATGCGTGCAGGGAGAAAGGCTGGCAGCAGTCACGGCTGGGAGAGGAGCTGTGGTCTGGAAGCTGAAGGCTGGGGCAGGTTGCCTTTGGCAGGGATCAAGGCTAAGCCAAGAGCAGAGGTCAATGCATCCTAACCCAACAAGGGATCTGAGCACAGGTTCCCTAAAGACCCCCCAAACCAAAGAAAGTCTCCGCAACCTACTATCACTTGTTAACATGGAGACGAAATTCCAAATGCTTGAGCCCTGCTGGACACTGCCTTGCCCAGAGCCCCAGGGAATTCATGCTGCCCTTCTGGGTCCCAGGGTCCAAATCTGTAAAATGGCATCTGACTCACTGCCCCAACTCCTCTCAGGGCTTTTCTCTGCACTTTGGGTGGAATCCCAAGCCCTCACCAGGGCCGCCTGGGCTCTGCCTGATCTGGACCCACCCTCACATCACTGCACTCTCCCCCTGGCCCCCTCTGCCCTGGACACGTAGCTTTTGCTCTGTGCCTCAAACTTCTTCCCACCTTAGGACCTGTGCACGGGCTGCTCTGCCTACCTAGAACATTTTTCCGCCATCCCATCTTAATATACTTCTCATCCTTCAGGGTCGCAAACAAGGTTCCTCCTTTCCTCTCTTCGAAGAATCTACTCTTGCCCTTCTGAGCATTTGTCACAAGTTGTCGTTGTATATTTAATTGTTTGTTTCCTTCAGTGATTCTTTCAGCCAAACATGTATTGTGCATCTGCCAGGCAGGCCCCGTTCTGAGCGCTGGTGAATTTCCTGGTGACAGCAGAAAAGGAATTTCTCTTGTAGCGCTTACTGTTTTGAGGGAAAGGCAGAGAGATGAGCATTCAGTCCAACACTAAAGAGCCCACAAGGAAACGTTTAGATTGCACACTTAACAGGGCACTATGATACAAAGCCCTTCTTTAGGCAAGCAGGCAGGGAGGGCTGCCCTGACGAGGGGACAGTCACGCTGAGAGCTGAGAGTGGGAAGGAGCAGCCTCAGCAGAACTTGTTTCCTGTGTAGGCAGCAGGTTAGGGGCTGCCAGTGCTCTGCTGATTCCGGTGTCCCCAGTCTCGCTTGGTTCCTGGCACGTCGTTCGTGCTCTGTTACTCTGTGTGGAATGAGTGAATGCATGGAGGGATGGATGCCTAGATGGGTGAGGGGTGGACGGATGAGGTCTGAGTGCTGTCATGAGACCCTCATGAGCTCCTGGGGTGAGCTGCTGGTCAGACATGGGGTTCTCAGTGATGATCACCCTGGACAGAGACTCAAGTCCCCTGACGTCAAGCGGCTCCACCGCGCTCTGGCCTCTTCCCACCCCTCCTGCTCGGCTGCTGACCAACATGACCCAACTTTATCAGTTCCCTGTCTTTTCCAGACGCACTGGACTGCTCAACACAGCCGTGGACAATCTGGTCAGCCTCGTGAGACAGCTGGTGTCCCTTGTAGCGCAAAACGTGGTGAGTCTCCACTCATGGCGGCCCAGAGCTAGGGCTGCTGGGCGCAGGTGCCACAATCCCTGGCCTGGCTGTACCCTCTGGGCACCTTCCCCTCTGAGGTGCACACGTCCCTTTGGGCTGTCAGCCGGTGCCCCTCCGTCTTTCCTCAGCCTGGCGGGCGGGGAGGGGAGGAGGGGAAACACATCAGATGAAATCCCTGGGTCCCACACTTGAACGAGTGGCCCTGCCCATGCATAGCCTATATGCCTTTAGCTAGTATTTTTCTTTAATCAACATAATTTACTTAAATATATTTAAATGTTTATTTTGAAGAGGCATCTTTATGTCCCTATCATAAATACAAATTATTACCACATCATATATTTAAAAATAAGCACAGACCTCTAAAATAGCTTTTATTCTCTGTGCATCACACAAACTTACATGTATCATGTGTAAGATTCCTGGACATCATATCCAAAGCCACGTGTACCTTGTGCAAGAAGCTCCAGAGATCCTAAATTAGTCACTCTGGAAGGGGGCTGGGAATCTGGGTTTATGGGGAGAAAAATCCGCTGGGTGGCTCTGTGATTTTCAGCTGCAGGGTCACTGCTCAAGGTGTGGTCCTGCCACCAGCAGCACTGACCTTGCGTGGGCACTTGTGAGAAATGCAGACTCTCAGGTCCTACCCCAGTCTTGCCTACTCAAGATTTTGCAGTTTAAGGAGATCCCCAGGGAACTGTACCCACACCAAATCCTGAGACATACTTGTGTATGATTCCCAGGGTCCCATTTAACTCCAAAATTCCAGAGTTCCAAAAGTCAAGGTTTCTAAGAGTATAGCGTCCTGGGATGTTCACAGTCTAGATGCTTAAGTATCTAGGATTGTCATGTTCTGAGGTTTTACAATTCGAGCATCCTATGATTCTCAGATGTGGGCCTTCTAGGTTTCCATTGTTCTAGAAGCCTAAACGTCCAAAGTTCCAAGATCCCAAGCGGTGAGCCTCTCTGTGGGTGGCAGACAGTGTGCTCCCAGCGGCACATGATCAGTCCTCTTGCTTCTCCCTTCTCCCCTTCCTATTTCCTTCCCTCCCACCCTCTTTCCTCCCTCCCTTCCCTCTCTCCATCGCTCTCTGTGTCTCTCTCCCTGGCTGCCCGCGGCCCTCAGGTGTGCCCAGTGCTCCAGATCCTCTTCAGCCTCCTGGATCCGAATTTGGCTCAGGAAATCATCCGTAAGTCACAGCCTGGGGAAGCGGGGGGCTCCCTCTGCAGCCTTCCAAGGGCAGATATGCCCCTCTACGACTGACCCACAGGCAGGTCTGGTCAGGGGACCCTGCAGAAACTGAGGACCCGTCATCCTGAGCAAGTGGGGAGGAGAGCATGGCTGGAGGGGTCCCTGCAGAACTGGGGCCTCTCTGGGCCTCTGAGAGCTCTCTACTGCCCTCCTTGGTCAAGCCTGCAAAACCTGCTGCGAAGAATGAAGTGAGGATGAAGATGGGCCAGATCTGGGGTCAGCTCCTGGATCTGCTACTTAGCAACTGTGGGCTCTTGGTCAAGTGCCTCCACCTCTCTGAGCCTGGGGTTCCTCCCGGGTGAAACAAGATTGTAAACACTGCAGGGTTGATGAGTGGGTTGAAAGATAAAGCAGAAAGAGCCCAAGATCCAGTAGGCATTGCACTGAACACTGCCCCCTCTCCTTCCTTTCTTATGAGGCGCTATGGCTTGTCCTCCAACCCTAGGGGCTTTCTTTGACATGGGTCTGTAGCATGCCTGGGCTTGCTAGGGCTGGGGGGCAGTGCCAATGGGTTTAGCAAAGGTGTCAGGGTCCTGGAGGTGGTCCTTCTAGGAAACAGCCAAGGGCCCAATTTCTTGGGCAATTGCTGTGCCCTTTGCATGTACTGTCTTATTGGATCCTTACAATGCCCCTGTGGGGTGAATACTGCCATCATGCCCATGTTACAGATGAACAAAGTGAGGCTCAGAGAGATGGAGTGTCATGCAAGAGGCCCCATGGCTGTCAGGCCGACCCGCTGGAGGGTGGCAGCCACTGGGGTGTGGTTTCTATTCCGCTTCCCAGTGCTGGAGACTGAGACCTGCTACTGATTCTGCTCCTTCAGGTATACTTCGAGAAACCCAACAGCCAGTCGTATACTGAAGAGGGCACATGAGGAAAACCGCTGTGATGCCCACCTGCTGGTGAGGGCCGGGCCCCGTGCCCCAGGCGGAGGGAGGGTGAGGCTCCCCAACAGAGGCCTGTGGAGAAGCAGGAGCAAAGCTTGGCGTCTCTTCTTTTTCTAGTAGCAGGCTGAGCCCTGCCCTTGTTCATGGACCAAGCCTGACCCTTAGTCACACACCCAGACTGAGCTGTGATTCTGGTCCCTGACTGCGCCCGGGACACAGTCAGCCTGAGCTTTGACTCCAGTCATTGACTGAGCCCTGATATTGATCACAGATTGAGACCTAGCCTTCATCTCAGTGGGATCCATGATCCTGATCATATGCTGAGTCCTGAACCCTGGCTCATTTTGGCCCCCAATCAGTGATTTCATATCTGTCCTTGTCCCTAAGGCGAGGGGATGGGAGGGTGAAGGCCTGATGGTAGGTCAGTGCCCAGTGCCAGAGAAAGACCCTAATGCCCAGGAGCCAGTCCCTCCCCAAGACTTAGACCTTGCAGGGTTGTGAGAAAGCCCTCGGGCAGTGGTGCCTGACTGGCAGGAGCAGGTAAGGGCCCGGTGGCTGTCCATGCCTCACCCCCTGGGGTCTCCTTCCAGATTGGTTCCCGGGGGCTTGACTGAGTCTCCTGTACCATCTCCCTCTGGGGCGGTGCTGCCACCCTCCAACCGGAGTGACAGCCTGAGCCCAGGCAGAGGACACCTCTCAGACACTCCTCCTCGCAGTCGGGACAGCGGCCCCTGTGCTCGTCACCCTTCACCCCCAGCAATAAAACACCATTTCTGCACCTCCTGTGTGGCCCGTTGCATTCCTTCCACTGGGATTTGGGGGGAGGCGGGGTGTGTGCAACCAGGGCAGCAGAGACCTGGATCCAGAGCTGGAAGTGCCCTTTGGGATGATCCAGCCCCACCTTCCTGTCTTATAAGCAGGAACGCTGACGTCCAGGAGGGCAACCAACTGACTCGAGGTCACGGAGAGACAGCATCACTCTGCCGCTGCTGACACCCCCACCGTGGGGGAGGGCTGCCTTCCCCAGCACACCTGACCACATTACCGCCTCACAGCACCCTTCTGCCAGGAGACATGGCTCTTGTCCCCATTTGACAGATGAGAAACTGAGGCTCATAGAGGCCAAGTGTGTCATCGAGGTCACAGGGGGCAATAGGCAGGACTAGGAGTTAAACCCACGGCCATGGGATCCCTTGCTCAGAGAAGAGACATCCAGCTGCCAGGTGCTTAGGCCACTTCTCCCCAGCCCCCAGCATGTCCCGCTCTCCTGGCCCTGCTCTCTTCTTCCCAGGACTGATGAGGTCCTCTCGAGGCTGTGCTTCCTCTCCAACATGCAGCCCTCAGTTCCCCCTTTACCCTGGAGCCGGAAGGATACCACCCCTTATCTCACAGCTGCATCACCTCTGCAGGGGAGTGACTTGGCCTACACCTCAGGGTCCCAGCAGCCCCTCCTTTCCAGGAGGGCATCTGACTTTCCTGCCAAATTACCCAGAGAAACTTTGCCCATTTTGCCAAGCAGCTATCCCATTACTTTGCACAATTCTGTGAGGGAAGGACCACTCTCATCCTCATGGGAGACTTAGGTTAAGAGAGGCCAAGGCAGAGACTTCTCTGGTGGTCCAGTGGTCAATACACAGTGCTTCCACTGCAGGAGGCACAGGTTCTACCCCTGGTCAGGGAAGTTCTGCATGCAGCAGGGTTTGGCCAAAAACAAACAAACAAACCGTCAACGCCACACAGGCCTGCACCAGCAGCTAATTCACCCAAGGGCCTTATGTCTGATGAATGCTGCCTCACAGGGTCAAGTCACTTTACTGGGCCCTTGAGCCCACAGGACGACCTGGAGGGGACTTGGACCAGCTCTCCTGAGCTCTCCCCAGAGGACTTCAGTTCAGGCTGTGTGGGGGGCTCCTTGGCACAGGTTGAGGCTGAGGAGTTGGACAAAGCTGAGATTGACTTGGCCTCTGCCCCTTGCTAGCTGTGTGATCTCAGGCAAGTTACTTAACCTCTCGGAACTAGAGTTTTCTCACCTGACAAATGGAATTATAGTAAAACCTCTCTCACTGGGTTGTTGCATGAATGGAATGAGTCAATGAGTGGAAAGTGTTTAGCCAGGGTATAACCCCTGGTGAGCACAAGGTGAATGTCAGCCTCTACACACTGGAATTACTGTCATATAGTGTCAAATACTTTGAGAAACCACATATTAAGTCTTTATACCTTTTACCTCATTAAATTCTGATTTTTACTGAGTGATGCAGTCCTTGGGACAGGTGTGGCAACTGAGTCTCAGAGAGGTGAAGTGACTTGCCCAGGGCCACACCGCTGGTCAGAGGCAAAACTAGATTTCATTTGAAGTCAGCCTCCTCCAGAGTTGCTTCTTCCCCTCATATGGTATATAACTTCTTTATCCATTCATCCATCAATGAACACTTAAGTGTTTCCATGTCTTGGCTATTATAGACAATGCTGCTATAAACATGAGGGTGCAGACATCTTTTCAAGTCATTGATTTCATTTTTTTTAGATATATTCCCAAAAGTAGAATTGCTGGATCATACGATAGAGTTATTTCTAATTTTTTGAGGAACTTCCATACTGTTTTCCATAGTGGCTGTACCAATTTATAGTCCCACCAACAGATCACATGGATCCCATTTTCTCCACATCCTCGTTTGTCGTCTCATCGTTTTGATGATGGTCATTCTAACGGGCATGAGATGATATCTCATTGCAGTTTTAACTTGCATTTCCCTAATGACCAGTGATGTTGAGCATCTTTCCATGAACCTGCTGGCCTTTCTTATATCTTCTTTGTCTCCAAAGAATGTGTATTCTGGTCCATTGCCCATTTTTAAATTGGTTTTTCGGGAGGTTTTGTTTTGTTTTTGCTATTGAGTTCTTTATATATTTTGGATATTAACCCCTTATCAGGTATATGGTTTGTAAATTTTTTTCCCATTCCGTACCTGTCTTTTTTCGTTTACTGATGGTTTCTTTTGTTATCCAGAGTTTTTTAGTTTGATGTGGTTCCAGCTGTATATTTTTTATTTTATTTTATTTATTTATTTATTTATTTTTTTGGGGGGGTACACCAAGTTCAATCATCTGTTTTTATACACATATCCCCATATTCCCTCCCTCCCTCGACTCCCCCCCCACCCTCCCTCGAGTCCCCCCACCCTCCCCGTCCCAGTCCTCTAAGCCATCTTCCATCCTCGAGTTGAACTCCCTTTGTTATACAACAACTTCCCACTGGCTATCTATTTTACAGTCGGTAGTATATATATGTCTGTGCTACTCTCTCACTTCGTCTCAGCTTCCCCTTCACCACCCGCCCCCAACAAACCTCGAGTTCTCCAGTCCATTCTCTGCATCTGCGTCCTTGTTCTTGTCTTGTCACTGAGTTCATCAGTACCATTTTTAGATTCCGTATATGTGAGTTAGCATACAATATTTGTCTTTCTCTTTCTGACTTACTTCACTCTGTATGACAGATTGTAGGTCTATCCACCTCATTACATATAGCTCCATCTCATCCCTTTTTATAGCTGAGTAATATTCCATTGTATATATATGCCACATCTTCTTTATCCATTCATTTGTTGATGGGCATTTAGGTTGCTTCCAGAGTTATCCAGAGTTTTTTAGTTTGATGTGGTTCCAGCTGTATATTTTTTATTTTTGTATTTTAGGTGTCATATTCAAAATGTCATTACCAAGACCCATGTTAAGGAGTCTTATTCCTATGTTTTCTTCTAGGAATTTCAGGTCTTATATTAGTCATTAACTCATTTTGAGTTAATTTGTATGAGAGGTAAAGATACGGGTCCAGTTTCATTCTTTTCCATGTGAACATCCAATTATCCCAGCACCATTTACTGAAGTAGTCTCAGCTCCCTTGTCAAACATTAGTTGACAGTATATGCTTGGGTTTCTTTTTGGGCTCTTGATTCTGTTCCATTGGTGTATTTTTCTATTTTGATGCTAAGAGCATACTGTTTTCACGGCTATAGCTTTATAGTAATGCTTGAAATCAGAAAGTGCAATGCCTTCCACTTTGTTCTTCTTTCTCAAGATTTCTTTGGCTATTCAGGGCCTTTTTTGGTTCCATATACATTTTAGGAGTTTTTTTTCTACTTCTGTAAAAAATGTCATCACAATTTTGTTAGAGATTGCATTGAATCTATAGACAGATTTCGGTCATAATGACTACTTTAACAATATTAATTCTCCAATCCATGAAATTGGCATATTTTCTCACTTATTTGTGTCACCTTCAATTTGTTTCCTTAGCATCTTGTAGTTTTCAGAGTAAACATCTTTTACCTCCTTAGTTAAATGTATTCCCAAGTATCATATTATTTTTAATACTATCGTAAGTGGGATAAATTACTTTTTTCATTTTCCAGAAAAATTCATTGCTAGTGTATAGGAACCCTACTGATTTTTGTATGTTAATTTTGTATCCAGCAACATCACTGAATTCATTGATTAAAGAAATGTTTTTGTTGAATCTTTATGATTTTCTATGTGAAAAGTCATGTTATCTGCAATTAGAGACAATTTTACCTCTTCCATTCCAATTCTGACACTTTACTTTTCCTCTTCTTTTTTTTTTTTTTTCTTTTTTTTTTTTTCCTGATTGTTCTAGCTAGAACTTCCAATACTATGTTGAACAGGAGTTGTGAAAATGAGCACCTATGGCTTATTCCTGATCTCAGAGGAAAAGCTTTCAACCTTTTACCGTTGAGTATGATGTTTGCTGTGAGCTTGTCATATATGGCCTCTATTATTTTGAGACATGTTCCTTCTATTGCTGATTTGTGAAGTTTTTATCATGAATGGATGTTGAATTGTTTCAAATGCTTTTCCTGCATCTACTGAGATGCTTATATGATTCTTTTCTTTCATTCTTTTTTTTTTTTAAGATAATTTTATTAGGCCAGCTTTTTTTTTTTTAATTTATTTTATTGGCTGTATTGGGTCTTTCTTACTGTGCACAGGCTTTCTTTAGTTGAGGTGAGTGGGGGCTACTCTTCATTGTGGTGCGTGGGCTCCCCATTGCCATGGCTTCTCTTGTTGCAGAGCATGGGCTCTAGGTGCATGGGCTTCAGTAGCTGCAGCACATGGACTCAATAGTTGTGGCTCATGGGCTCTAAAGCGCAGGCTCAATAGTTGTGGCACATGGGCTTAATTGCTCCGCGGCATGTGGGATCTTCTTGGAGCAGGGATCAAACCCGTGTCCCCTGCGTTGGCAGGTGGATTCTTAACCACTGCACCACCTAGGAAGCCCTCTTTCATTCTTTTAATGAGTTGTATCACATTGATTGATTTGTGTACATTGAACCATCTTTGCATCCTAGGGATAAATCCCACTTCATTATGGTAAATATCATTTTGATATGCTCCTGAATTTGGTTTGCTAGTATTTTACAGAGAATTTTTGCATCTTTGTTCATCAGGGATATTGGTCTGCAGTTTTCTTTCCTAGTAGTATCCTTTTCTGGGTTTGATATCAGAATAATGCTTGTCTCAGAAAATGAGTTTGGGGTATTCTCTTCTCTTCAATATTTTGAAAGAGTTTGAGGGAGGTTGCTGTTAACTCTTCTTTAAACATTTGGTAAAATTCACCAGTGAAGCCATCTGGCCCTGGGCTCTGCTTTGTTGGGAGAGTTCCTCATTACTAGTAGTAATTACTACTAGTAATTTCATTACTATTAGTAATCAGTCTATTCACATTTTCTATTTCTTCCTGGTTCAGTCTTGGTAAATCATATGTTTCTAAGAATTTTTCCATTTCTTTTAGCTTGTCCAGTTTGTTAATATATAGTTGTTCATAGCAGCCTCTTATGAGTCTTTGAATTTCTGTGGAATCAGTTGTAATACCTCCTTTTTCATTTGTAATTTTGTTCATTTGGTTTCCTTCTCTTTTTCCCTTGGTTAGTCTAGCTCAGCATTTGTCAATTTCATTTACATTTTCAAAGAACCAACTATTATTTGGTTATTATTTTCTATTATTTTTCTGTTCTCTGTTTCATTTACTTCTGCTCTAATCTTTATAATATTCTTTCTTCTGCTAACTTTGGGCTTAGTTTCTTCTTCTTTTCCTAGTTCCTTAAGGTATAGAGCTAGATTGTTTATTTGGGGTTTTTCTTGCTTCTTAATGTAGGCATTAACTGCCATGAACTTCCCTCTTAGAACTGCTTTTGCTGAATCCCATAAGCTCTAATATATAGTGTTTCCATGTCCAGTTGTCTCAAGGAATTTTATTTCCCCCTTAAATTATTCTTTTTATTACTTGTTCAGGAGAGTGTTGTTTAATTTCCATGTGTTTATGAATTTTCCAGTTTTCCTCTTGTTGATTTCTAGTTTCATGCCATTGTGACCAGAGATCATGCTTGGTGCAATTTCAGTCTTCTTGAATTTGCTTAGACTAGTTTTGCAGTCTTCCTAGAAAATGTTCCATGTGTGCTTGTGAAGAATGTGTATTCTGCTGTTGTTGGATAGAATGTTCTGTACATGTATGCTAGGTCCATTTTTTCTATAGTATTGTTAAAATCTCCTGTTCCCTTATTTATTCTCTGTTTGAATGATCTATCCATTGTTGAGTGTGGTATTAAAGTCTTCAACTATTACTGTGTTCCTGTTTATTTCTCCTTGTAGCTCTGTTTATTTTTGCTTTATGTATTTGGACACTCTGATATTAAGCACATAAATATTTGCAAATATTTTATCCTCTTGATGTATTGACCCTTTTATCACTATATAATGACCCTCTTTGTCCCTTTTCACCAATTTTATTTAGTCTATTTGTCTGTTGTAAGTATAGCTACCCCTACTTTTTGTTTATTTGTTACCATTTTCTTCAAGTGTCTTTTTCCGTCCTTTTCACTCTCAGTCTATGTGTGTCCTTATGGTTCAAGTGAATCTTCTGTGGGCAGGAGAAATTGGCTAATAGCCTTATGGAGTTCCCATGTAATTAATTCTTTGTTTTTCTCTTGGTGCCTTTAGAATCCTCTCTTTATCTTTAACTTTTGCCAGTTTTATTATAATATGTCTTGGTGTAGGTCTGTTTGGGTTCATCTTCTTTGGGACCCTCTTGCTTCCTGTAACTGCATATCTGTTGCCTTCTTTAGGTTTGGGAGGTGTTCAGCCATAACTTCCTCAAATACATTTTCAATCCCCTTTTCTCTTTCCTCTCCTTCTGGAATTCCTATTATGCATAGATTGGCGTGCTTTATATTATCCCATAGGTCTCTTATATTGTTTTATTTTTTTTTATTTGGCTTTCTATATGCTGTTTTGATTAGGTAATTTCCATTATTCTGTCTTCCACATCACTTATTATTTCTTCTGCTTCATTCATTCTGCTATTCATTGCTTTTAGCTCAGCTTTCGTCTTGGTCAATGAATTTTCAAATTTTTCTTAACTCTTCCTTATAGTGTCTAGTTCCTTTTTACAGTACTCTGCATTTCTGTTGATAGGCTTTCTTAATTCCTTCAGTATTTTCATTATCATTTTTTCGAACTCAGTGTCTATTAGACTGAAGTGGTCTGTTTCATTGTTTGCTCCTGCAGGGGAATTCTTTTGGTCTTTTAACTGGAATGGTTCTTCTTCTTCTTCTTTTTGCTTATATTTCTTTTACTCTATGAATTTAGGAGAAACGATTATCCACTGTGGTCTTGGAGGGCTATTTATATGTGGGAGCATCTCTGCATATTTGTGTGGGTTTAATATTATTTTGGCCTGAGGGTTGTTTTTGGTTTGAATGCTTGCCTCAGTATGTGCTGGCCATTATCCCCTTGATAGGTGTGCAGGTGCATGGCCCACACATTCTCCCATGGAGGTGGGCACAGGACTTGGCACCTGGTTGCATATCCCTCAGCAGCGGCAGCGTTCCGCACCCACGTCTAGAATCCAAGATGGCAGCAGCAGCTCACTCCCACCCCTAGAGCTCATGTAGGTGGACCCCTGCTGCCTGAGAGCATGCACTTGTGGAGAAAGAAGCACCTATAGAGGTCTCACCCCTCTCCTCATGGGCCCCCCAACAATGGCACATAGCCTCTCTGGTAGACCCAGGCTTCTTTCCATTCTCCTTCGGTTGTGAACCACAGCACCCTAGCCTCCTCAGGCTGCCTCAACAAAGCCAACCCCAGTTCTCTCCTGGGTCTGACTTCTGAAACCTGCTCCTCAGCGCGTAGTCCCCACCAACCCCAGCAGATGAGCATCTCAGGCTGAGAAGTGTCAGGCAGCACTGACAATCTGTGCAGGTCTCTCTCCACTTTGCCCTCTGCAAGCTGGTTGCTGCGCTCTCCTCTGAGGCTCCAAATCTCCTCTTCTGTGCCAGCTGATCTCCCTGCCAGTGAGGGGACTTCCCAGTGTGCAGAAACTTTTCCTCTTTCATGGCTCCCTCCTAGGGGCACAGGTCCCATCCTGACTCCTTTCTCTCTTTTTTTTTTTCTTTTTTCTTTTGTCCTACCCTGTTACATGGAGATTTTTCTGCCAGTGTTCAATAGATGTTCTGTGAGAATTGTTCCACATGTAGATGTACTTTGGATATATTTGTGGGAGAAGGTGAGCTCCCCATCCTACTCCTCTGCCATCTTGACCTGCGCCCTGGGCAGCGTATTGTTGGATCTCATGTTTTATCCATTTAGTCATCCTATGTCTTTAATTAGAGACTTTACTCCATTTACATTTAAAGTAATCATTGATAGGTAAAAATTTATTATTGCTAATTTGTTAATTGTTTTCTGATTGTCTTATAAATCTGTTGTTCCTTATTTCTTATCCTGCTGTCTTTTTTGTGTCTTTTGGATTCAGTATGCTTTGCCTTCTTTTCATGTTCTTTTGTGTAATTACTACATGACTCCCTCTTGTGAGGATAACACAAAATATTTTAAACTTGAAATATCCTATTTTAAACTGATCACAACTTAACTTCAATAGAATTTATAAACTTTACACTTTTACTTCTCTTTCTCACATTTTACATTATTATTGTCACAAATTACATTTGTTTTATATTGTGAATCTAGTAACAGGTTATTGTAGTTACGGTTATCTTTCTACATTCTTTTTTTTTTTAACTTTTAAACTAGAGTTGTGTGAGTTATGCACCATTATTACCATATTGCAGAATCTAACTTTGACTATATGTTTATCATTACCAGGGGAAATTATGCTACTTTTTAATGTTTTTATGATGTTAATTAGCCTTATTTTACTTCCACTGAAAGAACTTCCTTTAGTATTTCTTATAGGGCAGATCTGATGGTAATGAAATCTCTTAGCTTCTGTTTGTTCAGAAAAGTCTCTATCCCCACTTTTGCTTCTAAAGGACAGCTTCACCAGCTATACAATTCTTGGTTGACAGTTAATTCCTTTTAATATCTTGAATATGTCATCCCATTCTCTCCTGGTCAGAATAGTTTCTGTTGAGAAATCCACCAATAATATTATGTTTGTAACTTCTCTTTTCCTCTTGCTGCTCTTAAAATTCTTTCTTTGCTTTGACTTTTCAGAATATAATTATAATGTGTCTTGATGGAGACCTGTTCAGATTTGATCTATTTGGGGTTTTGGACCTCATGGATCTGGATGTCCACTTCTCTGCCCAGGTTTGGGAAGTTTTCAGCCATTATTGCTTTAAATATACTTTCTGTCCTTTTCCCTTTCTCTTCTCCATCTGGAATTCCCATAATGCAAATATTATTTCTTTTCATTGTGTCCCATAATTTTTATAGGCTTTCTTCACTCTTTTTTCTCTTCTGACTGGGTAATTTCTAATGTGTTATACTCCAGGTTGCTGATTTGTTCTTCTGTGTGCTCAAGTCTACTTTTGAAAACTTCCATTGAATTCTTCAGTTCAATTATTGTATTTTTCAACCCTAGGATTTCTGCTGTTGTTGTTGTTGTTATGGTTGCTATTTCCTTCTCAAACTTCTCATTTTATTCATGAATTGTTTTCCTACTTTTGTTGAATTGTCTGTGTTTTCTTGTAATTCACTAAACTTCCTTGAGAGGATTATTCTGAATTTTTTGTCCGACAGTATGCAGATCTCCAGTTTTTTAGGGTCAGCTATTGGAGCTTTATTAGTTTCCTTTGGTGGTATCATAGTTAACTGATCTTTTTGTGATCCTTGATTCCTTACATTGGAATCTTTACATTTGCATAATGAGGCTCCTCTTCCAGACTTTACAGGTTTGCTTTGGCAGAGACAGTTCTTCAGCAGTCAGCTCAGTTTGGTTTTCTGGGTGTGTCTGATGGTGACATCCTTGGGCAGATGGGATCTGCTATTAAGGTCTATTGGGGGTGAAGCAACTGTTTGAACTCTGAGGATGGGGATGAGGCGGGTGTGCCTCTGCCTGAAGACAGTTGGATAGGACCGCTGGCTTGATTGCCTACCTAGGTGAGGCTGTAGAATACACTCTGCAGTTGCCTGGATTCTCTAGCCAGACTTACTAGACAGTGAGGACTTGATACTATATTCAATACAAGATGCAGCAGAACAGGACCCAGGACATGTACAGCTTATTGTTTGGAGGCCTGAGTGTGCGCTAAATTCCCTGGTAAGGTGAGGCTATCAGTTTTACTCTGCAAACAAAGGAAGCCACAGGCTGTGCTCTCTTCAAGTGTCATGTCACTTAGGGCTGTTGGATGGGCTGCAGAGCTTGCCCTGTGCTCTGGTTACATTCCCTAGCTGAATAGGCTGAAGACTATCTTCAGCAATGAGTGGGGCTATGAATTAGATTCCTTGCCAAAGCACAGTGGAGAAGCAGCTCTAAAGCTGGTAAAGCTTTTTGTTTGTTGTCTTAATTTAAGCCGTCCCACTCCCCCCATTTCTTTCATGAACAGAGTCACTCACTTTGCTTTGCATTTATGGGCTCTTCCTGCCCTTCTCTAGGTTTCAGCTGGGCAGCACACGTCCAGGAGTTGTTACCAGCCCTTCTGGTCAGATGGAGCCAGAAGACACTCTCTTCAGCGGGTGTGGCTGGGACTCCCCTCCCTGCCTGTACATGAATGAACTAAGCTCTAGAGCCAGCAAAAGTCCTTGTTTGAGCCTCCAAATCACACAGGCCTGCCCCCAGCCACATTCCCTAGTCAGAGTGCCCCCCCCGCAGCTTGGTTCTGCAGATGGGTGAAGACTCTGGTAGTGACTACTACTTGGTTGCTGCAGGTGTGAACTTTGTCTGCAAAGATCCATGTGCTGGTTGTGGCAAGCCCCTCCCCACTTCTCTGTCACAGTCAGTTTCCCAGTGGTTGAGCTCTCACAGATTCCCTGGCAGTCCCCATGGTGTGAGATAAAAATGAGGGCATCCCACACATTGACCCCAATGCTGAGCAGGCGCTGCTTGTCCCCCAGGGTTCTCTTTTCCCACTGGAGGCTCAGTGGAGACCTCTCTGCCTGGTGCTGTGCTGGTAAAGAGGAGGGCCACGTGGAGCTGCTTCTCACCCTTCTTAAGTGGTCTGTCCTGGTTCTCTCTGGTGCAGGGGATGCTTCAGCCTCACCCTCATGTTCTAGGCTTCTCTCAGTGATGTTTTGTTCTTGAATGGTTTTTATATGTTCTTCTTGTGAGGGGCGTAAAGTCGGGAGTGACCTATATCTCCATCTTGGTGACGTCACTCTGTCACTTTTTTTATTCATCTCTGCCCCACGAGCCTGTAAGCTCCTAGAGGGCAGGCACCTCCGTCTTCTTAGCAGCCCCAGTGCCTGGCAAAGGACCACAGGCAATACAGGCACAAAGCAGTGTTGAACAAATTAATGAGTGAATGAATGAAGGAACGTGTTTTTGATTGTACACAGTCACACACTGTCTCCAGGACAGCTGAGTGGGTGGTGAACAGGAAAATTCTAGCAACCCAAGATTTGGGGATGTGAGAGACCTCTCATTATTTTCTGGCAACCAGGGCCAGATGCTTGGCCCTTGAGTATGTAAGTGATGGGCTATGGACCAAATGCATGGCTCCTAGGTGAGTGAAGCCAGGACATGGAGTGTGTGGGGCCAAGGCCACTAGGGCCCACAGTGACTGATGTGGCCAGTGAAGGGAAAAGGAGATGGATGCATGGAGCGGTGAGAGAACATTTTCCTGCTGTGACTCTGGCGCCCCCAGGACTAGCTCTGGCTCCTTTCCCAGACCTCAAAGAGAAGTAACGGCTTCTTAGAGGCAGTTATGCCCCATGAAGGGGGATTCAAGGAAGAGAAGGACACTTTGAGAAGGTGAAGGACTGTGTGCCATGAGGGAATATATAGGAAGAAAGAAGGCAAAACCTGAGTGGACTCTGAGTCATCCAGAAACTCGAGAGCCAAACTCTATTGCAGGCTCTTCTGAAAACTTAATCCAGGTAAGTAAATGCTGGATCTTTCCAATGTTTGCATGATTCCCTCAGGATAATATCTCAGGATCAAAATGATTAACTCTATGCCTTGGAACATTTATGGCCCCAGGAACAGATCACAAAATCATTTAGCAAACCGGATCTTTCTATTTACACTAAGTTGGGAGAGTATGTACGTTTCCCCATATATTTGCCAGCAGATGCACACTTTTATTTAATATTTGCTCTTAAAATGGGAGTAGAGTAAACTTCATCACATTGGAAAAGCCAAGGTCCCAAATTAGGAGAGTTAGTTGTTACATCAACTCAGTAGACTATTATCTGTATGATTTAAAAAAAAAAAAACACAGCAACATTGGGAAATATGTGTGTTTTAAAGCTGGGTGAAAATATAGACCTTAGAATTGTGCTTAGCTGGAGTTACAACAATGCAAAACACTGAATCTATAGGGTAAAAACTGAAAAAGGATGCTGAAATATGATAAAAGTTTATTTGTTAGAGGAGACTTTAATTTCTGTGTTAATATTTATGCAAGAAATAAAATGGATTTTCAAAAGAAAGATGGTTGAGTACTTAGCTAAGCCAGGCACTCTGCTGGGCAGTTCAGGGTGACTGAAGCAGTACCTCTTCAAGCCAGCATGGCCTGCAGTGAGAGTGCTCCTGGACTGGCCGGGCCTGTGGAAAGGGCTGGGCGCGGAGACAACATGACCTGCTCCTGCCTCCAGGAAGGCACACAGTCTTCTGGTAAAGAGGGGTTAGGAAGAAGCAACAGACTGTTGAGACAAAGTTGCAGAGGAGGGGCTTCTGATTCAGCCTGGACGTGAGGGGCAGTCAGGGAAGACTTCCCAGAGAGGGTGCCGATGGAGCTAAAATTGAAAGGATACCAGGGAGAGATGGGAGGCAGAGGGCACTGCAAGCAAAAGTTACCCAATGAATAAAGGTTGGGAGTTGAGAATCAACCTCATGTCACTTGGGGACCCATAAGCCCTAATATTCCCAGAACTTCAGCGTCCAGGGGATCAAGGAGAGAGCAGACCCTTGAATGCCACACTGGGGTGGTTTAGACGTAATCCTCCTAGTTTAGCCAGAAGTTAGGTTTCTTTGTTCTTATCACACTCTCAAAATCTGAAGACCTCAAAGAGCTTTCGACTGTATGGATTCCATCCATTGGTATTTTCCATTAAAGAAACTAACCCTAAGAAAAAACTTAAATCCGTATTTATTAATTCCTTTAAAAATAGCAATAATAGGACTTCCCTGGTGGCACAGTGGTTAAGAATCCACCTGCCAACGCAGCGGTTACGGGTTCAATCCCTGGTCTGGGAAGATCCCACATGCCGCAGAACAACTAAGACCGTGTGGCACAAATACTGAGCCTGCGCTCTAGAGCCCATGAGCCACAACTATTGAGCTTATGTGCCACAACTATTGAAGCCCACATGCCTAGAGTTCGTGCTCCACAGCAAGAGAAGCCATCGCAATGAGAAGCCCATGCACTGCTTGCTGCAACTAGAGAAAGCCCATGTGCAGCAATGAAGACACAACGCAGCCAATAAATAAATAAATTTTTTAAAGTGCTATAAAAAAGAAATAATAAACTCATGGCATTTTAACAAAATGACATAATTTTATGAAGAATAACTCTACATTCCAAAAATATCATTAGTGAGAAGAGTGGCTCTGTTTTACATTTTTTTTAATCTCGATAATGACTGGCTTAACAGAGGGCAGCTGGATTCTCACATCTGCTCTGCCTTCAATCTGTTTCAAGATCACTTGTCATGGAGTGTCTAGAAAATTCTGCTCCTCACTTGTGAGAGAATGAGATTGAGGAGGCAAATAATGTATTTGAATTAATTTAGAGCTTGTTTGGGCCTTGCAAATTCCCTGGAAAGGGACTTGGGATCCCCAGACCACACTTTGAGAACCACCAGTCTAGGCGCTAGGAAGTCATAGAAGGTTTCTGATCAGAGGAGAGACCATCTCAGCTCTCGGTCTGAGGAAGTTTCCCTGGCAGGTGATGTGCTAGTTGGATTGAAAGGAGACAAAGGCTCTGACTGGTCCAGGTCCGATCCAGGGTGGGGGCTGTTGGGGTAGGTGGCTGGGCTGTAGACAGACTTCCCTTCCAGGGAAGGGGTCCTCATGAGAGAGGGACAACCTTCCTGTGACTCACCCACGCTGAGCCTTTGCCAACCCGGGTCCCCAGACTAGGCTCTGGGGCCAGAGCTGATGGCTCAGAGGCCTACATTATGCCCCCCTCCACTTAGGAGGGAGCCAGTGTTTCAGGAAGGAGCAAAACCTCACCTTTGGTTCCAGAAGAGGGAGCAAAATGATTCCCTTGGACTCCTATCCAAGGCTGTAGGCAAAGTCAACATTTGTCTTTGTTGTCCTGCAAACACTGGCCCATCCAACTGAGTCTCTGCAAACGTGGCCACCAACAGGAGCAGCTATACTGACATTGGTACCTGTGGATCTGAATGTTACACTCTCATCAAAACTTTCAGAGTATTTTACCACACAATCCAGCAATCACACTCCATGGTATCCAAAAAAAAGGTCTACTCTAAACCTACACATTGATGTTTATAGAGTTTTATTTGTAACTACCAGAACCTGGAAGCAACTAAGATGTCCTCCAGTAGGCAAATGAATAAATAAACTATGGTACATCCAGACAATGGAATATTATTCAGCTCTGAAAAGAAATGAGCTGTGGAGTCATGAAAAGACACAGAGGAACCTTAAATGCATATGGCTATGTGGAAGTAGCCTACCAAAGGCTACACGCTGTATGATTCCAACGATGTGATATTCTGGAAAAGGCAAAGCTATGGAGACAGTAAAAAGATCAGTGGTTATTAGGGGTTAGGAGGGAGGGAGGGATGAATTGGCAGAGCATGGAAGGTTTTTAGTGCAGTGAAACTGTTCTGTACACTATAGTGGCAGAGAAAGGTCATTATACATTTGTTAAAACTCATAGAGTGTATAACACCAAGAGGGAATCCTCATATAAACTTTGAGTGGTAATGATGTGTCCATGTAAGTTCATCATTATAATAAATGCCCCACTCTAATGGAGGATGTTGATAACAGGGGAGGCTGTGGGTGTGGAGAGGCAGGAGGTATATAAGAGCCCTCTGCGCTTTCTGCTCAGTTTTGCTCAGAGCCTAAAATTGCTAGAAAAAATAAAGTCTATTAAAAATAAAAACTTCCATACAACATTGTAAATCAACTATACTCCAAGAAAATTTTTTTAAATAAAATTAAAATTAAATAAAGTTAAAAAAAGAAAAACTTCCAGGGTGCAGGCTCCAAGCCTGGCATTGTGCTTCCCCTAGAACCTGACCCCTGCCTCCCCTTCAGCCTCCTCACCTGGGCTTCCTGGTCCACGTTCTATAATGAGGAGGTGTGCAGCAATGTTTTGGTGGGTGGTCGTGCTGTAACATTTACTGGGAACTCTGCTCTCCAACGACCCAAGTTACAATGGCATTCTGGCTCTAACACATATCAGTAGGTGGAAAATGTACCAGATGAAACTGAATCATGATTAAGAGCCCTGGAGTCTGCCTCCTGGTTGTGAATCTTGACTCTTCTGGTGGGCAGAGGCACACGACTCAGCTCCTCAGAGCACAGCCTCTTTGCCTGTAACGTGAGCATTGAGCATCAACCTGTCTTAGGGTTTGGAGAAATAAGAGGTGGTGTGCAAAGTACAAAGCACACGCCCGTGGAGACAGCAAAACTTAGACAGAGCCTCTAAGAGCTGACAAATGAGTGGCAGAAGTTTATATACTCAGACCCGGAGCTGAACAGGGAGACAAATCTCTACCTTTGGAATCAGAGAGAAAGTAATTTCTACCAGGGAAATCTAGAACAGTTTCTAAGTAAGGGTGAAATGAAAGCAAGATTTCAATTAAAAGGTTGGGATTAACATACACACACTACTATATAAAATAGACAACCAGTGAAGACCTACTGTATAGCACAGAAAACTATATTCAATATTTTATAATAGCCTATAAGAGAAAAGAATCTGTAATAGAATATATGTTTATAACTGAATCACTTTGCTGTACACCTGAAACCAACACAACACTGTAAACCAACTAGACTTCAATAACTTTTTTTTAACACAGCTTTATGGAACACTTGCTGTCTTCCTGGCAGGCCACAGGAACAGCTTGAGCAAAGGCCCTAAGGCAGGAGGGGCAGGCCATTCCAGGGAAACAGCAAGTAAGCAGCAATGGACTTTGGCGCATTTGGGGATGGTTGGTGGAGATTAGCATGACAGGGCCACATGGCTAGAACTCTGCTGGACTGTCCGATCTTTGTCCAGAATGGTTACACGACTTAATGTGGGAGACGAGGAAGTACACCGCTAAGCTGTCCTTCAAGAGGCCCTGCCACAACATGTCTCTACATCTGTCTATATCTATATCCAGTCACAGGAACAAAGACTAGAGGGAAATGAACCAATGTGTTAGCAGGGCTTAGCTCTAAATAGAGACATTGTTTTATTTATGTATTTCTATACTTTAAAAATATTCCTTTAAAAACGTGGATTCTTTGAATAATCTGAAATGCATATTTTAATACAAGTTTGAAACTAAGGCTTGAAGGGGAGTCCCAGGTTTTGGAACAAATGATGGAGAGTGTCTGTCCTTGGGGACTTACGGACCAAGCCTTCTCAGTGCAACATAGAACTTTTACTCTGACCTGATAAGGAGGCCTCAGCTCTGCTCTAGAAGGAGGAATTTGTGATGTGGCACCAAGTTTACAAGCCTGTACGTAAGGCAAAACTTCAAATCTTGACTCTACTATAGACTAGCTCTGTGACAGTGGGGAAAATTTTTCCTCTCTTGAGTCTTAATTTTGTCATCTGTAAAATGGGACTAATGACAGTTTTGATATCACAAGGATTCGATGGGGATTCCACAAGCTTTTGTGAAAATTGTCAATGTCAGTTACTGTTATTACAGATGGGAAAACTGAGGCCCAGCAAGGAATGGGCAGAGCTAGGCTAGAATGCAAAGCTCCCTAGACTGAGGCCAGGGTTCCCTCTCCCTTGCCTCCACTCAGAGGCATCCTCCCGCATAGTCCCCAGGTCCACCTCACTTGTGGTGCAGATGAGGAAATGGGCTCAAAGCAGGAGAGGGACGTGAATGAGTTATGAATACAGTTTCCCGGCTCTCTTAGTGCTCTCCATGTTCCCTGCACCTCTGCATGTGATGACATTCATGATATACAGTTCCAAATATGTTATTGACACATCCATCAAATGGCTTAAGTGAATCCCTACCTCCTTAATCTCCAGGGCTTTCCATGCAGGAATGTTTGCTTTGGAGGTGTTGGATGGACATGATGAGATCGAGGGCTTCTCATCAGTTTCCCAGCTGTCCATTACTCAGTGCCACGTCTCCCCCAGCGATGGGGTCACTCACCGTTTATAATGTCTGCCCCACTGAAGAGCCCATCGTGAACCAACTGACGGAGACCCAGGGCATCTCTACAGCACACCAGAGAAATCCAGGTGAGCACAACAAAACTCTCAACCTCCTTTTTCATCAGATGCCAAATCAGACTAAAGCTTCTGATAAATGCTACCAGTTACTATTGTGATTGGTTCTAGCACAGATCATGAAAAATAGTGGCTTAAATAATGATGAGAAGTCCAGAGGCAGGCAATTACACTGACATGGGGGATCCTACCAACTCTTCCCCCTGCAACCCCCTACGTTGTGGCTTTCATCTTTATGCTAATAAAAGAGCTGTTGAGCTCCAGCCATCATGTCTGATATCCAATCAGGAAAAAACAGGAGAGGAAAACAAAAGCTGAATTAGCCACCTTTAAAGAATTTTATAGAAGCCCAAACCTAAAACTTCTATTGACTATCCCTGATTGAAAAGAAGATTGAGAAAGTTTTTTTGTTAGGCACACTTCTGCCCTCAAAAATAAAAGAGTTCTATTACTATATATAAAATAGATAAACAACAAGGACCTACTGTATAGCACAGGGAACTATATTCAGTATCTTTTAATAACCTATAATGGAAAAGAATCTGAAAAAGAATACACACACACACATACACACATGGGGGTGAGTCAAGAATTATCTGCACTCTGGCTGTAGAATTTATAGAAGTTTTAATATAACCAGATTGCAGATAATTTTTGGCTCACCTTCCTGTGTGTGTGTGTGTGTGTGTGTGTGTGTGTGTGTGTGTGTGTGTATAAAACTGAATCACTTTGCTGTATATCTGAAACATTGTGAATCAACTATACTTCAATATTTTCAAAAGGATTTTGTAAAGAAAGAGAGAAAAATGAGCAAGTGCCCTCAGCTGTCCAAGCTTCCATTTACTACTCTTTAAAATAGGTTTATCAGTATGAGGGACAATAGATGTTTTATGATTCATTCCCAGAAAATGGAGTAAAGTTTGCTGAGGAGACCAAAGGCTCATGCCAAAAACAGTAACAGACAAAGGCTCCCTCCAAAAAGTAACAGAACAAAGGAAGACATGGTAACAGTCACCTCCTCTTAAAGGAAGTCTAAACCTTCCAATTAATAGCCACAAAGTCCTTATTTTAACCTCATTGGTAGGCAAGGGCCAGAAAAGTGTGTGAACCCTGTAGTACTCAGCCAATGAGGAGCCAGGGGAGGGATTTGTGAACTAGGGGATACAATGCTTGCCGTGGCCATCCCTGGGTGTGCCTGTCCAGCAGACACCCACTCTTGCAAGACCGATATTAAAGTCCCGCTTTGCTATACTCCAGGCTTCCACGTCCTTTCTTTGGTAATCGGACAAGTGGGCTTATTTCTCACAATCAATATTTTCTCTTAGGACTGGGCTGTTACAAGGATTTAGTGCAGACCCCTAGCACTCTTTGGGCATCCAGGGATCCCCCCTGGGTATCCTCTCCTCCTTCAGACTCAATCTGTGAATCCTTAAAGGCACAGTCGGGAGCAGGGAGGGATAAAGAGAAACAATATTGTGAGTGAAACGTTTTGCCTACTGTATCAGTAAACAGTCAAGCCAGTACTGCTATCCCCAAAGGTGAGCCCCGAGGTAACTCAGGATGGAGACAAACAGGCTGCCCCACAGCCAAGCCCTCAGCCACTGCAGCCACACCCAACGGTGCACCCGGATGGGACTTCGAATGGGAAGGAACAAGACGCTGGCCCTAGATGGCAAAGGAATTATTTCAATGAGCCCAGACTCTTGCATCTTCCCATACATAGAAACGTACTAATTCCTTTAACTCAAGATGTTTAATTTTCTTTAATTAACAGTAATATTTTGATGTGTCAAGTACCTGGTCTTTGTTGCAAAACTCCTATATACCCTGGCTCCTCCCTTACCTCTTTGGAGCAGTCCCTGAGAGTTATCTGAGAGGCTGCCTCCCAGGCTTGAAGTCCTTAGGAAGTCCACCAAATAAAACATAATTCTCAACTTTTAGGTTGTGTATTTTTTTTTCAGTTGACAGTTTTGGTGACCAGTTACAAAGGGACCCAGAGCATACTTCTCTCCTTCACCTGAACTCTACGAGGAACCAGAGCGTTGGTACCAGCAGAGGCCTCTTGTGCCCATTCGCCTCCTTGGAGAATCCAGACAAATTTGGGTGAGTCTCTCTCTGGGTTCTTGGGTCTCCCAATTATTTGTTGATGATCCTGATTTTTAGCTGGTGGTGTCTAACAGGTACCTGACTCCCCAGTTGAAAGATATTGGGGAGTGAACCCCCGCAGTTGAAAGATGCTAGGGAAGCCCTGTTGAAAGACACTGGGGAAAAGGTGACCCCCTCCAGTTGAAAGATATTAGGAGAGCCCAGCTGAAAGATACTGGGATTTTCCCAGTTAAAAGATACTGAGCAGTCTCAGCTGAGAGGTTAGGGAGGAGGCTGACCTGACGTCTTTCTTCCAAATGGCTACCTTAACAAGAATTTGTTGGGATAAAAGTGAAAATATTGCATGAGAGCTTTCAGCTCCAAAGAAAGGGATTCTCCTCCTAGCTGGCAACAGCTTTCTAAGGCGACTGAGAAACTTTCAGGAGTGGTGGAGGGCAAGACCTCATGCCATGCTGCTGCCCCTATAGGGAAACCCACTCATTGTAAATAACAACTTGCTCTGCTAGGGGCACAAATAGGAACCGGCCACTCTGATCCAAGCACCCACTGTGATCTTATACTACAAGAGGGAGACCCCAAGACATGTCAAAGTAAATAAAACAACTCTAGGGTAAAAACCTAGAGGAGTCAAGCTCACAAGCAGCACATCGGCCCACCACACATTTTCACCAGAAAGTTGTATCCCTGACAAATCCAACTTTAAAACAGGAAAGAGTTTCTTTCAAACAGAGAAACAAGTGGCATCAGAAAGCCAACCTCCAACTAACACCCCAGTCAGATTCATGTACTATACATACAGCGCTCATACGTGCAAGAACCTACTTGTTTAAAAATAAAGGATCTCTCCCTGAACAGGGGTAAGGGGGCTGTCTTAGTGCATAGGCAGTTAAGTTAGAAAAGCCAGCTTGATAAAAAACACCTTTTCAGAGTTCTGATCTTAAAAAAACAAACGCCTGTATTCTTCTTCCTGTGCCTTTGCAAACTAAATATTTCTAAATATGAAAGAAACTAGCCAAAATGAGTTTCAAGTTCACATGAACTGGGAAATATTCAATATTAAGTTGATACATGGTATTGCAACAGGGAAGAACGAAATCTGACTCATATTGGATCTGTTTCTTTTACTTTAACCTTTGTTTTCCATTGTTTTTGTTACTATAATCACTAAAAGGATGCTGTCTATAGTTATAAGCATACATAATGGCCTGCCTCAGGGAACCCTGCCCTCTGCCTGAATGTTAAACCAAAGTGCCTTTGTTCAGCTCACAGGGAAACACCCTGACCCTGCCTACCTGTGAAAGGCTGCAGGAAAGAAGAAATTAACACATCCCCTCCCCAAGGCTGGCCAAACCAGGAGATGTTTTGCAAGACTTATGGCCTTTTTACTTTACTTCCTCACCTCCTCCCCGTCTTTGTTCTATGAAAGAAACTAGCATCCAGACCCTGATAAGATGTTACTCTAGAACCCTAGTCCACCATCTTCTTGAATAAAGTCGCTATTCCTTGCCTGAACACCTTGTCTTCCAATTTATAGCCTCTCATGCGGTGAGCAGAGCAAGCTTGGACTCAGTAACAGTATTAAAGTTAAAGTTTGTTGATCTAAGTAATATAGACATGTTTTTAGAGTCATCAACATTAAGTATAATATTTTTATTGCACTTAGATCAAATAAGATCTTTTTATATCTGCTGCAAATTTGTCAACAATAAAAATAATTTGGTGTGATGAAATTCTTATAAGTAAATTAAGCACAAGTGAGATAAGATCTTTTGGGTGAACTCTTTAGAAATAATTGTGTTTTAGGAATGTCCACTTGAAAATGATCTCTCCAGATATTTGGCAACTTGAAATTCTAGAGTTGTGCTAAATTAAGTTAAATGATGGAAGATTATTGAATAGCTATGCCATTCACAAATAAAATAAGATATTGAAATACTAATTACTAAACATTGGCTTTCCCTTACAGAGAAACTAAAGGTATTTAGGACTACTGATGAATATGTTTGGTGCCACCGTGAGATATTTTCTATAAGAAAGCACATATTTTTAGACATTATTGTTGATATTTATGTTTGCCAATCTACAGAATGCTAGTGTAGAAGACAGTTGATAACTGCTTACTTCCTAGTTTTCACTAGAAATTAAGGTTTTTAAGAGTTGAGGATTCTAATTTAAATACATAATTAAAGCTACCAGAAACAATAAAGGAAACATTTCAGTATACAGTAGGAAAGTAAGGGGTGTGTTATGAACAAAAGAAGGTATAATAGATGGAATTACATTTTGTTAAGAGGGAAAAAAGTGATTTTGTCCTAGAGCTGATTGTTTCTAGACGGGAAAATTAAGGGACAAAATTATACGGATACAGGAAGTGATGGAAGGTTTGTGACAAAGGAACTTTGAGAGAAGAGTTTTGCGCCTGGTCAGGATTGGCTAAGTTTAGATTGAATTTAATTAAGTAAATGGATTTTGTTATTAAAAGTAAGCTGGTACAAGACTGGAGTTTGATTTTTCTTTCTCTGTTAAGAGAACAAAGTTCTCTTGTAGTGTTGCTTTTGATAACAGATTGTGTGTGCATTCCATGTCTTTAGGTGATCTGTATTTGCTTTTGAAATCTTTTGTCACTTTGGTTAAGTGAATAAGTATTGTCTCACAGTGACTTATGATCCTATCTGATCATGTGTTTTAAACCTTTTTGATATTTTTAGCAAAATTCCCAAATATCAAACTCTAACTAAAGTTCTTTTGACCTCCAGCTAACTCATGGATGCTTTAAAGGAACCCTGAGACATCTCAAAGAGAAATAAACTAATTAGGCTTAGTGGTATGTTAAATTACTTGAAAAACATTGTAAAGTCATTGGAGATGAGCCTTAGGTTATATTGTATGGATAAATGTCATTAATATAGATATTCCAAAATTTATATGAAATTCCTAAAATTCTGATATGTCCTGGTATAATGTTATCAGTCATAATACTAGTTATTATCTTAAAATGTTGTATGTCAGAAATATATGTTTCTTGTAAATTGCATTGTAATCAGATCTTTAAACATGCCTTTTAAGACTTTTGTCCTTTATAGACAATTATTTTACACTGTTGCTTCATTTTATAAAATGAAGATCTTCAAGAAAATTCATAAAGAGGACTTTTTGACAGGTATGCTTCTGATAATTTTTAGATCATACCACTGAACTGGGTAAGAAATTACAAAACTCTGATGGAAAACCTGGTGACTTCATCCAGATCAACAGGAATTAATTACATGGGACTGAATGAACTGATAAATATAATTTATAACTATGACTTTTTCTGAAATATACTGGCCTTTAATCTTTGTTTTCCAGAAAAATCTTTCTTCTTATGCTGTGACCAATAACAAGTTGGTAAGGTGTATCTTTGTAAAAACAAAGGTGAAGCATTTATCTTTTTCTCTCTACCTGATCCTTCCAGAATTTGGCTTATCCAGCTGGCTCTCCTGTGGACTTGATGGTCTATTGCAACCAGATTACAACTAGTTATACTAATCATTGTGTTAATTTGTTCTCTGTGTTTCCAAGTTGTTTATGCTTTGTGTCTCTCTCTGCTCCATAATGACCTTATTAATGTTACTAGCTGTGATACTGATAGCCTGTCTATTTTATATGATTGTTGCCTCTTACATACCCAATGAGTGACCAGACCTCCAACAAAATTAATGATAGCTAAACATCTTGAGGAACTAAAACACACTTATAACTACATATAATAATTGTGATAGTGTGATTCTAAGTAGGGGAAGAAGCAACAAGGGAAAACATTTCCTGAATTCCTGGATCATAATAGGCTAGTAAAACAGGTGATCCAGAGAATTTTAAATTATCAACAGGGCCTGATCAAAAAATTAACACATGGAGTTAATGTGCTAACTATCAACAATCTTCACCTGATCTAGGAATGAGAATTCCTAGGACCATGGAACAAAATTGGTCATGAAATATCTCCCAAAGTCGGTCAAGGGGAGGGACTGTGACTCCCCTTTGAAAAATGTAGCCTGCCATATCAGTAAACAAATGATGTTGCAGCAATTAAGTCACTACAACCACCCCCAAAGGTGAGCCCTGAGCGAACTCAGGATGGAGAACAACAGGCTGCCCCACAGCCAAGCCCTCAGCCCTGCAGCCACCCCCAACAGTGTACCCTAAGGGGACTCAGAATGGGAAAGATCTGGATACTGGCCCTAGAGAGCTAAGGTGCACATCACAGAAATGATTTTAATGAGCCCAAGCTCTTGCATCTTCCCATACATAGAAAAGCACTAACTTCTTTAACTTGAGATGTCTGATTTTCTTTAAAATCTTTTGATGCTTCAACTCTCTGATTTTTGTTGCAAAACCCTTACCTCTTTTGAACAGTCCTTCAGACCTATCTGAGAGGCTGTCTCCCAGGCTTGAAGTCTTCAGGAAGTCCACTGAATAAAACATAATTCTCAAGTTTT